>NW_026693726.1:6600000-7122500 GCF_021218885.2 Marmota monax | reverse complement strand
GCAAAAAAGAATATTACTTCCAAACAGGTGAAACTGCAAAAAGAGGAAGGGTGTAGACTTAGATCTCATGCCAGACGTACAAGTTAACTCTAAGTTAAACATGGGCCATAATATAAGTTCCTATAATGAAACATATGAAAATAAACATTGGACAAAATTTTCTCAATATTAGGTAGATTTTTTTAAAATTTTTTATTGTTGGTTGTTCAAAACATTACATAGTTCTTGATATATCATATTTCACACTTTGATTCAAGTGGGTTATGAACTCCCATTTTTACCCCATATACAGATTGCAGAATCACATCAGTTACACATCCATTGATTTACATATTGCCATACTAGTGTCTGTTGTGTTCTGCTGCCTTTCCTATCCTCTACTATCCCCCCTCCCCTCCCCTCCCCTCTTCTCTCTCTACCCCCTCTACTGTCATTCATTTGTCCCCCTTGTATTATTTTTCCCTTCCCCCTCACTACCTCTTGTATGTACTTTTGTATAACCCTGAGGGTCTCCTTCCATTTCCATGCAATTTCCTTTCTCTCTCCCTTTCCCTCCCACCTCTCATCCCTGTTTAATGTTAATCTTCTTCTCATGCTCTTCGACCCTACTCTGTTCTTAGTTACTCTCCTTATATCAAAGAAGACATTTGGCATTTGTTTTTTAGGGATTGGCTAGCTTCACTTAGCATAATCTGCTCTAATGCTATCCATTTCCCTGCAAATTCTATGGTTTTGTCATTTTTTAATGCAGAGTAATACTCCATTGTGTATAAATGCCACATTTTTTTCATCCATTCGTTTATTGAAGGGCATCTAAGTTGGTTCCACAGTCTTGCTATTGTGAATTGTGCTGCTATGAACATCGATGTAGCAGTGTCCCTGTAGCATGCTCTTTTTAGGTCTTTAGGGAATAGACCTAGAAGGGGAATAGCTGCGTCAAATGGTGGTTCCATTCCCAGCTTTCCAAGAAATCTCCATACTGCTTTCCAAATTGGCTGCACCAATTTGCAGTCCCACCAGCAATATACAAGTGTACCCTTTTCCCCACATCCTCGCTAGCACTTGTTGTTGTTTGACTTCATAATGGCTGCCAATCTTACTGGAGTGAGATGGTGTCTTAGAGTGGTTTTGATTTGCATTTCTCTGACTGCTAGAAATGGTGAGCATTTTTTCATGTACTTGTTGGTTTATTGTATGTCCTCCTCTGAGAAGTGTCTGTTGAGGTCCTTGGCCCATTTGTTGATTGGGTTATTTGTTATCTTATTGTTTAATTTTTTGAGTTCTTTGTATACTCTGGATATTAGGGCTTTATCTGAATTGTGAGGAGTAAAGATTTGTTCCCAGGATATAGGCTCCCTATTTACCTCTCTTATTGTTTCTTTTGCTGAGAAAAAACTTTATAGTTTGAGTAAGTCCCATTTGTTGATTCTAGTTATTAACTTTTGTGCTATGGGTGTCCTATTGAGGAATTTGGAGCCCGACCCCACCGAATGTAGATCGTAGCCAACTTTTTCTTCTATCGGACGGCGCGTCTCTGATTTGATATCAAGCTCCTTGATCCATTTTGAATTCACTTTTGTGCATGGCAAGAGAAAGGGATTCAGTTTCATTTTGTTGCATATGGATTTCCAGTTTTCCCAGCACCATTTGTTGAAGATGCTATCCTTCCTCCATTGCATGCTTTTAGCCCCTTTATCAAATATAAGATAGTTGTAGTTTTGTGGATTGGTTTCCTGTGTCCTCTATTATGTACCATTGGTCCTCCCGCCTGTTTTGGTACCAGTACCATGCTGTTTTTGTTACTATTGCTCTGTAGTATAGTTTGAAGTCTGGTATCACTATACCGCCTGATTCACACTTCCTGCTTAGCATTGTTTTTGCTATTCTGGGTCTTTTATTTTTCCATATGAATTTCATGATTGCTTTCTCTATTTCTACAAGAAATGCCATTGGGATTTTGATTGGCATTGCATTAAACCTATAGAGAACTTTTGGTAATATCGCCCTTTTGATGATGTTAGTTCTGGCTATCCATGAACAGGGTATATTTTTCCATCTTCTAAGATCTTCTATTTCTCTCTTTGGGGTTCTGTAGTTTTCATTGTATAAGTCTTTCACCCTTTTTGTTAGGGTGATTCCCAAGTATTTTATTTTTTTTGAAGATATTGTGAATGGAGTGGTTGTCCTCATTTCCATTTCAGAGGATTTGTCGCTGATATACAGGAATGCCTTTGATTTATGCGTGTTGATTTTATATCCTGCCACTTTGCTGAATTCATTTATTATCTCTAATAGTTTCTTTGTAGACCCTTTTGGGTCTGCTAGGTATAGAATCATGTCACCTGCAAATAGTGATTATTTAAGTTCTTCTTTTCCTATTTTGATGCCTTTAATTTCTTTCGTCTGTCTAATTGCTCTGACCAGTGTTTCGAGAACTATGTTGAACAGAAGTGGTGAGAGAGGGCATCCCTGTCTTGTTCCAGATTTTAGAGGGAATGCCTTCAATTTTTCTCCATTCAGAATGACGCTAGCCTGAGGCTTAGCATAGATTGCTTTTACAATATTGAGGTATGTTCCTGTTATCCCTAGTTTTTCTAGAGTTTTGAACATAAAGGGATGCTGTACTTTGTCGAATGCTTTTTCCGCATCTATCGAGATGATCATATGGTTCTTATTTTTAAGTCTATTGATGTGGTGAATAACATTTATTGATTTCCGTATATTGAACCAGCCTTGCATCCCAGGGATGAATCCTACTTGATCATGGTGCACAATTTTTTTGATATGTTTTTGTATCCGATTCGCCAGAATTTTATTGAGGATTTTTGCATCTAGGTTCATTAGAGATATTGGTCTGTAGTTTTCTTTCTTTGAAGTGTCTTTGTCTGGTTTAGGTATCAGGGTGATGTTGGCCTCGTAGAATGAATTTGGAAGTTCTCCCTCTTTTTCTATTTCCCGAAGTAGCTTGGAAAGTATTGGTATTAGTTCCTCTTTAAAGGTTTTGTAAATCTCTGCTGTATACCCATCCGGTCCTGGGCTTGTCTAAGTTGGTAGTCTTTTTATGGTTTCTTCTATTTCCTCAATTGATATTGGTCTGTTTAGGTTGTCTATATCTTCCTGACTCAATCTGGGCAGATCATATGACTTAAGAAATTTATCTATGCCTTCACTATCTTCTAATTTATTGGAGTATAAGGATTCAAAATAATTTTTGATTATCTTCTGTATTTCTGAAGTGTCTGTTGTGATATTGCCTTTTTCATCCTGTATGCTAGTAATTTGAGTTCTCTCTCTTCTCTTTGCTAGCATGGCTAAGGGTCTGTCGATTTTGTTTATTTTTTCAAAGAACCAACTTTTAGTTTTGTCAATTTTTTCAATTGTTTCTTTTGTTTCGATTTCATTAATTTCAGCTCTGATTTTCATTATTTCTTGCCTTCTACTTGTTTTGCTGTTGTTTTGCTCTTCTTTTTCTAGGATTTTGAGATGAAGTATGAGATCATTTATTTGTTGGTTTTTTCTTTTTTTAAGGAATGAACTCCACGCAATGAATTTTCCTCTTAGAACTGCTTTCAATGTGTCCCATAGATTCCGATATGTTGTGTCTGTGTTTTCATTTATCTCTAAGAATTTTTAAATTTCCTCCTTGATGCCTTCTATAACCCATTGATCATTCAGTAACCTATTGTGTATTCTCCAAGTGATGTATGCTTTTTCCTTCCTTCTTTTATCGTTGATTTTCAGTTTCATTCCATTATGATCAGATAAGATGCATGGTATTATCTCTAATCCTTTATATTGTCTAAGAGTTGCCCTGTGACATAATATATGATCTATTTTTGAGAAGGATCCATGTGCTGCTGAGAAAAAAGTGTAACTGCTTGATGTTGGGTAGTATATTCTATATATGTCAATTAAGTCTAGGTTATTAATTGTGTTATTGAGTTCTATAGTTTCCTTATTCAACTTTTGTTTGGAAGATCTGTCCATTGGTGAGAGAGGTGTGTTTAAGTCTCCCATGATTATGGTATGGTGGTCTATTAGACTCTTGAACTTGAGAAGAGTTTGTTTGATGAACATAGCTGCACCATTGTTTGGGGCATATATATTTATGATTGTTATGTCTTGTTGGTGTATGGTTCCCTTGAGCAGTATGTAGTGTCCCTCTTTATCCCTCTTGATTAACTTTGGCTTGAAATCTATTTTATTTGATATGAGTATGGACACACCTGCTTGTTTCCGAAGTCCATATGAGTGATATGATTTTTCCCAACCTTTCACCTTCAGCCTATGTATGTCTTTTCCTATCAAATGCGTCTCCTGTAGGCAGCATATTGTTGGGTCTTGTTTTGTGATCCATTCTACTAGCCTGTGTCTCTTAATTGGTGAGTTTAAGCCATTAACATTTAGGGTTATTATTGAGATATGGGTTGTTCTTCCAGCCATATTTGTTTATTTCTGTTACTAAACATGGTTTGTTTTCCTCTTTGATTATTTTCCCCCCCTTTACTGTCCTACCTCCCACTGTTGGTTTTCATTGTTATTTTCCCTTTCCTCTTCCTGTAATGTTTTGCCGAGGATGTTTTGAAGAGATGGTTTTCTAGCTGCAAATTCTTTTAACTTTTGTTTTTCATGAAAGGTTTTAATTTCATCTTCCATCCTGAAGCTTAATTTCGCTGGATACACAATTCTTGGTTGGAACCCATTTTCTTTCAGTGTTTGAAATATGTTATTCCAGGATCTTCTAGCTTTCAGAGTCTGTGTTGAAAGATCAGCTGTTATCCTGATTGGCTTACCCCTAAATGTAATCTGCTTCCTTTCTCTTGTAGCTTTTAAAATTCTCTCCTTATTCTGTATGTTGGGCATCTTCATTATATTGTGTCTAGGTGTGTATCTCTTATGATTTTGCACATTTGGCATCCTGTAGGCTTCTAGGATTTGGGATTCTGTCTCATTCTTCAAGTCTGGGAAGTTTTCTCATATTATTTCATTGAATAGCTTGCTCATTCCTTTGGTTTGAAACTCTATCCCTTCCTGTATCCCAATGACTCTTAAATTTGGTCTCTTGATGTTATCCCATATTTCTTGGATGTTCTGCTCATGGTTTCTTAACAGTCTTGCTGAGCTGTCTATGTTCTTTTCAAGTTGAAATACTTTATCTTCATTGTCTGATGTTCTATCTTCTAAGTGTTCTACTCTGCTGGTAGTATTCTCAATTGAGTTTTTAAGTTGGTTTATTGCTTCCTGCATTTCTAGGATTTCTGTTTGTTTGTTTTTTATAACCTCTATCTCCCTGTATATTTGATCTTTTGCTTCTTGGATTTGTTTATGTAATTCATTGTTGAAGTGATCTTTCATTGTCTGATTTTGCTGTCTGATGTCTTCCTTGAGACTCCAGATCATCTGAAGCATGTATATCCTGAATTCTCTATCTGACATTCCATCTGCTGCAGATATTACCTCTTCTAACGTTGAGTTGACCTGCATTGCTTGTGGTCCTTTCTTTCTTTGTCTCTTCATACTGTTCGCGTTTCTTTCTGCTTGGTGAAACTGTTGTGCTATTGAATTTTCCCCCTATATATTTATATTGGTCTTGTATAGTTGCAAAGTCTCCCTCGCAGGCGCGGGCTGCGGCTCTGCCCCTCTGCGGGCCGCTAGGCTTGTTCTGTTGGTGGTCGCAGTTCTGCCTACTTTGCAGGTGCAGGCAGCGGCACTGCCCCTCTGCAGGCCTCTGGGCCTGTTCTGCCGGTGGGTCGCAGGTCCGCCTACCTTGCAGGTGCGGGGGGGGGGGGGCGGCTCTACCCTTCCGCAGGCCGCTGGGCCTGTTCTGTCTGTCAGTTGCAGGTCTGGCCTGTTCTGTTGGTGGTCGCAGGTCCGCCTACCTTGCAGGCGCATGGGGCAGCTCTGCCCCTCCCTGGAATTCTGGGTCTGTTCTGCCGGTGGGTCACAGGTCCGCCTACCTTGCAGGGGGGGAGCGGGCGGCTCTGCCCCTCAGCAGGCCGCTGGGCCTGTTCTGCCGTTGGTCACAGTTCTGCCTACCTTGCAGGCGCAGGCCGAGGGGGCGGCTCTCAATATTAAGTAGATTTTTTAAGACATATAACCCATTAACCATTAAAGAGAAAAAATTGGTAAACTGGACTTCAAAATTTTTAAGAGTTTGCTTTTTGAATGAACATACTTTATATACAGAGTTATGAACAATTGTGTTGTGAATGGATAATTATGATTGTAATACATTCCAGTATTGTCATGTATGTAAGAAAAAAAAAAGAAAAGGAAAAAATCAATTCACAGAATGGAAGAAAATATCTTCAGTACATGTTATGAACCAAGGACTTGGAGCCATAACCCATGCAATTCGACAGTGAATAGAATATCATTTATATAGGGCAAACATTTTGAACTTTTGCTTCAAAAATGCAGATCTACAATGGCCAATGCACACATGGAAGGGTTCTCACAATCATTAGACATCAGGGAAGTGCAAATTGAAAGCAGAATGAGATAGAATTACTCACCCACTAGTTTGGCTGAAATGGAAAACATTCACAATAAAATATCTTGGTCTGGGACTTTTGCATATTTCTAGAAGGGGAAGCAAAATGATACCCTTACTTTGGAAAACTGATGGTTTCTTTCAATGTTAACCATACACTTATCAAATGACCTAGCAATTCCACTTTTAGGTACTTTTTGAAGAGAAGTGAAAATACGTGTCCACATAAAAGATTGCACGTGAATGTTCATGGCATCTTTCTTCATAATAACCCCGAACTGTAAACAACCAGGTCCATAAGCCTGTGAATGGATAAATAAACTCTGGTAATACCCACCTAATAGGATATGACTCAGTAATAAAAAGTTATAAACTACAGACATGTGAAGCAAGCAGATCTCAGAAACATGATGCAAAACTAAAAAGCTGGACACGAAGAGTACATATTGTACGATTCTATTTATATGAGAATTTAGAAATGACAAATCTAATCTGTAATGATGGGAAATGCATATCAGCAATTGACTAGGACCAGAAATGGGTAGGATTGACTGGGAAGGGACAGAGAGGAACTTTCTGGAATAACAGAATTAGTCTATATTGTGGCAGTGGTTACATTCATCAAACTCATCACACTCCTCACTTAAAATGGACTCAATTTTAAAAGTAAGGTATGCTACAGTGAAGTTGATAAAAATGTTGAAAATATGTCCTTTAACCATCTCTTCCTGGACTTTATAATTTTAGAGAGGGTACTAGAGAAAATTGATTATTATAATGCTTCCAATTAGCGAGATTACTTTGCATGGGGTATTTTTAAACTGCTGGCACTAAAAAAGTTGAGAAACTGCTAGTTATCTTTAACATTAAATTATTAGTATAAATATATTTCTATTACCTATCTTTCCTAAACATTTTATCAAATAGACTGCTCACTTCTTGGAAATGAGCCACAGAGCAAGGATAGTTTCCTCTGATCATTTTGTAATCCTATTTAGTTTGCTGCAATGATTATGTTCATGCATATGCTACTGAGGTATTATTCAAAATGCATCTGTTTTAAAATATGCTTTCTTTCCCTTCTTTGTATTCTTTTCTTTTGGCAGACATCTGTCTTCTACCTCAGAAAACTGAGACATCCAAAACCTTTTATTTCTTTCAGTGCTGTGAAGTTTCATTTTCTTACGTTTCTTTAAGTTCTGTAGTTTTGGCACACTTATTGCTTTTTTTTTCATGGGGAATACAACCCATCCCATTCTAAAAGCAGTTAACCTGAAAATATCACTGACCTTAACCATCTGTTTCCAACTTCTAAAATCTGACCAGCAAGGAACTTTTTTAAGAAAAATAGAAGCTCCCACTGATATCATCAATGACTGTCCCATTCTTAAGATTCACAGTCCTTGTTCAGGGTGTGGATAAAACACCTTCCACAGTCAGAACTGTAAAAGTGGATGCATATTTAGATAATGAGTATTACCTTATTTCATAATTGCTGATTACACATCATTACCATAAAACATGACAAAATACCATGGATTTGGTGGCTTAAGTTACAGAAATTTATTTTATTATAGTACTGAAGGCTAGAGATCCAAGAGTGAAGTTTCAGGACACCCTGCCTCACGAAAAGCAGGACTCCTTAAGGTTAAGGGAGTCTCATGAAATTAACAGATATACTAGAAAATTAGGAGTTAAAAAGGTGACCAATCTCCAGGGCCATAAAATGAAGATGTTTAGTCTGGAAGTAGGATGTTGGGAATCAGCTCAACCTTCTGAGACTATGTGGCCAGCAAATATACCAAGAAACCAGAGCCAGATGAATCAAGGTCGCTGAAATCAAACCCACGGAGACAGGACAATAGTTTGCCCTCTTCTGTAAATAATATTTAAGACATTCTAAGAATATAAAGGGAATACAAAGACTATAAAGGGAAAATTCCAAATGGTGAGACTCAAGTGTACATGTGAGTAGCCTGCATTTACCTTTACTTTATTGACATAGTAAGACACACACCTGGAGGTGGAAACTTACAAGGAGGCATGCATTGCATGAAGACACAGGATGAACAAGAGCACAATTAAAATGCCACCTCTACATGTGATAACATCAAGAGAGCCTGCCTCCATCGCAGATACCATAAAAGCTGTCCACCTTTGTCCTTTGTTACACCTGGTCTGACACTCTCCAAACTGCTACATATCCCTCATGCCTGAGCAGAAGCCCTCTACTAAAGCCTTGCCTGCGTTTCAGTTCTTTCTGGTCCAGTTTCACATCCACTGACTCTGGATCCAAGGATCTGGAACCTGGCATCATTAGCAGAGTTAGTTTCTCCCTAGACATCTCTCCTCACCTTGCAAATGTGCTGACATGGCCTGTCCTCTTTGTGCATGCAAATCTGTTATCTTCCCAGGTGGGTATATCTTCTTATATGGGTGTTAGATTGGATTAGAGCTCACCTCATAGCCTCATTTTGACCTAATTGCAACTTTAAAAGTCTTATCTCAAAACATAGTCACATTCTAAGGTATTGGGTTTGGAGGGAGTGGTATATAGGTTTGGAGGGCGAACAAAATTCTCATATCTGTCATCCCATCCCTTTCCACGAGGTCTGTAGCTCCATAAGACATGAATATACCCCTCAGGGAAAATGGTGATTCACCAAAATATTTTGTAGACCCTCTATGAATTGTGCTCTAAGTCATCCTTTTCCTTCTCAAGTTTCTTCCAAATCGGAAGTGTATATTGATCTCAGAGATTACCCACTTTGGCAATTTAGAAATATCTTATTGCACATAATTCAACTAACTCTGCTATGTGAATAACATCTGAGAGGAAATTACTAGCACTTTACATAAACTCTTATAGAGCTTAACACTTAATCTTATTTGAGAAGCTATCCTAATACAGTCTGGTCACCGTTACTACATCTGGATCTTTCAAAGGGAATTCCATCTCTGTAGTGGTTGCCTCTAGAATTCCAGCCAAGTATTTTTTAAAGAATATTCACCTTCTGCAAGTTAAGCTCATGCAAACATGTGGTTTACATTTGAGTTAATATTCTCATCCATCTGCCCACAAGAATGGATACATTTTATTGTGTATTTCCTGAGTTCACACTAGAAAAGTATTATTAGCCTGAAAGATGGACAATCAAAAGCAAGAGAAAAAGTTGCTCTTCAGACTGGAGATGAGTGAGCCTTTATGTTTTAAATGAACTTGGGAAAACTTAAAAATCAAAATTGTGGTCTTTCTTTCTTTCTTTCTTTCTTTCTTTTCTCTTCTTTTTTGCTGTTCCATCTTCCTATGTTGTGAACCATATGTCACCTTCAAAATGGGAAGAGACATCCAAAATCTTGACTGATTTAACTCTACAGTAAATATTAAGTTGAAAATAAATTGTCATTATCATTACAGTTCCTGCCTGGCTGTAAGCAAACCTAATTAAATAGACACGACTAGTTTACACAAGCCTTGCAATCACTGAAGATACTGTTTGGAAGGTCCACACCATTTCTTATGTAGTAGAAGTATATATGACCAGCCCTTTTCTTGGAATGTATTGGCTTCTGCATTTTCCTAGACTGGTTACATCGAATTTTGTTTCTTTTAGCATGTAGATCTTTCCTGATACCTAAAGCAGAGATTACAAATATTCATGGAGATCTCAAATTAGCATTTTTTTTAAAGGACAGAGAGGGAGGGAGAGAGAGAGAGAGAGAAAATCCTTTTTTTAATATTTATTTTTTTAGGTGTACATGGACACAACACAATGCCTTTATTTTATGTGGTGCTGAGGATTGAACCCGGGTCCCGCCCGTGCTAGGTGAGCGCTCTACAGCTAAGCCACAATCCCAGCCCCTCAAATTAGCATTTTATAGACCAAATTTGGCCCACAGGTGGATTTTAGTTTTCTTTTGCAGTTTGACTTCTTTAATTTCTATAAAATTTAAAGACTTCATATAAAAATGTAGAAATTTTCATATTTTTTTCCTAAAATTACTGGTATTGATGATATTTCAGAAAGTTGAGCCTTACTTTAAAAACATGTCTTTTTAACACATAAACACATACACACATATACAAACACACTTTGCCGTTTAAGGATCTTTTGGAAAATTAGCAGTGACATTCCTATTGCAGTCAGATGACAAATTTGTAAAAAGAGATCAAATTATGCAGAAAATAAACAAAATGCTATTGTAGAAGTAGTATTATTTCTGGAATGAGAAATTATCATGTCCTATAACTATTGATCTTTGAAGTAGAAATCAACATGTTAATAACGGGCAACCAGTGAACATAATTTACTTTGAAAGCTTTTGGTAAATTTCCACATTACAGTTGCTATTGCATGTGCAAAAGGACTGGGGGTGTTGTCATCATGAAGCATTGGCTTATGGTCTGAAATGACAATGACATTTAAATACATTTTGTATGTAAATATTAAAAAACTGTGGCAGACAGCCTTCTCTAATGTTTTACTAAGTGACCTCAAAGAGAGAGTACATAATAATATGGACAACCATTACAGATTTTTGTAGCTTTCTATGAGTAATAAAATATCATTGACAGGGCCCAACTGAGGGGATTCTTATGAAGCTAAGGAAGTTACCATAAAGTAGTGGCACCCAAACAAGCTATCAAAGAGTATGAACTCTCTCACATGAATTCCAAGAAATGTTGCAGGACAAGAAGCTGTAAACCATTTTAATTCAATAAAAAAAATCTAATAGCTATTGTAGACTACTATTAGTTATGATATACAGCCACAGCATTCAAAAGCATACATATCTGAGGCTCCTAGATGATTTCTCTACATTCCAGAGTTTGTGAATTATTGCACTAATGAATGTCATCTCAGAAGGGAGAGTTGGGGATACATGACAAGCCTTTTGATTTTACAGCCTTTGAAGACAATTTGCATTTCTCTTCTAAAAACAAATATAAACCTAAGTAGCGTTCATTAAATCTTTGTAAGTTCTAGCTAAAGTATTTAAGAAATTTAAAAATTCACCTAGCTGTATCACTATGCTTCTGAAGGCTTTGTACAGTATCTGAGGGGAATTTGTTCCAAGACCCCTCTTGAGATATCAAAATTTGCAGGTGCTTAAATTCCTTACATAAAATTGCACACTATTTGCATATAACCCAAACATATCCTCCTTTATCCTTTAAATCATCTCTAGAATACTTTTAACACCAAACATAATGTGAATGCCATGTAAATAGTTGTTAAAATATATTGTTTAGGGAAAAATGACTAGAAAAAAGTTTGTATTATTTTATACAGACAGAATTTTTTTGGAATATTTTCAATACTTAGTTGCTTGACTCTAGAGATATGGAACTCACAGACATGGATCAGGGGTTGTAATTAAAAAACTGAAATAATGATACAGTCTCATAAATTTCTGAAAGCTTTTCAAAGTGTTCATTAATTCTTTCCTCTAATCAATAAGAAATGATTCTATCTTAAATGAGAAAAGCTATTCAAGCAGTATTTCTTGAAACAGCATTGGGTAGTAGAATAATGTCACATTAAGGGTCCCTCATAAAAAGGTGAAGAAAATGCTACTTGGGAGAAACATTTATGTGTACTAGGCACACACAACACATATATACATAAAACTTCAACTCAGTTCTGTGTGGGAATTCCAGACCAGCATTTCTTAGAAAATTTACATTTTTCAAAATCTGAATCCAAAGGAAACTCAGTCAAGAAGTTGGGAAAATGGGGAAGCATATTATAATTTCAATTTCAGAATTAGAACTTAATCTACCCACAGATGTTACTGGTCCACAGTAAACTTAATGCAAAAGAAGGAAATGCTGATCTGTAAAAGGTGAAGTTCAACATTTCCAGAATGAGTGCAAGAGCAGGTAGGCGAAAAAGGTGTTGATATCTTACATCCTTACTTGTAACTGGTGCTGTAACAACTGTCGGTTTGTGATCCCATCTGGCTAATGGTGTCATTGTGGTAAATAAAATAACTATTAGTAAGTTTGTATACACACTTAGTACAGATCCTGTTAGTGGTATGCCAAGGATTACAAGTGTTGGAAGGAAAATGACAATTTTGACATATGCTCTTGATAGGAATTCTGAATATTTTGTTATTCAAATATTACCTAATAATGTTCATTCATTACTTAAATATATGCCATAGGCGATAGTTTTTTGTAAATTCCATTAAGCTTGACATTTATTACTTACTATGTTTAAAATATGTATATTTATATGTAATATAAATATTTTTATATGAAATATATACTTATATTTATATATTTACATATATTTTATATTATATAACATATTTATATGTTTATATATATTTATATAAACATATGTTATATATGTATATATATTCATATATACTTTTGGGATATTTTCAATATTTTCAGTTGCCTCCTCTGCAGATATGGAACACGCAGACATGGATGAAGGAGTATAATTAAAAAACTGAAATAATGATACAGTCTCATAAATTCCTGAAAGCTTTTCAAAGTGTTCATTTATATATGTGTGTGTTTGTGTGTGTATATATAAAATATCATATGTATATATATACATATATAATGAAGAAAGAAAAGAACAAAAGGTATTTTATGAGGATCTTATCTATTTGGGCTACTATAACAAAATAACTTAGATTGGGAAAATTAGAAACAACATAAATTTATTGTTCATAGTTCTGGAGGCTGGGAAGTTCAATATCAATGTGCTGGCAGATTCAGTGTTTGTGCTCACTCTCTCCTTCAAAGGTGGAACCTACTTGTTCTGCCCATGTATGGTGGAGAGGGAAAGCATCTCCTTTTAACCTCTTTTATAAGAATGCACTTATATTCATGAGGGCTCTGCCTTATGACCTTATCACTTCCTCAAGGTCACCCCTTCTTAGTACTATCACATTGCAGACTATGACATGAATTTTGAGGTGCCGCCAACATTCACACTGAAGCCTCAACCTGAGATTTCAGAAATTCTTGATAATTTCTAGGAATTCTGATTTAGTATTTCCAAATTTGGAAGATTAGTATCTGTTGGGAATTTGGAAACACTGTCTTTCACTAAGTTCAGAAGTTGTGTGGAGTCAAAATTTCTATATTGAAGGCATGTTTTTCATTACTTAATAGAAGGCTCAAGAAATAATTACTCTGACTTGGCAAATATGAACACTGTGTAATTATCTATTTCTGGGGTCAACAGAAAAGCATTTTAAATGCTGTGTTTGTGTGTAATGTAAAGGATAGTTTTGGGTAAGACAGTAATGATGTGAATCAGCTAATAATTTTGGAATTGTCTAGAATACTTTCTACTTTCACAAAAAATGAATTAATTGGCATTTGATACAATGTATTACCTGTTCATATTTTATTCGATGATAAGTAAAGCAACGTTTTAAAATTTTACTTGAACTTCCTCTTCTGCTCTGTTTATTTTCCCAGGGAAAGAAATGCCATGAATACTGAGATTTGTATCAAGGATTTCTAATATCACACACAAATATAGACTTAAAGGACTTAAAAAAACCCGATTGTTCACACACTTGTAATAATGTTTCATATCTTATAAAGCTGCTTTGAAAATCCACAGATCTTTCTGTACTTAAAAAATGTAAATGACTTTTTTGCCCATGGGGAGATTAATAAATTCACTAAGGTGAAAAAAAATGAATTCAGTCTTCCTCAGTATGAAAATTGCTCAAAGATTAATTTAGCCTGTTTAATTCAGCTCTCAAATGTTTCTCAGAGCTCTAAAATATTTTTCTACCTTCATTGCACCTGGGGCCTCAATTTGATTATTTTTACTCTTGATTTCAATGTATCTACTTTCTTCTATACCAAGCTATTTTCATTTTCATTTTACCCTTGGTTTCTTTTTTTTTTTTAGCAGATTATTGCTATCCATATTTTGCTGATGATTCTTCTTATATTATCTTAGGCACAATACTGTAAGGGACGCGTCATGGGCATTCTTTCCTTACTCTTCCAGTCTCCGTCCTTTCCTCCCGTAGTCATAAGTACACATTTTCAGTGTGGTTAAACATGCAGTTTGTTCAATACTTGACAAGGTGTTTTTTTTTTTCCAGAAAATGAACATTCAAAGGTAAGGGAACCCATAAATAATCTGAGCAAACCTTGAATATTAACCTCGGGGCCTCCAAGATCTCATAGTATTTACCAAAAGTGAAGACTGACTTGGTTAAATTCTGCATTCCAGATGTATGTTCTTTTCATAAAAAGTACACTTGACTTTCACATACTATTTCACTATGTGGTTTAAAGAAGCATAACGTTCCTCTGTGGCTATTATTGCTTCTGAGGTCATAGCTTGGGAAACTTTCTTTTTATATAACCATCTCCAACTACTAAATACCATATGCTATTTGAAATTAAGATTCTCTTGTTATTTCTTTTTTTTCTTCCCTTGATATTATACTAACTAGATTTTCTTAGAAAACATCCCAGAATTTTATTGTTTATAGTTTATTTGCAAAATTATTTGCTTTACATCTTTCATGATCATATAAATATTCACATATGTATATTATATATATTTATATAAAATATATAAAGTAAAATATGTGCGTATGTCTGGTATACACAGTAAATGATGAGTAATTTCAGTTTGACTTGAAATAACAGACATTTTTTTAAAAAACAATGAGAACTAGTACTTTTTCTACTTAAAAAGAGATAAATCTTAATAGAAACATTTACTTTGGAGAAGATAACATTGAAAAATAATTGGTTTTGCTAATAAACCCAGTATAGAGTCTTGGCATGTTTGCGGCAACTCATTTTGCTTGAATTAATAAAATATATCAATGCCTTCAATAGGAATTTTAGAGAAGAGCTTACATTTTATGTTAAAATTTTGTTAAATCCAATATGTTAAGGTTGAAGTCGTTGAATGTGCTTCCTCACTGTTCTGCTCAAGGCATGAAAACTGCCCAGTGGGACTTTTAACTCCAGATCTGTGACCTTACCAAGCTTCTATGAAACAAAAAGGAATGTGATTAAATTACCATCCATAGAAACTTTGCTTCCGGTTGTTTCTAATATGCATTTTGCATGCTTAATTCCTGGGAGGAGGGTGGAGATCCATAGACAAATTTTTAAAGGCTGCAAACATGCATGCGCACTTGCAGGATAGGGTGGCAGAGAGTGGTTAGTGCCTTGACTTTCCTAAGTGGCACGTGACCCTGTTCATTAAGTTGGGGGAAGGTTCATAGCACAGAGGACAAATCCTCAGGCCAGGTGCTTCTGTTTACTCGGCACAAGATCTGCTTTTTTGCCTCTGCTAGTGAAAAATGAATTCACATAGCAAGAAGATACCATTTCAATAAGACTGGGAATAGATGCAACCTATAAACTGTCTCCAGACTACAGAATAAGTGAAATGTTATGACAGGAGAAAATATCTGTTGGCAACATAGTTTGACTCGTATTTCAAGAGCAAAATTGAAACCATACTTCTGGAGGGTACAGACGGTGACAACCGGAAAGGTGCTCTGAACAGCTACTATTTCAGAATGTGTTGGGCAGACCGTCCTCGGACCAATGGCTTTCATGTGTGGGACAAATATATCTCAGGAGGAAAAAGCAATTTTGCTCCTAAGGTTCTGGGTTGGGCAGCTGAGTGGGGGAAGGGCTGAAATAGACAAAAATACTAAACTAAAACAACATTTTAATATTATACCAAGGAAATGTCACACACAATAGGACTAAAACCAAATGATTGCATGAGAGAATGAATATTCATCTAATATTCTATTGTCCCACAGAGTAGATCATGTATGGCTAAATTAGTCCTAATCTTTACATCATCTGTTATTTTTATCCCTTAAAAATTAGTAAATTATTTAACCAAAGTCAATATCTCTTTTATCTTAATATCAAGCTTAAATAAATTTCCCAGAAATGAAATGCCTGAGCAAAAATGAGGGTAACAATAAAACCTAATGTTGATTTTTTTTTCATTTTCAATTTTTTAATTTCTTAATTTTTTTTGTTTTCCATTAAAGAAAAGAGTAATGGTTTTTAAAACATATAATATCATATTTGTTTCTCAGGCACAAGTGCCTGGAAGCCTTGTGCAATGATAAGTTCTTATGATGTACTTTTAGGTTAACGAACCTTGGATAAAAATTCAAATCCTCAGATAATGAGTAACCTGTTATCACTCATGAATTTCTAAGTTGCAATGACTGAGGGTCAACAACATTGAAAGGTCTCTGAAGCTAGGTTGTGAAGGTTATGTTTGATTCAAAGGTGGAAGGTGAATAAAACACCTCTAACTTAACAAAAACTGTGCTCAAGGAGGCTTATGTCAACTGTGTCCCAGGGAACCGTGAGGGCCAGGACTTTCCTGTTTCCCTGTCCCCATCCCACTAGAATATGCTGGCTCATGTGAGGTGTGCAAGGATTGCATTGTTGAAAGAATGAACGAATACACAGATGAACAGAGCAAGCAGTGGCTTCATAATGTATAGCTGAAGATCTATTCTCAGGGTTCAAGGACCCTCCATCCAAATGCAACTGTGTATTTCCCTTAATAATTTGCAGAAGAACGGCACCATTGAGGGTTCGAATGAATGTCATTTTCCAAATTTCCTCCTCCTTTTCACTCCTTTCATCCACTCTCTGGAGCCCACTTCATTATCACCCTGGACTAGTTCTGTGCTCCTCGCCCAATCAGATGCCAAGTCCTGAAAACTATATCCCTGATATCTTCACATTCATCTGCTTTTTGTCTTTTTCCTGGGCACTACATTTTTTCCTATCCTAATGACTCCCTGCTCATGTTACTCTAATAACATCCCCCTCTGTCCTGGACTCCACCCTCACCTCCTCCCTTCTTCCACATCACTGTCAGAGGAATATTTTGAAAATGCAGAAAATGCAGTCTGACCATGTCATCCCTATGCTTAATTTCTGCATTATTTCCGAGATTTCAAAATAGGATTCCAATTCTTGAATACACAAGACCTTCCAAAGATTAGTCTTCCCTCACCTCCAGCAGACCCTCTACCATTGTGCCAGATACTCCTGTTAGGTACTCCCACTTACCTGAAATTTCAAAATTTGTTTCACTTTTTTTTGCTTCCATTTCTTCATACTTCTTGCTCTGTCGGCCTGAAATACTGAAATATCTGCCTAAATCTCTGGCCTTCCTTCTGCCTACCTTCACATGGTTTGTTTAGTGTCACTCCTAGGAAAACATTTCCTCTTCCTCAACTCTACTGTGATCTGTGTGGTTTATATGTACCCCTTTTAGTCTAAAAGGAGAACACTGGTCAAATTGATTGTGTATTAGTTTCTGTCACCTTGAGCTCTTTGAAGACAAACCTCTTTTTATTCATCTTTGTATTTACATAGCATAACACAATGACCAACAAATAGTTGATACTTATTGCTTGTTGAATAGATAAATGCACAACTTCATGGTTGGAACTGTGGGATTTAATTATGGCTGGGACGGGGAGGAAACAAACAGAATTCTGATAATGGACAATTTGGCTCTGATATATTGTGATTTTTCACAGATCATTCCCAATATTTAGATTTCAGTGATAAGATTAAAAGCATGCTATTAAAATAGCCATGATAGTAAAGTAAGGTTATAACTTTGGATCTAATGTCCCAAGTTTAGTGATTGTTTTCATTAGTCTTTGGGTTTTATGTTCATGTGAAACTTGGACTAAACTGAGCTGCTTGAGTTTCATTATGAAACTAGAGCTTGTATCTCCTCATATTAAAACCTCAATTTAAAACTCAGCAGTTTCAGGGGATCATTTCATAAAATGTCAATTCTTGCAGTTTTGGAATTGAGTGACAGCCAAAAGTTTTAGCAAAACATCTGAGCAAAATTACTCACCAGTGCTTTGCAAGTGGTGAATAAAACATAGTAAGACTGAAAAGCAGAGGCCCCAGTTACATTATTTTAGCTATAAATTAAATGTGTTTTGGACAAAAATTCTCATCTCAGGAAAATTTCTTAGGACCTTTAAAATACTCACAGGGTCATCTGAAATTTGTGATGTACCTTTTTCATTCGGATTCCCTGTTCCTCTCAACTTGTCAGAGCAACTTTGACCCTGACCCCAGGTCTCCAGTACACTCTCATCTATTTGTGATATCTTTTCTTTAAAAGAAAACTGATTTGAAATTACCTGGAGCCAATTTACCATGAGAAAAATAGGAAAATTGCTTAACCTCCTGGTGTCTCATTTCTCACTCGTTGTCTCGCTGATGGAAGAGTTTATACCTGTTTAAGGTGCAATTCCATGTGGGTTATTTCAAGCTGAAAACTATATTGATTATTCAACAGAAAACATGAATGTGAAAGACAACTATATTATTGAGCTAAATGTTTTTTATCCAGAGAGCTTCATCTGTCAAATTTCAATGTAAAAACTTTATAACATAGTTGTATTTGATCTTCTATGCAAATATATCCAAAATTTCATTTCATTTGTAATGTCTGTATTACAACGATGTACAACTTACATGAAAACAATGTGAACAATTAATTTTATCTTTTGACACATTTTGGCTTGTTCTAATACTTTCTTTTAGATTGCTCACTAGTTTCTGTTTTTCCCATAGGAAGCATATCAATTAATAAAGCCAATATCTTCAAGGGGAATGGTTGATGCTTTTTGTCCAGGGTTGTTCCTTCTCATTCATTAAATGTTGTCAGCATCTGAAGCAGTATTGGTTAGAACAACAACTAGAGAAGAAGAAACAAAGATTTTTCAAGGAAGCCAACGTGTGCTATATTACACTTAAAAATTGCTATCTACATTCTATTAAAAAGATATAAATGGCTGGGCGGGGTAATGCATGCCTGAAATTGTAAGTTTCAAGAGGCAGAGGGATGAGACTGTCAAGCTCAAAGCCAGCCTCAGTAACTTAGCAAGGCCCAAAGCAACTTAGTGAGACCTGTCTCAAAATAAAACACAAAGGAAGGGGTGGGTAAAGTAACTCTGGGTTCTTCTATTCCCAGTACAAAAAAAAAAAAGATAGAAAAAAGGAAGGAAGAAAAGTCATACATTATCATTTGCTTTTGAAGACCATACACTGATATCTGATTTTGATGTTATTTAATTTCCATAAAATCATCTGTTTTAGTTGGGATTCAGCAACTGACCCAATAATTTGAAATGATAAAATGCAATATATCTATACTCAGCATATTGTACAACAGAACACTAAAACCTATTTCTTCTATTTCACTGTAATTTGGCATTTATCCAACTCTCCCCATCTCAACTCTTTCCATTCTCTGTAACCTGTATGCTACTCTCAACTTCTGTGAGATCAATATATATTAAAACACCATTTGGAACTCCATTCCTATGTACAATATTTAAATATATATCTATTAAAAATGAACTGTGAAGAGATTTTTGGATCTGCTCTCCACTGAAACCAGGACAATTATTTAAAAAACAAAAACAAAACCAAAAAATAAAAAATAATAATAATCATTTAAAATCCATGGAAATGGTTTCCATGGCATAAAAATTAATAAATGAAGAGGCAGCTGTTCAAGAAAATCGATGAAATTGGTAGGAAAAGCAAGAGTCTTTGGTATTTCAACCAAAATCACAGCCTTCTCTCTTCTCCCAGCTCACCAAGGGGAAACTGTACTTCTGACTGCCAATGCCAAGAACAGAGGACTACTTGGTCCCCCACTCCCACCTGGATGGCTCTCTTCCTAGAAGGAGCAAGAAATCAGTGTTCCCCATTTTACCATGAATTACCTGTTCCTCAGGCTAAGTTCTGAGCAAATGTGGTTGAGAAATGAAGCTTCCAACCTCTGCTCAGCCTTGAGTTGTTAAATGGAGCCTCTACATTAAGCAGGAAGCTGCTGAGAATACTCACCTGTTAACTGCACTTGCCCTGGCTTCTAAGGCAGTGGTCCTTTACTAGAAGAGGAAACAAAGCCTGATACCCACCACCCTCCACTGAGCACTCAACTCCTAGAGTGGGAGTGTCACCAGAAAGGAAGCTTTCTGTTGACCCCCATCTCCAGCTGCAGAGCCCATGCACAGAGATTTTATCTGGATGAGAAGAAAGCTGCAAAAGAGATAGCACCTAAAGTATTTCCAAAAGGACAGACTTCATTTGCCACAGAGAATGTAGAAGTCAAGTTTTTAGGACAGTGGAAGTTGTAAAGGGGTACCAGTGGGAGGAGATTGAAAACACAACATAAACTGTAGACTAGTTAGAATTCAGGCGAGAGCTAGGAGAAGATCTCTTGGGATCAGAGCAAATAAACACCAAGCTTGGTGACTGTTCCTCTAGGGAGTTCAAATGGAATTGGTTTGTAGAAGAATTTGAAACTCCCTGGAGCCTAATAGTTGGGTGTGGTCAGAGAGAGGGAGTATGGAACCCTGCTAAAATCACTGTCATGCAGAGTAATGAGGGTATGCAAAAAGCTGAGCGTCCTTTAGAAGCAAGATCATAGGCTTAATACTATGGAAGTGAAAATAGATTCCTAAAATAATCCATCCAGTCAATAAACAAACAAGTTTAAAGGAGCTGCAGAGTGGGGGAGATCCAGTACCTAGAATTAATCAAATGGCTATTTTGTAACAACAACAACAACAACAACAACAAAAGTGAGATGTACAAAGAAACAGGAAAACAGGCGTCAGAAATAAAGTCAGGCAGTAGAATTTGCCTGTGAGAGTGTTGTGCAAATTTAACACCAAAGACTTAAACATAGCTACTATAAATATAGTTGCTGTTCAACTAATGATAGAGCCACATCCCTATAGCCCAATATATAAGCTGAAAATCTCATAATCTGAAAATGCATTTAAGAGACCCAATCTACTGCACATCATAGCTTAGAAACACAGTGCACTGTGGATCAATTATCCTCTTTCCTGCATGGTAAGTGGGAGTTGCTGCCCTCTGTTGTCTGCTGCCACTGCCTGTCATTATTGTGGGGAAGACCTTATGGCATTGTGCTAGGCCAGGAAAAGGTCAGATTCAAAATATGGTTTCTATTGAATGTATATTGCTTTTGTACTATCATAAGGAAAAGAAGAAGAAGAAGAAAAGAAAGTTAAGCCATTTGTAAGCCAAAGACTCAAAGACTATGTTTGAGGAACTAGAGGAATCCTTGATTAGAGAAGTAAAGTGAGACATGATGGCAATGAGGCATCAAATGCAGAAAACAACAAAAAGAAATCATTAAAAGATAAACACAAGGAAATTTTGAAGATGAAAAGTACAGTTGCTAAAAAAACCAATTCATTAGAGCAGCTCAGGTAGGTTTCAAATGTCAAATGGAAACATGAGCAACCTGAAGGTAGACTGCTAATGCTGTCCTTTGAAAAAGGGAAAATGCAAGAAGGAAAAAATGAAGGTAGTCCAATAGTTACTCTATTTTTTGTGTGAATATTTTAATCACATCAAACAAAACAAACAAAAACACAGATAAGGAACGTTTCAGGAAGAGGTGAGGGATAAAGAAGCGAGGAAATATTAGAAGAAATAATGACCCCAATTCTCCCTGTTATTAAAAAACATTAACCTACATACTCAGGAAACTCGAATAAACAAAAAGAGGTCCACAAACAGCCACAAATGGCCACAATGCTGAAAGTTAAAGAAAAGGAGAAAATCTTGACATTAGTAAGGAAAAAATTACTCTTCATTTACAGGAAATCTAAATAAGATAACCAGCTGACTTCTCAGCAGGAAAGTAATAAGATTAAAAATGTTCAAAGATAAAAGCTCTAAACCAAGATTCTTATATCCAGCAAATCAACCTCTCAAAAATAAAGGTGAAATAAAGTCATTCCCAGGTAAACAAAAATTGGAAGAATTTATAAAGAACCGATACTCCTTACAAGAAATACTGAAGGAAGTTCTTCAAACAGAAATGTGAATCCACATGAAACAACAAAGAGAACTGGTTAGCTAATTATGTGATTAGAGACAATAGCATAAACATACTCTTTTCTTCTTTCTTTTTGTAACTAATTGAAAAATTATGTAAAATACTAGGCATACAATTTATTTTTAGTCTGGCCTATAATACAGAAATCAATATATTTTTAATATGATTGCTAATAAACAGAAAAGATGTGTGTGGAGCAAAGGTATCTTTGGTTAAGGAAATGACTATAGACCATAAATTGATAATTTGTGTCTTAAATTTTGTAACATTAATAGATATAACATGTGTAACAATAGTGCCATAAAAGAGGAGAAAGGAGGATATAGGAGAAACATTTTTATAAGATATATTATAATCATTATATCTTTATTAAGAGCACTAAAATAGTAGAATAAAAACCTGGCAAAAATAAAGCATGAAATAAAAAAATGAATAATAGAAATCAGAAAGTTTAGTAGCCTACTTGCAAAAATACAGCAACTACACAAAAGATCAACAACATCAAAAGGAAATAAAACACAATGAAGATAAAACATACTAACACTTCTGAGATGTGCTTAAGAGATTTACAGGTGTAAATGCCTATGTTAAAGAAGAAGAAAGGTTCATCACTAAGCTTATTTTCCCCTTTAAGATACTGAAGAAAGGAGAACAAACTTAACCTAAAATAAGAAAAAAACCTAAAATAAGAAAAAGAAAGGTAGAAATAAAGATGAGTAGGCATATTGGTGAATAGATACTAGAAAAATAGAAAAAAAATCAATGAAATTAAAAACTGATTCTTTTCAAAGACCAAAAACCTGAGGCACTTGAGTTAGACTGATAGAAGAAGGAAGGGAAAGAAAATTTACTGACTAGGAAAAGGGACATGATTAATGGAACTTACAGAAATAAAAACGATTGTAAAGGAATATCCTGCAAAGCCATATATAAACAAATTAGATGATTTAAATGAAATGAAGACACAAGATACCAAAACGATAAGAAAAGACATAGCTAATGTGAGAAGATCTATTTCTGTAGTGAAGAATTTGAAGTAGGAATCAAAAACCACCCCTAAATGAAATCTCAGTCTCCAAAGGATTTGCCACTGAATTCTAACAAACACTTAAAGATCGAATGCTAATTCATCATAAAATTCATTTTACTGGGCTAATAGTATCCTGATATCAAACCCAAAGCTATCTCAAGAAAATTATAATTTATATCTCTTAGAAAATGCATTTTAAAAATCCTCAACAAAATAGCATTAAACCTCACTAAGTTGCTTTTTATATGTTCTTCAAGTGAATCCACATAAAGTTATAAAACACATGAAGTTATATCATGTGATTATAGACAATAGCATAAACATACTCTTTAAAAAGAACACGAATGCTGTTAGTTTAATGCTTGGAAATTAATTAATATAGCATAGACTAACAACAAAAAAAACACGATTATTTCAAGAGACCCAGAGAAAGCATGTAAAAAAAAATCCAACACTCTTTTATGATATAAACATTAACAAAGTAGAAAAAGAAGATAATTTCCTCACCTTAACAAACAGAATTTATTTAAAAAACAAAACACAGCTAACATACTTGCTGAAAGACCAGATAATTTCTCCTTAAAATCAGGAACAAGAAAGGATGTCTATTCTCATTTCCACATTTTCCTGAGATTCTAGCCAGGAAAATTAGGCAAGAAGACTTAATAAAATCCATCCAAATTGGAAATAAACAAGCGAAACTATCTGTATTCAAAGATGACATGGTATTTATAAAAAAAAAATTCCAAGGAATATTCTAAAAAATACTAATAGAACTAATACACGAGGCCAACAAGATTGCAGAATATAAGATGAATTATTATTTTTCTACACTTATAATGAACTACCTAAAATAAATTAAGAAAAAAACTCCATTAAAATAACGTGAAAAAATGGGAAAATAATTAACAAAATACATATCTCGTACTCTGAAAAGTACAAAATATTGTTTGATAAAATTAAATAAGATCTAACTAAATGTAAAAACATCCAATGTTTATAGATCAGAAAAATTTAATACAGTTATACTCCCCCAATTTGTCTGTATATTCAATGCAACCCCTATTCAGAACTCCATTTACTTCTTTACAGTGACAAACTGACTCTCAAACTCATATGAAATTGCAGATGACCCAGAATAGGAGAAAGAATGTTGGGGAAACAACCCAAACTATGAAGACTCTGCATTTTCTAATGTCATCACTAAGCTTATTTTCCCCTTTAAGATACTGAAGAAAGGAGAACAGGTGCAGTGGTTCATGCCTGTAATCCCAGTTAGTCCAGAGGCGGAGGCAGGAGGATCACAAGTGCAAGGCCAGCCTCAGCAACTAAGCAAGGCCCTAAGCAACTTAGTGAGAATCTGTCTCTAAATAAAATATAAAAAGGACTGGGGATGTGACTCAGTGCTTGAGCACCCCTGGGTTCAATGTCTGGAGACACACACACACACACACAGAGAGAGAGAAAAAAAAGAAAGAAAAACAGAAATCTCTGAAGCAGTGGTAATGAAGGCAGCCCAGATGTCTGTGCTCAGATGATTTTCAGGAAGGGTACCAAGACCATTCAATGGGGAAAGAAGAGTATTTTTAACAATTAGTCGTATAACAACTGCATAGTCACATGCAAAATTATGAAGCTGGATGTTTACCTGAATAGTATACAAAATACAACATTAATGGATTGAAGACCTAATTATAGAGCTAAATCCATAAAACTCATAGAATATAACTTACAGATACATCTTTATGACCATGGATATGGCAAAGGATTCTTTGTGTACCAGAAAAATACAAGCAACAATGACAAAAAAATAGATAATTTTTACTTCATCAAACTTAAAATCTTTTGTGCTTTAAAGGACATTACATAGAAAGTAAAAGGACAAATTCATAATGGAATGAAATATTTGTAAATCAGGTATCTTTCAAGGGATTTATATGAATAATATAAAAAGAAGTCTTATAACACAACAAGTAAGACAGCTGACTTTAAAGACTTTGTGTAATGGCAATATATTATTGTAGTCACAGATATGTCAGTGTTGTATGATGTGTTTTTTGATAGTGGGGTAGGGTATGAAAAAGTGAGGACAAACAGAACATATTTAAGAAATCTCTGTCTTGTATTCAATTTTGCTATGAATATAAACTCCTCTAAAAAATTAAGGTCTGTAAACTGTACATAATAGGCAAAGAATCTAAATAGATTTTTTTTCCAGAAAGATATGCAAATGGTCAATAAGCACATGAAAAGATGCTCTGATCTTTAGTTTTCAGAAAAAGGCCAATCATGTTACACATAAATTATATGGAAAGATATAACCACCAATACAATACTATGAAAAAAGATAATAGCCATCAACTTGGGGCAACAAAAGCTCTATCTTTGGTCATAAATAATAAAATATTCAGGCAAGCAAAGTTTATTGGAACTTGTCTAAAAACCTTTTATATTAATAAATTGTATAGTCATAGTGATAAGAGTTTTGATATTTTATGATGATGTTCTTCATGGACCTAGAGCAGAGGGAGCCAGACAGAGAGTGAACACTACTGGTGTTTATAAAGCAGTGTTCAAGGAGAGGTGCTCTTTTGAAGAGATGAATAGAGCAGTCCTTGGAGAAATTCATTGTATCATGAAACGCCCTGAGTAGATTAAATTTTTCCAGACCCTGTTATTAATAAGTATTCTCAAAGTAACTTTGGGTCTCATAATTTTCATGCCCCGATAATTTGAAGGAGAAGTAGTGTCAGTCAATATCAATAGTCTACTATCTAGAAGTGCATCTGCTCTGGTTAAAAAGAATAAGTCAGTATTCTAATAAGTCAATGTCCAAGCAATCAAGGATGTTTGAACATGTAAAATTTTCACTTTTTGTATCATTTTTCTGAGACAGATGCTGCACTTATACATACACATACATTTCCAATATAAAAATGCACAAATTATATGATGTAAATTATATTATTCTGTACCTAGAAATAGATCTTTTCTATTATGGCTAACATCTTCTTCTAATATCAATTAACAAAATCACAAACTTCAATTCTCTTTAACATGTATTATAAAAGAGTCATTTACCAACTCAAGTAAGACATTATATACTGATTACAGGTGATAATAGGTAAATATTGATCTAGTCTGAATCTCCATTCTGGAATGTCAGAAATGTGAAATTTAAATACTATCTTGTATTGACAGGCTGTAATGACTATCATGAAGGAAGAAAATCTTAGTTAAAATGGAGAAAAGCTTATGTTGACAAAACAAATAATTCCTCTAACTTATGAACCCAGCTCAATGTTTAATCTTTAGCTATGAACTACTTTATATTAGAGATTTTCATTAGAGTTTATTATTCTTCCAGTGGTTTAAAAAACATTATTTATATTAAAACAAATTCTAGTTTAATGATAAAAGTTTTTCCCCCTGTGCTATCACATCTGTACCAATTCCAGAGACACTCAGTGTTTTAGAGTTATTCATGCTCCTTACCTTTATTTTTAGATATCACAAAAAATAGTCATATAAAAATTGAAAGATAAACTTGCTAGTGATTGAAGTAGGCAAGCAACAAAAATATAATGAGTGAAGTTTCAAATTAAAAAATGACACAAATTGGAGTTAGTGTGTCTTTACTCTGTGCCAGAGAGATATTATCCTATTTTATTTCTGACCACTGCCCTACCAGGGCACTCTGGACCAGATGGTGGATGTGATTAAGAGTTTAAGACCCTCTTCCAGATCCTGTGGCTAACTAGGGGCTGTATTGAATCTGGATCCAGGTCTATCCATGCCCAAAGATTATGTTTTCATTGTTTTTACCAATTCCACTTGAGAGGGATCCTTCATCTAACCTCATAAACTCAACATTATAATCATTAAGAGTTTTCATTTCCTAAAGCAAAAGAGAAAATGATTTTAGAAAGACAGTCCAAATTTAAAAACAAACCATTCTGAGCAAAGCTAAAAGATGTTTCAGAATCTAAAACAATACTACTTATGCACAAAGGTAATGCAAATAAAACATTTTTTAAAAGCAGGTATGATAGATATACTGAAAGCAAAGACATAAAAAAGTTAAAACTATCAGGGTAGAAATGTATGGCTCATACAAATAGTACCCAGAACAGGGATTTCGTGGATATATTGATTGCAAAGAAAATAATTTTTAAAGCAAAAGACATCTTTAGGGATAGAGAGAGAATTACATAATGATACATGTATGGTGTATTGAGATTATAGAATTATTCTACAGTTGTGTGCACTTAATAAAACAAACTAAAATGTATAAAATAATATGAATACCATGAAGTAAAAAGAAAAACTGAGAAATTGTTCCAGATTACATGAAATCAATTATTTTGTAATAATTTGCATGTTCTTGGATTTGATCCTAAAGCAAGAGAAAAAAGACAAGCTTATTACAAAATATTTTATTCTGACTGGAGTGAGATGCTATCTTAGAGTAGTTTTGACTTGCATTTCTCTAATGGATAGAGAAGATGAACATTTTTTCATATATTTGTTGATTCAACTCCAGTCAGAATGGCAACTATTATGAAGACAAACAACAATAAGTGTTGGCAAGGATGTGGGGAAAAAGGCACACTCATACATTGCTGGTGGGACTGCAAATTGATGCACTATATGGAAAGCAGTATGGAGAGTCCTTGGAAATCTGGGAATGGAACCACCATTTGACCCAGCTATCCCTCTCCTCGGTCTATACCCAAAAGACTTAAAAGCAACATACTATAGGGACACAGCCACATCAATGTTTATACAAGCACAATTCACAATAGCTAAACTGTGGTGCCAACCTAGATGCCCTTCAGTGGATGAATGAATAAAAAAAATATGGCATATGTACACAATGGAATTTTACTCAGCAATGAAAGAGAATAAAATCATGGCATTTACAGGGAAATGGATGGTGTAGGAGAAGATGATGCTAAGTGAAATTAGCCAACCCCAAAAAACAAATGCCGAATGTTTTCTCTGATATAAGGAGGCTGATTCATAGTGGGGTAGGGAGGGGGAGCATGGGAGGAATAGATGAATTCTAGATGGGGCAAAGGAGTGGGAGGGAAAGGGAGGGGCCAGGGGGTTAGCAATGATGGTGGAATGTGATAGACGTCATTATCCAAAGTACATGTATGAAGACACGAATTGGTGTCAATCTACTTTATATACAACCAGAGATATGAAAAGTTGTGCTGTATATGTGTAATAAGAATTGTAATGCATTCCACTGCCATTTATTTTTTTTTAATAATTAAAAAATGACTTTATTGACCAATTGGTGAAATTTAAATATGGATTTATATTTCTTATTTTCTGAGTTTGCTTATATTACTGTGGTGACAGAAGACATTTTTTTCATTTCCAAGAAATACATGCTGTCAAAATTAGAAGTGAAGAAGCATGCTGACTGCCATTCATTTGTAAATGGGTGAAAGCACAAGTACATATGTTCTTGGAGGAGGGTTAAGAGGAAGAAGAGAGAGAGAGAAAGAGATGGACAGAATAAATGTAGAAAATATTCAGGATGGTGCTGCTACTTTATGTTGCATTGAATAGTATCCTTGAAAAAACATATGTCCAAGTCTTCATAGCAAGTACTTATGAATGTGAACTTATTTGGAAATAGAATTTTTGTAGGAGTAATTAAGTTATGGATATTGAGAAGAGATCATTCTGGATTTTAGGGGAGGTCACTGGGATTACAGGTATGTGCCACTGCACCGGGCTATATATACTTATTTTCTTAAAATATAAGCATACTTCATGTTATACATATTTCTATATTCTGAAGTTTTAGCTATTCTTTTAACATGAATCACTTTTGTTTATAGTAGCTATTTCCATAAGAGTTTTTTTAAATTTATAACTATGAGATTAACTCATTAGAATATTATGAGTCCAGAAAGGAATTTTATTTACTCCTTCACTTGTTTAAGATTGTCTTTATAACTTTAGGATAGTTTCTCAGTTTTAGGTAATCAAACCAATCACCTGAAGTAAAATTAAACCCAACCTCATGGAAGAAAAGGCTTAGCACTCTGAATTTTTAACATAGATCATTTTTTATCCATACTTGAGGTTCAGGAAGACATGCTTCCTATGTTAAGCACTCTCTAGATATTCATCAACCAGACAGGGTGGCATACTCCTATAATCCTCGCGGCTCAGGTGACTGAGGCAGGAGGATCACTAGTTGATTGCCAGCCTCGGCAATTTATCGAGGACCTAAGAAACTTTGTGAGAACTTGCCTCAAAATAAAAATGGCAGAGGATGTAGCTCAGTGGTAAAGCGCCCTTGGGTTCAATCCCCAGTAGCCCTCCCCTACAAAAATTGACAGTTCATCAGCTCAACACTTCAGTAGTCAATTAGAAAGGCATACAATAATCACATAGAGAGGCTAACACATAATTATAACATGTGGGCTTATTCTAAGGAACTTGCAACTTACTTAGGAGACAAGACTAACAATCACAAAAAAAGAAGTATTTATAGGTAAATGCTATAATCATCCACAGCACACATAACTTTGTAAGGTGTTCATAGTGATATTGATTGTATGAAAGAAAGTATAGTCAGTACAGGTACATTGAAATAATACAGAAATTTGAAATATTAAGTTGAAAGACAAATATAATTTTTATAAGTTTTTATGAGAAAAGAAAATTCCAGAGGAAAGCTCTGTTAAGAACTAAGAAATGAATCACTATATATTATTTTTTTTCTAAGAATCTTGAGGACACAACTTTGACCATTTTTGAGACAAATGTGACTTAATAACTACTGGGTAAAAGCTCTTAGATCACCAGATGTTTATCGACTTATTGTGCTGGTTGATGATAACAGCTAATCTTGAGCCTTTACCATGTTTTGGGCACTATTTGAAAGTTTTTTTGTCCTAACAACAATTCTGTGAGGTGGTACTATTTCATTTTTCAAATGGGGAAAATAAGGCACAATGAAGCTACATAATTAGCCCAATTTGACGAATACAAGTAGTAGACATGGTATTATTTATTATTATTTATTTGTAAGCTAATGAAAGCCTAATACAGAATATTTCCCAGTGCCTAAAAGTAGATATAATTTGATAAATATCAAGTTCTCCTGTTTAGAAAAGACAGGAGAATGGGTATTGAGGCAAAACTGAAACTGGCTAAATAAATTGGAGAGGCTTAATGTTGAACTGAGTCAAGAAGATGAAAATGGAATGGATGTAGATAATGGGGGTTGCAGGTTACAGAGTGTTTAAAAATCTTCAATATGTGCAGAATTTTGAGAGAAAAGTATAATCTTCAAAGAAGTAGGAGCGAACAAGTATATTACAGAAAGTTCATGTCACTCTGTCTAGATGGTTGATGGTAAAGTAACTTAAGAGACACAGCCATGCCCATTTATTTACTTCAAATACAGGGCTAAACACAGTGCCTGGAAAAAATAAGTACTCAGTAAGTACTTATTTAATAAACAAATAATTGGATGATTACAAAGCAAGGGGAAGGTGAAAGATAGGAAGGTGACTTCTGGGAAGGGTCTATGGTGTGGAAGTTAAATATTCTATTTTGTATTTAAAAAACTCAAATTTCAAATTGTAGTCTGCTACAGAGGTTTTTGCTAGTTGATGAAGGAAGTCCTCTGAAAAGTCAGGCGATAAACATTTTCAATTTTATATCAAAAAACTGAAGGATATTATTAAAAAAACATTACTTGGTTACATTCCTAAAATCAATAATAGTACTAAGAATTTCACTTGCAGAGTAAAACCACAGAGTAGTAGACCACATTCTTTATGGAAATATCATCTATCACAGATTATATTTTTTGGGGGGAATATTGGGAATTGAATTGAGGGGCACTCAACCACTGAGCCACATCCCCAGTCCTATTTTGTATTTTTTATTTAAAAATAGAATCTCACTGAGTTGCTTAGCACCTTGCTTTTGCTAAGTCTGGCTTTGAACTTGTGATCCTCCTGCCTCAGCCTCCCAAACCAGTAGGATTGCAAGCATGTGCCACTGTGCCCGGCTATCACAGATTAAGACTAGAAAATTTAAAAGTGTGTGTGTCTGTTTGTGGTGTATTTAAAATGTTGGCTCAAATATGTTTTGTGTAGCTCAAATTTATATTATGATATGTATTCATATCATCTAAAATATTTTCACAGGAATATTTGCACTTTCCACAATGTTTTGTTATCCTAGATATTTAGAGCCATGAACCTGTCAATTGTTTTAAGTACTTCAATTCTTCTGGGATTTTTGTACATAAATCTACAATAGTCTTCTCTATTTCTCTAAAATCCCTTCAGGCATTGTGATAGGAATTATGCTAAACCTATATATCAATTTGGCATCTTTATTCTCCCTGGATATGGTATGTCTCTCCAATATTCTCTGAGTTCTCTTATTAATGTTTTGTAGTGTTCAACATATAAATCATGTGTGCATTTTGTTAGATTTACACCTAAGTAGTTCATGTTTTGTGCAATTGTATTATAAGTAGTAATTTATTTCACCTCATTGTTCACTAGTTCATTGGTAATATATAGAAATGCAATTAGCTTTTGTATATTGATCTTGTTATCTATGGTATTGCTGTCCTAACTTATTACTTAAGGAGAACTTTTTGTTGATTCTTGGGATTCTACTTTTATGTAGATAATCATGTCATCTGTAAATAGGGACAATTTCTTCTTGTTCCAAATTATATGCATTTTGTTTCTTTTTCTTGATGCCAAAAGTTTGATATATAAAAAGAAAACCTGATAAATTGAAACTCATCAAAATGGAAAATTTTGCTCTGTGAAAGATCTTGTTAAAAGGATGAAAATATAAGCTATGAAGTGGAAGAAAATATTTGTAAGCCATAGTTTTGATAAAAGACTAGAGTATAAGATATAAACAAACTCTCAACATTTGACAGTAAGAAAACAAACAAAACAAGGAAACACAAAATCCAAACCACCCAACTATAAAATAAGCAAAAGACCTGAACAGCCATTGGACCAAACAGGATATTTAGATGATGATTAAGCACATGGAAAGATGTATGGCTGTGCTAACCATGGGGAGTATGCAAATAAAGATCACAATCAGCTGTTACCACACACCTACCAGAATGGATAATGTGGAGGACAGCAACAATATTAAATATTGACAAAGATACCTTGCTGGTAGGAATGTAAAATGGCAAATCCAATTTAGAAAACAGTTTGGATATTTTCTAAAACACTAAACATGTAAACATTATATGACCTAACAATTTCACTTGTGGACATTTATGCCAAAGAATGGGAAATTATGTTTACAAAAAAACCTTCCATGAAAGTATCCATTGTCCTTATGCATAATAGTCTCAAACTGGAATAACTCAGATGTTCTACAATGCATGAGTGGCTAAACAAATACTAACACATGCATACAATGGAATACTACTCAAGAATAAAAAAGGAACAAATTATTGATGCATTCTATTTGGATGAATCTCCAGGTGATTAACCTGAATGAAGAAAGATAATCACCAAAGGCTGAATATTTCATCAAAAGTATTTTCATTTGTATAACATTCATGACAAAATGATGAAAATGAAGAATAGCTCAGTGGTTGCCAAGGATAAGGGAAGGGGGTAGAAGGTTGTGGAAGGAAGTGGGAATAGTTGGAATGGTAACAAGATGAATACTTAATGTGATGGAACTGGATTATATCTCCATGGTGTTGCTGATCAGAAGTCTACACCTGAAAAGTTGTGTACAACTAAGCAACTAAATACACATCAGCACAATGATAGGAATGTATGTGAAACTGGTGAAGTCTAAACAATGTGCATGGATCTAAATAAGATTTGTGGTCAATTTCCAGTATTTGATATTATCCTATGGTACATAATAGGATACCATCAAGGGATATTGAGAAAAAAGGTATATGAGTGTCTTGTACTGTCTCTTATAGTCAGGTATAAAATTATCACCAGCAAAAAACTAACAATGAATACCAAGAAGCACACATACAGGCAACAAAAATACAGCAAGTTTTTGAGATTCTTTTAGCCTGTCAAATCACAGAGATAAAAGCCAACAATTGGCTTTTGGATTTGGTGATTTTAAGATGTTCCATCTGGGGACTCTTAAAAAGTGCTGCATTCAATATTTTGCTGTCAGGGAGCACTTTTTAAATCACAGTATTTTAAAAGAATTTATTAACCATCCACTTGAGAAGATTAAGATCTGGCATATTTACCTACATTTAGTTACAATGTGGTTAAGGGACTTTTCCATGGGCACAAAACTGGGTAATAAGATGACAGGAAAGAGAAGTAAAAGTCTAGATTGGGGCCCCTTCTTCCAGGCCACACTAGCTTCCTTAAGCATCAACCACTCTTTACACCATCTACCAATCTTCCCTCTACACATTTCCTTGGTTAGCCACAGAGCCCACACCTTGCTCTCCAGAGATCAACTTCTGAAAAATAAGGGAAGTATGTTTGGACCTGATTACAGAGGATTTTATACAGCAGAAGAGAAGGTTAGATATAATTTGACTGGCAGTATCATCAAAAGCAGTTGAATAAAGAAGTACTTTAGGAAGATTTTATCTGTTCTAGAACTTGAAAAAATGAGATTGGCAAAATTTAGTTATGAATAATCCTTGCAATAATCCAGTTGAGGATTAGGAAGGGTCAAACATGATTTTTAAGGATAGGAAGAAAGGGACAAATATTTATTGGACACCTACTTTAGATATTGGGCAATAATACGATTTTTAAAATGTTGACCATATGGGCTAAATTTTTTTTTGAAAGTAAAAATATTTTAACATATACTTACGACAAAAAGCCAAAAGCACAATAAAATCAAAAGGCATTGAAAGCATTACAGAGTGCAAACACCAAAAAGATACAGAGCTATTAACCTAGCGGTACTTATAATTGTGGGCTAAATTTTATTAATGACTTTTGTACACTATAAGATAAAACCAGGTTTACTAATAAAACACAGCAGCAAAGGTTTGTTGATACAATAGTAATTAAGGAATAGAGAAATTAACTTATGGCTCAACAGAATCTCGGTCCATGAAAAGAAGGTATTCAAAGAGTATGAAAAACTGGTTCTGCATTTTACCAGAATGAAAACGGAGTGAAGAGTTAGTAGGCTAATAGATAGCCCCACCAAGATTCAATTTCCTCTGCATTATTATGGCATTTTTATAAAACAGTTCAGATCTTCCAAACCAAACTGGTCCCTGATGTACATTTATCCATTGCTGAAATGATCAACAGCTCCAGATGAAATATATAGACACTGGATAATAACATTTATTATTAAAGTGAGCTTAATATAATCAGAGGAACTGAGCCTGTGGAACTGTGAAAACAAAACTTATGGATGGGGAAATGCATTCAACAAATGCTGCCCTTCAAATGGCTTCTGTCTTCACTTTGGAAGAACTGGCCTCTCTGCAAGGATTCTAAATGAGAATTGTCTGAGCAAAAGTGTGTATGCATTGACTGCATATTAGTTGGTGGTTCTCCTCCTTTGGTGTATAAAAATTCCCTGAGGAATTATTGAAATACAGATTCTTAGGCTTTGGTGCTATCCTCATCCAATAATTTTTATATGGAACAGGGCGTGGAAAGAGGACTTTTTACATGTATTGTATTACACTCTTGAAAAGCAGCTGGTTGATTCATAAACACTCTCTACAGATCATCTGGGAAAACATTTCAGAACACATAGGATAGAATACAGAGTCCACACACCATAATATTGCAGAAGAAGGAGGAGGGACCTAGTCTTGGGCCACACAGTGAGTTAGAAAAAAGTAGATGGATTTAACCACCATTTCTGTACTGTGCTGTTTATCTTAGTCCTTTCAAAACATGTCAGTGGCATTTTAATGTGTCAACATCTCCATTTGCATGATAACTTTTTTGACTTATAAAGTCCTTGACATGTGTATTGCTGAATGCTGGCTTCCAATCTTGCCCCTGCTGTGATTTGATAAAGGAGTCAAATGAGCTTGACAAAAGAGGATTAGTAGACAGTGTAAAACCCTTTGTTTTTTCAGAAATACACTTTGCAAGACCTTGAATTACCATCTTCAAGATTATGTTTCCTGCTTCTCTAGTAGCTCAAATCTTAGTGGGTTAGGTATTGTGGTCTAATATGGATATAAATGTATGAGGATCATGCCCGTTCTTTTTCAGGCACCCTCTCTCTTCTACAAGTTCTTGTATTAGATTAAAATAACAAAAACATTTGTTCTTACCAAGAATACAGATCTCTCATAGCAAAAAAAAAAAAAAAAAGTAGAGAGAATATTACATTTTTCTAAAGCCTGTTTCCTATTAAGCCAGACTTGATTGGTTTCAGACCCAAGAGACACAGGCCAGTGCTTATTTCCATGGTTTCCTTAAAGTTATATTCCCCCACAAGCTTCCCTTTTCCTATTTTTTCCTCAGGAAAGTAACCAAAGGAACACATTTTCAACCTTGATGCTATCTCCTAAGAGGTTAGAAGAATCAGTTAACTTTTTCCTGTATTTGGACTGTCAGTTTCAATATTCTCCCTGATATTACTTTATTTTTTTAATCACAGTCTCTCAGCAATAGCAAATTTTTATTCATGCACATGATGGCTGTGATTTTCTAGATAGAGTTTTGTGCTTTGGAACTTGAATTGCAATGCAATTATCTTTCCTTTTTTACCCTTGCTTTCCAGGGAGATAACCCTACAAATTTTGATTTTCTTGACACAGTGTGGTCTTTGAATTGCAAATTTTCTTTTCCTTCATATTTTTAGGCTGAAATTTTTAGATTGAAAAATGCATTCATATATATTTATATACACACATGCCCATATGCATTTAAACATATATGTTTATTAATTCAAATATAGAAGATATATAATCATTCCCTGCTCAGTATTACCTTAAGTTTGTCTTATTTTAATATTTCATGTGCATGGAAACAGGAGGAAACATCTCTCTGGTGCTTTTAAAATTGTGGTTGTTTAATGTACCTCTTTAATAAATTATATTTTCACAATTTAAATAAGTGCACCCAGTACTTTAGAATTAAAGTAAAATTTGAATATTAATCATTATTCTAGACTAATTTTGGAAAGGCAGAGGGATAGTGGAACATCATATTTCAAATTATTAAACTTAGAAGGCTAAAATAAGAAGGAATCTTGGAAAAACTCACCCATATTATTGGTGGTTTGTAAGAATCTGGTAAGAGAAATGGTTTCTTCTCCCCTTTCCCAAATATATTTATGGTTTTACACACACACACACACACACACACACACACACTTTTGGTAAATATTCCAGTATGATTTTTGTGTACCTTTAATTCTAGCTCAGAATCCCTGAGTAACTCTAGTACTTATAGATGAGAGTACTTTTGTAATGACTTTGCCATAGAAGAATCTATCATGTCTAGCATAGCATCTAACCTAAAGTATTTACTGAATAAGTCAAGGTTTGATGAATAAATGAACAAGTAGTTTGTTTCCTCATAAAGACAGATAGTTATCTTTTCTCTCTTTTTTAATGCCACAGTTCTAATTATTAGAACACATTGAAATTTTCTTTCTTATAAATTTGACTTCTCTGTCCATTTCTGACTTTCATGAATATAGGACAAAACACAAAGGATAAGCACTTTTAAGTTTAACGATAGAGGTATTTTATTTTATTTTTATTTTTTTTTAATATTTTGTTTTTTAGTTGTAGTTGGACACAATACCTTTATTTTATTTTTATGTGGTGCTGAGGATCAAACCCAGGGCCCTGCACATGCTAGGTGAGCGCTCTACCGCTGAGCTACAACCCCAGCCCCTATAGAGGTATTTTAATAGTTACCAAGGATTCTTTAATTTTTCTCTCCTTTCTTCCTCCTTCCCTCCCTTTTTTCCTTCCTTTGTCTTTATGATACTGGGGTCAAACCCATGACTTCTTTGTGCATGGTAGGCAAGTGCTCTATCACTGAACTATACTTCAATTTTATTTTTTTTAAAACTAAACATAGTTCTTGAAATATTGAACAAATAAGTGTCCTGCATCTCTTACATCTCTAGTTACACAATGATACTGCCCTGAATCCTTATATATCTCCTTTTAAAATTGTTCCACTCCTGAATCAGAAGGGGAACAATTCCCCAGATTGTGCTGCAGTCCTTGAAATAGGACAATGTCCACTTTTAATCTGGGCATTTTATTTAAGTGTACTTTCCTCTTTTCCATACACTTCTGGTCATGGAGATGATGGCACAGTCACTTGAGAAAGCCCACTGCTTGGGACTTTCTTTGTCTAGCTAAAGGTAAATGAAAGTTAAGAATACGAATTAATAAATAAGTTCACTGTACTTGAGAAAATAAATGTCTCTTAAACTATTTTAGCTTTAAATAAATAGATTTTCCTAAAAAATGTAAAGGATTTTAGTGGATAAAACAAGAGAAATTTTTCAACAGTCCGAATCCCTTTGATTCACAAACAGATGACAACCATCCTGGTAGTGTTAGGGTGGGTATGTTACTGAACTCTAAAAATCAGAGATGTGATTCAGGACACATTGAATTATAACATCAATTGACCAACTTGATCCACAGCCAATTACGTTTTTGCTTATCTTTTGAATTTGTTGATCTTCTAGAGTGTGTATGTTTGTGCCCATTATGAAAGCTGAGACTTTTGGGACATTATTTCTTCAGATACTCTCTATGTGCCTTTGTTTTTCTCCTTTCCGCCTGGAATCCCCATGCTACATATCATATATCAGGATGCTTGATGGTATCCCATATGTTCCTTAGGTTCTGCTTATTTTTCTTTATTCCTTTTTCATTATGTACCTCAAGTGGGATAATCCACTTGATCTATCTGGAAGTTTGCTGATTCTTTTGTCTGCTCAAATCTACTATTGAAATTCTCTAGTGTTTTTCATTTCAGTTATTAGACTTTTTAGCTTCACCATTTATGGTTTTCTTATAATATCTATTTGTTTATTAATATTCTCTATTTGTTATACATCATCTTCTGATTTCCTGTTCTTTGCCCATGGTTTCCTTTACTTCTGTGAGTATATTAAAACATTTGATTTAAAGTCTGTCTAAATAAGTGTGTGTATTTTTTGCAGATAATTTCTTCTGTATAAGAGTCATAATTTCTTATCTCTTTGAATATTTTATGTTTGAAAGCTGGGCATTTTGAATGTTAAAATGTAGTAATCAAATTTTTCACCACCTTAAAGTTTTTTTCTGTTACTTTCTTTAGCTGTAGTGTCCTATTTATGTAAATATTTTTTCTAAGTATATTTAGAAAAAATGTATTTCTGGCCATGTGTAATCTCTGAAGTCTAATAGTGTGTGTGTGTGCGGAGAGAGAGAGAGAGAGAGAGAGAGAGAGAGAGAGAGAGAGAGAGATAAAGAAGGAAAAAAAAAAGCCTTTCCAGTCTTTAAAGATGGGATCTGTTTTGAGGGCACTCCTTAAGTTCTTTGAAGACCAGTTTGTTTAGTGGGCACTACTAAAATGCTTAGCTAGGCTGTTTGCAACTTTGTCTTAATTTTCACTTCCTTCTTGACCTGAGCCTAGAAAACACTTAATGGCAAAAACTTACTTTTTGTTTTTAATCTAAACAGTCTTTTCTGAGTGTTTCCTGTATGACATGCACATTGTTTTCTAAATTTCTCAATTTACACAAATGCCTTCCTATGCCCTAGTCTACCAAACACATTTCCCCTAGCTTTCCTCCCAGGCTTTGGACATTCTATTGGGTTCCTCAACCTTAATCTTTTACCCAAACTGCTAAGGATTGTTTGCTTGCTTTACAATATTTTGAAGCAATACTTGCTGTTTTCTCCGCCCTGGGCAAATTCAGAGTTAACTTGAAATAAAGATAAGTAGCCTGCATTTACTCTTTCTCATGTAGTCTCCAAAGAGTTTAGAACAGACAAATTTGCAATTCTTAGCAAAAGAGGACTGCCCTTCTCATTTTGGAATCAGGAAGCAGAGACCCATAGTGGGAGTACAGGCTGCTGTTTTTAAGACCACCACAGGGAGGCGGAGTGAGTGGGACAAGGACAATAAAAATGACACAAATTGTGTTTTTCTAGGTTCTGCATTCATTTGGTTGCTGTAGATCTTTGAACTGGTTTCTGGATTTCTAACAAAGTTGATTCTGACAGTTTATACTTGATTTTTATGTTTCTATGGATGGACAAGATTTTAGAGCTGTGTACTTGGCCATTTTTGCTGATGTCAATTCCTTCACAACAAATTAATTTTGAGGCTGCCCTGGATTTCATTCATAAATTCTCACTTAAACATTCCTTTCGTTAGCCCTGCTCAGTGGTCACCTTTCATGGAACATGGGTAAAATAGCTACTTTAAAGTCATTGTATGATAAGTCCTGAGTCATTTCATGTTTGGCATCTAGACATTATGTTTTCTCTTGAGAGTAAGCTGAGAAGGTTTGGATTGCATCCTGGACATTTTAAATGTTGTATTATGGCTGTCCAGGTTCTGTTAGAATTCTTCAGAGGTATGCTTATTTTTTTGTTTGCTTTATGTACAATCAATCTGGTTACTTTCACAAACCACCTTCTCTGGGCTTTCGTTCTAATGCCAGTATGGTTTCAAAAGATTTTGAAGTTCTGTTTTGGTGTTCCTCCGGGGCCAGTATGGAAACTGGGCTATGGTCTGTACTGTTGCATTGTCCCTACGGCCTTTGCTATGTTAAATTGAACTAGTTCTGCACATGTCCAACTTGGGGAGGAGTCTGAAATTTCATACATAGATTTATTAAAGAATACCTTTCTCCATCTGCTTCTATGCTGTGATCCCTGCCCCTGTCCCGAGCATTTTCTATGCTGGCTTGGAGGGATTTAGCTTCTGGGTGCTTTCAGCTGCTTCTCCTGACTATATCTATTTGAAGCATATCAATGAGGAAAAAATTGACAAGGTTACTTCTCACAATGTTTGAAGCAAGGAATCCCTTCCCAATACTCAGTTCAAAATGAAAAAAAAAAAATTCTTTTTCTGAATTTTAGGTGACCACAGTGCTAGACCACCACTGGCACAATCAGAGGGGTTTGGCTTCCTGAATGTGGCTTGCCTAAGTAGGGCTGGGAGAGTAAAGCAAGAAGGGAAGGAATGACCATCTACCTTTACACCTTCTGTCCTGCAGGGCCTTCTTTTCGCGGTCTTCTACCCAGAAAAAGAGATTTTTCTTGGAGCTTTTTCTGTCTGTCCCACTTCCCTGTTCTAAGATTCAAGTTGCCCTTGAGAGAGGAAAGGGATATGGGGTGAATGAAACAGATAAAAAAACAAAACAAAACAAAACAAAAAAAACCAAAAACACACATAAACTCAATATCATAGATATTTCGCTCAGAACTTTATTTCCTTATTCCACTTTCCATCGTTTTCTTTTCAGAGTCTATATAATTATTTATTTTGTCCAGTATTTCCAGTTGTAATCAAAAGGAGAAGAGTGTGTTAAGTCCCTATGCATTGGATCTGGAAGCTTTTTTGATTTTATATACCAAGAACCACATAAAAGAAATATGTAGCTGAATGAGCCACTCCGCTTTAAAAACAATATCATTTTGTACATTCCTACAAAACTTTCCAAGGAGCCCATTTCATCATAACTGCCTCTCTTCCCCTCTCCCAAATTAATGATTGTTATGACTTTTGTAATAACTACTTCTGGGTGGATTTAGCATGTATAGTGCATCTCCAGAAATTACAGTTTAATCCCCTCCATCTCTTTTTATTTGTTATGTTATTCTAAGATTTATATTGATCACCAGTCTCCCTTTATTCCTTTATTTTCTTTTAAAAGTTTCTGTTGAAGAAGCCAGGTCATGTGATCCGTAGAGGTTCCCAGGACCCTGGAGAGTACTGAGGCCTCCTCCTGGTCCACCTCATGATGCTGTGTCTGTCCTGTCCATTTGCTGCAAATTGGCAGGTGGATTCCAAGACTTGGTCATGCTCAGATTGGGTAGTTTCACAAGATTATTAGTGATTTTTTTTGTGTGTGTATGTGTGTGTTTAAATCAGGAGGTGAAACTGGCTAAAGCTTGGATATGCTTGGACAAAAATTCCTTAAATAACAGAGTTTTCAAGTTGTCTTTCAGGAAAATCTTCTAGAATTCACTCAAGAAGGAGACTTTGAAACTGCCCCCACCCTCACCCTCGAGAATGAACAGGAACAAAGAAGACAGTTCTTTCGGTCAATAACCTTTTAATATCATGAACTCAAAATCTCCTGCAAGATTGTGATAACTGCCCCTGCTACCTCAAGAAGAAACATATAACATGGGAAGAGGCATGAGGACTATCCATATCTTGTGCAAAAACAAAACCAAACCCCTAAAACATGTCTTTCTCACATTCAAGGAACAAGTATCCTTTCTCTTCTCCCTTGCTATGAACTTCCTGATGCTAACCGATTGGGAAGACAGATTTGAGTTTTTATCTCCTGTCTCCTTGATGGTTGGCTCTTTGTACATTTTGCAAAAACACCATTCCCATACTGTTGGCTTCTATGCTTATTGGGCAGTGATCACTTGCTTGGTATCAGAGGTACTGTACTTGATGTCTGGTTGTCACTATCTTTCTAATATTAGCAGTTCTTGTTGCTAAAATAACTAGTTCTTGTTGCTAACATAGCAATTCACTGAGAATAGTATATTTGTGGTGTTATAGTTTTATTTTCATATACTGACTGGAATAACTTGATGATAGTTCCAATGGCAGTTCATAGATGAATATGAATCAAATAGTTGATTATTTCCTCTTCTTTGACAGTTTTCAATATAATGAATTTATTCCCTACCATCCTCTGAAGGTAATCCATTAGTATTTTTTGTATCACTATAAATTATGCGTTTAAGCATATTTGATGTATTTTAATCTATTGAAGTTATTGTTTCCATCAAAGCTCACATTAAACACCCCTACCACCACATTTTGAACCAATCAAGCATCTTCAAAATGATTCTGAGTCCCTTTAAATGATTGTATCATTCTTTGATACTATGATACTTTATATAAGTTGGTGTGGGAATGTTCTTTGCTGCTGGATTGATTGTTTGGTCAACGTTTCTAGACCTTTCCACAAAATAGAATTAGCAAGTATTCAGTCTAATATTTGCAATTCATGCTCAGGACTTCTGAACATTAAACATATAGTTACAATGGGATTCAGGAAATGCCAACCCAAACATGACTATCATAGACCAGAATATGCAGCCACAAAATATGCCTTATTGACATAAGGATTATTTTGAGATGATTAATTCTAATGCCAGTATCTGTATTTCTTTTGGTTTCTGAAATTTTTTCTCTAGTTGAGTCTATTAAAAAAGGTCACAGAAGCAACATTATCTGAGTTTCTGAATGTGAAAACAGTGTAACTTTTCTGAATCAAAAACTAAAATTACAACGATTTTCTTAAAATCCTCGATTCATATTTTCATTATCTGAGTATCTTGAATATTTTACTCTGTTTTCTTCTAACATCAAGTATGTAGTTGAGTGGACTTGTGATTATACAATTTTATTTAGTACCTTAAATTCTTTAAAACCTAGTAATTTTATGGAATCTGCCTCATGCTGATTCAATATTGCCATATCAGTTTCATCTCAGAAATGGCAAGGAGTTCATGATAGTTTATCATCTCAGATTACATTCTTAAATTTTCTAATAGCTCTACTTTGGTCACATTATTTGTGTAGGTGTCTATTTTTTATTTTAATTTCAGGACAGTTTACTTCAATTACAACTCAATATTTTTGTTTCCTTGATTTTTTTCTTCTTCATTGTCTACTATAATCCACAGGTCATAGTGTCTTCTATTATCCACAATTTATATTTTCTTTCTTGGTTTATCTTTGATATTCATTGCTCCCACTCAAATGCTTTTATAACTACTTATTCCTGGTTTTTAAAAATTTCCCCCTTTTTGCCTCTGGTTCATTCATGACGTTACCAATTATGTTTATTTCTCTTGGATACCTTCTAATTTAGTCTTAATTTCTGAAGCGATATTCTTTTCTTATACTTTCAGTTCTCTTTAATGTTTTCTCACCTAATTTCTCAGTTTTTCTCATTCTGATTCATGTTTTATTTTATACCATGTTGAATTTTATTATTGTTTTTAGCCCCTTTTGAAATAGTATATTGTTATTTTTATTTTCTTTTTATCTTATTTTTCTGGAGTGCTTTCATACCTACATACCTATGTATGTAGGTAGGTATTCTGGTCTTTATTTTCTTTGCTATTGTATTTTCTTTGTGTGGAATTTGACCTCAAACTTTTTCTTTTTTTTTTTTTCTTCCTTTCTTTTTTTTTTTGCTTGTTGACATTTGTATTAGTTTTTGTGAACTTTTCAAAGGAGATTTTGTTTGGAATAATCTTTTTAAAGGTAAATGTTTTATTTTAGAATACAGTTAGTTTTTCAGAAAATTTGTAGTGCTAGTACAGAGAATTCCCCTATACGCTCCACTCAGTTTCTCCTATAATTAACATTTTATATTAATTTAGTAGCTTAATCATAATTCATGAAATGATATCGATGAATTATTTTTATTTAAAGTCTATATCTTATTCAGATCACTTTAATTATTACCTAATGTCCTTTTATTGCTCCAGGATTCCGTTTAGAGAGCATATTACATGTCACCGTAGGTTCTTTTTCTGTGTGGCAGTTTCTCAGACTTTCCTTGTTTTGATGGATCTTGAGAGTTTCTAGGTACACTGGTCTAATATTTGTGGAATGCCTAATAGTGGAAATTTGTTTTTCTCATGCCTATTATGGAGGATGGGCTTTGGGAAGAAGGACCACAGAGGTAAAGTGCCATTATCATCACATCATACTGACTGTACATCCTGTTGTCATGACTTATCATTGATGTTGGTGAACTTGATCACCTGGCTAAGATAGCCCTTGTCCACTGTAAAGAGAATCTTTTCCTGCCTTTGTCATACTATACTCTTTAGAAACAAGTTTTAATGCTCAGCTCACACTTAAATTCTTTCCAGAATCCTACCTGACTTTTTTCTGATTGGCTATTGTTATATTTGGATATGGGATGTCCCCCAAAAGCTTCTGGATTAATGCAGGAATGTTCAAAGGTGTAATGATTAGATCATGAAAGCTGTATCCAAATTAGTGGATTTATCCTCTGGATGGATTGATAATTGGAGTAGACTAACTGGGTGGTAACTGCAGGCAGGTGGGGCATGGCTAGAGGAAGTTAGGTGAGTATGAGTGTGCTTTGGGGGAGTATATCTTGTCCCCCTGCCTTCTCCCTCTCTTCTTCCTGGCCACCTTGAGTGAACGACACTTTTCTTCCATGCCCTTCAATCATGATGTTCTGCATCGTCTTGGGCCCAAAGCAATGAAGTTGGCTGACCATAGACTGAGTCTCTGAAACCATGAGTCAAAATAAACTTTTCCTCTTCTAATTTGTTCTTGTAGGATATTTTGGTTATAGTGCTGAAAAGATGGACTAATAGTTACTGATATTACATTCATACAAAATCACATATACATATAGTCTATACATGTACATATATATATATATATATATATATATATATATATATACAAATGGAAAATGCATAAGAATATTATGAAATGTTTTCTAAGCAAAATCATAAGACCTTAAATCAAGTTTGTATTTTCAGTACAGTCTTGGTCACTTACTGTTTTCAAGGTTCATACAAAAGGACATGTTGTTATTATATAAATATGTATTGTTAGAATGAATGAAAGAGTGAATAATTTACATAAAAAGCCAAAGAAACATACTTCACATATAATTTGGTCAAAACCACATAGGAAATACAAAAAAATGATATCACTCATCACTCCCTAGACCATAGTTCAATCCATCATCTAAACTCTCATAGTCTTCAGATGATTATATCCTTCAAATATTTTTTCCCTTAAACTAAATAAAATCCAATCAAAAATAAAATACTGTTTTCTAAGGTTCTGAATTGAATTTTCATATAAGATATATAGAGAAATTTAATCAATGATTGTGGTTGGGGATTTAAATCTAGTAGTGTTCCTTAATTTGCATGATAAAGAAATACCTTTGTGAATTCTCCCTGAAAAGGTAATCACATACTGTATTTAAATAGACTTGCATCTTTAGCTTAATTTACCTTAAAAAAGAAACATTTATGTTTTCATTAAATCTGTTCTACAGTTTTTTCCATTGATTTAAGATTCTTTTAAGAATGCACATAAACTGCCCACACCAGTAATTACCCTAATTTTTACAAACACAGTCACAATTCAATCATTAAGAAGGGAAGAAAACCTTCAGTCCATTAGCAGTTGTTTATAATAGCACATCTCAATTGATTAAACTGTAGGGTTTTTTTGTAGGTCTTGTTTTATAAATTGAGCCTAGTCAAGTAAACATAACATTTGGTAATAGTCTTCGTAGCAACTGTCAAAATGACTTATTGTTTTTCCAGGCCTGCATTCCTTCAGAATTAATAATACCTTTGTGCCCTTTATAACACTTATTATTGATGCCACGAAGTTCTCTATATTTAATGAATAGATGTTTCATTATAGTACATAGTTCTGTTGACAGATAGAAAATTTTTCTAATCTGTTTCTCTTTTTCCTCTTGATTGAAGGACTGTAAATATGCAATTAGCAGTTGAAGTAGAAGTAAAAGGAGGAAAATATCAGCTGTCAAAATTTCTGTTGAAAGATACAGGATGCTTTAAGCTAAGAACAACATGACAAAAGACAAAAGCATCTTTGGCTGGTGTGGATGAAAGTTGCAAAATGCTTAAAAATTTTTCGATTTATCTTTTCTTCTTGAAATACTTGCACTCATTGTCTTCTATAAAACAGAAATTAATGAAAAGACACATTTTTAAACTCTCATATAAGCTCAGCTTCTGATTTCTCTAATTAATTGTCTCCCCAGTATTTTTCAGTAATGAGGGGGTCACTAACTCATTAGAATGGAAGAAAACAGAAAACACATCTGGAAGAGTTGAAAATATTTAGAAGTGATGGTGATGTAAATAATAGTATGAGGGCTTGGATTGTGGCTCAGTGGTAGAGCACTCACCTAGCATGGGTGGGACCCAGGTTCAATCCTCAGCACCACATAAAAATAAAGGTATTGTGTTGTGTCCATCTACACCTAAAAAAATAAATAAAATTTAAAAAAATAATAGTATGATGCTAGGAATACTTAGTCAATACCAGCTGGATTATTTATTACTGCTTTAAGTTTGTCAATTTAATCTTGAAAGTAACAGGAGGGTCATGATAGTTGGATGATCTCATGTTATACTCTCCAGTTTTCTCTTACCTCAATTTTGGTCTCTTGATTTCCATAGCTATCTGTTTTTTTTTTTTTTTTTTTTTTTTATTTCATGAGGCCTATACATTTTCAGCAGATCGCTAGATATAAAACAAACTGGCATCATTCTTAAGTAACGATCTTCAGATATTTTGAAATATAAAACTATATTAGAATTTTGACAGTGAGAAATGCACATCATTCCATTTCCAAATATTATTTCCTGACTAGTTTTATTAGGTTTGGGAGCCTTTGTAAGGAAAGAAAAAGGAAAATCTGATTTTTTTCTTTTAACTAGGTTTGATGAAGAGTAGAAATTTGTGGGAAAATGTAAAGTACAAGCGATTTGAGGTAAGTGAAATTGGGGAAACTTGGAGAGACCTATTCATTTGGATGCTTCTTGATGTCTCTCTATTTGGAGACAAAAAAGTTCCTTTTTGGGTCTAGGAAGGGTATCTCTCACATGAGCATTTTATGACCTGCTTCAGGAGCTCAGATACCTTCCTGAAACTGCTGTTGCTCAAAATTCTTCAACTTAACGCATTTAATATACTTTATTTTAAGCTTAGAACGCCCTCAGCCCTGCCAATCATTTATGAAGAACCACCTTTGATTTGGATAGACTCAATTTTTTTCTTATTTTGAAGAGACAAGGAAAGTCTACATTTCTTCTCTGAACTTTACAGGATTATCATTAATGGCTAAGTATTTGATTGACTTGGAACTTTTATTTTCATATACTGTGAGGTAGTTTTACTTTTCTTTACCTAATCAGCCCTGTTTCCCTTCAACTCTTGCTAAATAACTCCTCCTTTCTCAGGCATTTGTAATACCACCTCCTCCATTTATCAAGTTTTCGTGGTAGGTCTGTACTTCGAATTTTTCTTCTGTTCTGTGATTAACGGTTTACTCTCCTACCTGCACATATATATTATTGCCATGATTTTGTCATAGGCTCTGAACAACAGCACATGCTTCTTCTCAATTGTTTCTACATTTATTTTTTAAAAATATCCCCTTTTGGTATTTGTGGATATTTTTCCATATTAAATTTAAAGTTCGTATTTCCAAATTTTCCTCCAAAATATTGGTGTGAATTGACTTGCACTATTAATTTTGTGGGGGTGTGGTAGGAATTGTCGTCTTTGCCATCTTGAGTAATGCCAATCAATGCTATGATATTTTTTACTTCATTTGTTTACATGTTTGTCTATATCATTTGAGTTTTAACATTTTTGCCTATTCTCCATTTTTAAAAATATTTAGTTGATTTGTATCTTACTTCTTAAATTTGATTTCTACTTATTCTTGGTGTACTGAGACGAACAATTGAATTTGTAAGGTAGTCTTATATCTGACCACCTTGCTGATGTCTCTCTCAGTTGTGACAGAGTCAAACAACTATCTAGGACTAAGGAGTGAAAATCAGCTCTGACTGAAAAAGCAGAAAACAGTTCTGCCATTAATCAAGACAGACACAGATAAAGTCAACTGCAATGTGAACAACGTTGTATCTCCAAAGGTCTTGCTGCAGTTGTAAAATGCCATAAAGATCCCACAATGAGTGATTATTGTTTACCCCCCAATAATGACCCAGATCTGCTTTGCTTGTTTCAGTAATTACAAGAGATATCCAATTGCATACCCTCCTTCATCTCAGAACAGGCAATCTCTGGTTAATCCCTGAATCTTCAAATCCTTCATTAAAAAACAGCAACTGGCCCAGAACTAGCCTTTTTTCCCTTAAACCCTTAGAATCTTTCAGAAGGAGCACAAAAGATGACTCTCTTTTTGGTCTTGTTTACTAGCCTTCCATCATTCCCCAGAATTTCATCCCTAAATGCAAGCTACAAAAAATTGTATTTTATCATACTGTGGGCTAATCAGGCAGGACAAGGTATAGTTGGAGCTTGTCTCTTCATTCTGTTGGAGTCAAATATTTGACTCAATATAATTTTCTTTCTTTTTGTCTTTTTTTTTTCTTATACCTTTTAGCAATTTTCTTTACAAAATGCATTGCCCAGGTTGTAAACACTATGTTGCTGAAGCAAAGCAAAGAGGGTGAGTATCCTGCATTAGCTTCCTGTCTTAAAAAGAGGCAATGTCAACCGCCAGGTGTGGTGGTCCATACCTGTAATCCCAGGGACTGGGGGACTGAGGCAAGAGGATTGCAAGTTTCAGGCCAGCCTCAGCAACTCATGAAGACCCTGATTCAAAATAAAACACATAAAGTTGTGGGGAGGTAAAAGTCATAAAACTCATCAGGCTCCTTGTCCTAAAGGAAACGATATCTCCAATTTGTTTCATTGTACTATTCTGGCTAAACATGACATTTGGTAAACTATTAATAATAATAGTAATAAATAAACAACTTGCACTTAGCCTTTGTTAAGGAATTCTTTTCTTTTAGATTTATCATTAACATCTTGTTTTTATTATACGTATAAATTAATAACTATTTCTTAAATTTACTGAGATTTTCCTCTTCCCTGGAGCATATGCAGTGATAAAACATCCTTGCTTACCTGGAATAATCAGAACCATGTTATGATGTATTATTTATAAATACAGTTTTTGTTTATCACTCTAATTTTAATTTACAATTCCCTGATGGCTGCTAATATTGATCTCTTTCTTCTTTTTTTTTTAGTGTGCTTGGTAGCAATTTGCAGATTTTCTTTAAAGTGGAATTAAAAGAGTTTATTTTATATTCTGGAAACAAATTTCAGACTCCCAATTTTTTTTTCATTTTATTTATAATGTCTTAACGAAGTTTTAAATTTTGATACAATCCAGGTTATCAATATTTATCTATGGTTTATGGTTTTTGTGTCATATGAAAAATGTTAGCCTAACACAAAGTCTGATAATTTCACTCCTATATTTAATTATAGAAGCCTTTTTTTAACTACTTAAAGAAATATAACTTTATAGTTAAAAATACTTTAAAAGAAAGTTAAATTTTAATTTTTGCTTTGAAACTATTTGACCAAAAATGTAGATAATATCACTATCATGTGTTTCAAGGGAATGGAATAAAAACAAGAGAAATAATTGTGTAATCAACAAATTATCTGATATTTACTTCTCATTTCTACTTAGTGCAAATAATAAACAAGTTCCATGAAGTTACAATGTTTCACATTTTAATCCAACTTTAAATCAAGGTTTTATTCTTCTCAAGGAACTTTCTCTAAGAAAATAAAAGTGTATGTAATGTATATTGCTATCTCCAATAGTTGGTACTCTATACAGTCAAGACAATACAAAAAAACTTTATAAAAATAGGCTAACAAAAAATGCACAATGTTGGATAATATATTACCAATATCTTAAATGTTAAAGTCAGGAGGAGAAAAATAGAAGTTCTTATTGATTAACATTACTTAAATTAAAAAGTCAGAAATAATTCCAAAAGATGTGATTTTACTTTATCCTTTTGATGACAAAGTAATTTTTTTTTTAACTTTGGAGAAAATAATTCTGACTTTAAGGTTTTAAAATTTTCTTTGTTGAGAACAGGACCCCAGTTCATATTTATTGTAATTTGAATTTGCTGAGCTTCTTAGAGCTGTGTGTTTATAGCTTTTATAAAATGCAAACAAACAAAAAATTCAGCCACTATATCTTGAAATATATTTTTTTCCTATTATTCCTTGTCATTATAGGTCTCCACTGACAACATGTTTGAATGCCTGGTATTGCTTCACAGATCACTGGTGATTTTTGTTTTGTGTTGTTTGGTTTTTTATCAACTTTGTGTTTCTTTTTTTTTTTATGGACACATATTATTTGTTTATTTATTTATTTATATGTTTATGTGGTGCTGAGGATTGAACCCAGTGCCTCACGCTTGCAAGGCAAGTGCTCCACCTCTGAGCTACACCCCCAGTCCTGTGTTTCATTTTTATAGATTTTATTTCTTTATCTTATGATTCTCTTATCTTTCCTTTGGTAGTGTCTAGTATGTTTTATTGCCTAATTTCAGATTTTGTTTTACTTCTTGATAGTTTCTGTTTTTCATATTTCCTTTTTTCTTTCCATCTTGTTTCTATTTCTCTCCATATTAGAGATTTTTTTTTGTGTGTGTGGTATGGTTTTGGTGATCCATCATTGCATCATTGATTTTTTTTTCAAAAAAATTTCATTTCTGGTTCATATTATCTTGCTTATTTGCAAGCTTTCTAATTTTTAAAAATTGTATTCCAGATTACATGTTGCTGAGGTGCATTCCTATAATCCCAGCAACTCTGGAGGCTGAGGCTGGAGGATGGAAAGTTCTTGGTTAGCCCCAGCAATTTAGTGACACTTTGGAAATAAAAAACAAAAGGCTGGGGATATAGTTAAGTGATAGAGCACTCCTGGATTGAGTTCCTAGTGAAGCCAGAATTAAGACCTGCAGATAGGCAAGGGTAGGATCCAGAGAATGGAAGAATTGAAATGTTAATTCCTTCAGAGCCCTACCTTCACCCTTATCAAGATAACCTGCCCCTGCTCCAACCTGTTGTTAAGGTAACCTGTCCCAGGGATTGTCTCTCTCTACAAGGAGTGGTTAATTATGTCCCTTTCCTGCCCAGATCACTCCACCTTGGTCCCTCTAGTCCACCTACTTCTCACCTTTTGGTCATCACAGTGCACCAAGGATTTCCTGGGCCTAGTCACTTATGCAAGAAGGAGAGAGATAAGGGGAAGAGAGCAGGAGAACAAAGGAATCCTAGGACCATAAAAAAGGCAGAACACCCTCACTTCTGGGGATACCAGGAGGGACCCCTTCTCCCTCCTGGGAGAAGTCTACGTTACCACCTTTTAAATAAACCCTGCTTTATAAGCTTGCCTTGGCGTGCTTCTCTAGTGTTGTACTTCAACATGTAGGAAGCAGAACTCATCCATCACCAGTAACCAGGGGAATCACTAGTACCAAAATCAACAAAAACAAAAAAGTGTGTCTAGATTGTGTCGCTCACGTTGGACATTTCTGTAATACTTTAAAGAATATGGGGTTTTGTTTTGGTTTGCCCTTAAGTTATCTGGGATCTGATGATTCAACTATGGCTTTCTGTTATTTTCTGGGTGTACCAGTTCAGACAGACATTTTTTTCTAGTGTAATTAACACCACTGTTGAGGCAAGTGAAAGGAAAGTGACCACAACACTCGGAGCAACCAAAAGATCTTTATTGCAGCAGTGCAACAAAGAGAAAGAAAAGAAGGAAAGAGAGGGGGGGGGGGGGCGGGAAGCGCACGCAGGAGAGAGACACAGAAAGCAAGAGAGATAGAAAGAGAGAGGGAGCAAGAGAGAGAGAGAGAGCAAGAGAGAGAGAGAGCAAGAGAGAGAGCAAGAGAGAGAGAGCAAGAGAGAGGGGGGCCTGGCAGGAGGGAGTTTTTATAGCCCAAATCTAATGGGGCCTCTGGGTCTGCAAGCTGCCTTGTTGGCCCAAGGGGGTGGGGTTAAGTGTTCAGCCTTGAGCAGGGGTGAATGTTCAGACTTGAGGCAAACAGGTGATAAAGGACCAGATACAGGGGGGTTTGAGTGCGTGGGCTATCTTGCAGCCAACATCTGTTCAGCCTGCCCTGCAGACAACACAGTTCAGCCTGCTCTGCACCCAACAGCAAGACCCTTCCAAGAACTCATATTTAATGCCTCATACTTGCAAGATCTGTCCACTATGACTGGTAGCAGGCGTGTGTAAGCCTGGGGAATTGCTCTCTGGGGGTTCTATCATGATCTTTTGTAGACACAGTGAAGTACTTAGCCCAAGTCTCATAGGCACTCTCTGGAGATCTGCAGAACAATTCCTCTGTTTTAACTCCTCCCCTCAATTTCCCTATCCCACAGATTCTAGCCTCTTTGGTCTGCCTGAACTCCATGTCTCTTCAGGCCGAATGCTCAACTCTCTTTGGGTTCCTGTTCTCTATGCTGCAGACTGAAAACTATATCCTGGTTCTAAGGATGGTCAGTTACAAGACTTGCCTCACTATTTTTCTCCTTTATTGAGGCTCTCAGTCCTGCTCTGACGTTTTCATAGCTTTGGTTGGTTTTGTAGTTTTGTATGGAAAGCAATTCCTGTAGTAGCAATTTTTTTTCCATGACCCAAAATGGAATTGACTATTTTTTTTAACCTGAATATTCTTTTAATAAACTGTCCTTATTTTTTTAAAATAAAAAACTTTATAAGTCCCACTAAATGAGATGTCCAACTTTCCTATTTTTAAAATATTTTATATAGCCATATATATATATATATCTCATTATGAAAAACTTGTTCGAGCTTACCTCTAACAAGGTCATCTGAGCTTGTTGTGTCTTTTGTTTTAAATCACCATTTTAATAAATCCTTTAATAACAACTTTTAAAGTTTTAAATCTGTTTTTGAATCCTATTTGAATCTTTCCAATTGCTGCACCTTGTAAAATTTTGCTATTTTATGTGCTTTTTTCCTAAGAAATCAGCTTTTTTAAACTATCATGTCTTTTTTGTTTTACTGAGATCATTTTCCTCTATTTCATGGAGTCTGGAATTTTTTAAAGCAATTATTTACTTTCAATCTTCCTATTTTAGTTTCATTCTGTTATACTCTTTCTATTTTTTTTTTACTTTTTCAATTGTTCTTACTTTCTGATAAAAAATATTTTTGAATGCTGAAAAGTTGGAAAAAAAGAAATAGCAGAAAAATTGAAAATAATTAGGAATAAGTACCTCTCCCAAGGGTAAGACTACATAATTGAGAGATATGCCTTACAAACACTAAACTTTCTAGTAATCAGGAAAGTAAAATGCCATTTTGTTTCTGTCAGGTAGTAGAATATTACAACATTGCAAAATTCCCTAAGCTGACATGCTGTGGGGCTATTGAGCAAAGGTACTCATACACTATTTACTGATGGATGTTTAACTTGGTGGAACTTTTCAGAGGGTATTCTGACAATGTTTAGAAATTAAGTATGAGTATGTCATAAAATACAGCAATCCCGATCTTGGATGTATTTTTTAGAGAAAATCAACTAGAATGCAAACTTCTTGGAGACCAGACTTTTTATTTTGTTTGCTCACTGAAGTGTCCTACATGCTTAGAACAATGCATGATATTTTTTAGGTACTTATTACTTTTTTTATGATATTGAGGATTGAATCCAGTGCTTTACCACTAAGCCTCATCCCCAGCCCTTTTTATTTTTTTTTATTTTGAGACAGGGTTTCTCTAAGTTGCTGAAGCTGGATTTGAACTCACGAACCTCCTGCCTTACACTCCTGAGCAGCTGGGATTACAGGCATGCACCACTACACCTGGCTATTTGTTGAATTTAATAATTCTCTCACATAAGTGTTACATATAGATATGGATGAGACTGTTCACTGCATCATGATTTGCAATAGCAAAGAGGCCTTCATTGAATTTATTACAAAGATCACATACATGAAATGTGGTAATAACTTGGAAAGGAATACTACAATACAGCCAAAATCAGAGAACACAAAATAACATGCTCAGCTACATATCAGGGGAAGAGTAAGCACCTAGTGCAAGTTCAAAGCAGGGTATCAGTTAAAAAAATTATATATATATATATATATATATATATATATATATATAACAGAACTTTTATATATATATTTAATATATATATAAAAGAACTTTTTGAAAGAAGCATACATTTTAAAGTTATGAGTTACAGCAATTAGAATAGGTATGAAAATGGAAATGAGAGAGAAAGTAGGAAACTAATGAAGAAGAAAACAAACAAAATGAAGCTTCAAAAGAGCCTTGCTCTGGCTGATAGTGGTTGCTGTATGTCAGGTCTGCGTTATGACTGGAGTCTAAGGGGAAAAAAAAAAGTGTGCTCATGCCATTTTAACTGGTTTTGTCTTTTTAAACATATAGTCAATTTACATATAGCACAATTCTTTAAAATGGCCTTAGATTACAAAATTATTACTTTGCTAAGTGAATTGATGAATTTACAATTAACATTCTGGCTTCCCAGTTTGGGGCCAGACAGACCACCTGTTCATTGGGTTATAGAAATCATCCACCATGGTACGCAAAGGAATCATTTCAAAATAATTGATAAAAATAAAGGAAATAATACACAAGGCGGCGATATACAAAGGGGCTCTGTTAAGTCAAATTGGTATCTATGAAGTGAAAATTCTCACCATTAACAATGGTCTACTGCTAGCATCACCTTTGGGAAATGAAGTTTTGCTGGAAGCTGGGGTCTGTGTCTACCTCCATAGAGGCAGAAGCTCTGGGAAGAGCTGGGATGAGGCCTGTCAGGCTCTCACTGTGAGATACTGCAGGGTCCTTGCAAAGTTCCAGGGAAAGAACACAGCCTGCTGTAAGGGGAGCAGAGAGGATGCACAGGGAGGAAGTGAATGGAGTGTTGTGTTTGAATTCCTGCAAGAGTTAAAGAAAAGAGCCCAGAATGCAAAGCACAAGGGGAAAAAGGAAGACAACAAAAGAGCCTCTATTCTAAAGGCTCTATTCAAAGGTGTAGTTCTCTTTTAAGACAAGCACAGCAGTTAAAAGAAGTGGGTTTGTCTCTGCCTACAAATGTCATGCTGCTCATGTTGTCATTTTAGACAGCTACATTTTAAATAAAGGATCTTCATTTTCTGTTGCCAATAATTTAAAAGAGAAGGAGTTTGGAAAATAATCATAAAAATCATTTTGTTTAATCAGAGTGAGGATTGTTGTTTGATTCCATCTATAATTTGTACTTGCTTACTAATTATATGCCAATTATATGTATTTATTATTTACATGCACATAATTCTAAAAATGATTTGGGGGTGATCATCCTTGTAGGGTATTCACCAGGATAATGTTTCATATTTAATACATATGAGTGTGTATGTATGTGTGTGTGTTTGTGGGCAAGAATTCTTACCATTGAGCTACATTCCCAGCCCCAAAAATATTTCTTACGATGCCCTAATATTTTATTGAAATCTCAAATAAAAACCTTATGATCATAAAAATGAGTGGATCTTAGAAATACTTTAGTACAGCATGATGACTATCGGTAATAATGACATATTGCACACTTGAAAATTGCTGAAAGTGTAGATTTTAAGTATTCTCACCACAAAAGATGATAAGTAGGTGAGGTAGTGTATATTTTAATTAGCTCCATTTAGTCATTCCACATGTATACATATTTCAAACATCATATTGTATACCATAAATATATGCATATGTTATTTGTTCATTAAAATATATTTTATTTTATTTTATTTTTAATGTTTTTATTTATTTATTTTTTATTGGTTGTTCAAAACATTACAAAGCTCTTGACATATCATATTTCATACATTAGATTCAAGTTGGTTATGAACTCCCAATTTTACCCCAAATACAGATTGCAGAATCACATCGGTTACACATCCACATTTTTACATAATGCCCTATTAGTAACTGTTGTATTCTGCTACCTTTCCTATCCTCTACTATCCCCCTCCCCTCCCCTCCCATCTTCTCTCTCTACCCCATCTACTATAATTCATTTCTCTCCTTGTTTATTTTCCCATTCCCCTCTTATATGTAATTTTGTATAACAATGAGGGTCTCCCTCCATTTCCATGCAATTTCCCTTTTCTCTCCCTTTCCCTCCCACCTCATGTATCTGTTTAATGTTAATCTTTTCTTCCTGCTCTTCCTCCCTGCTCTGTTCTTAGTTGCTCTCATTATATCAAAGAAGACATTTGGTGTTTGTTTTTTAGGGATTGGCTAGCTTCACTAAGCATAATCTGCTCTAGTGCCATCCATTTCCCTGCAAATTCCATGATTTTGTCATTTTTTAGTGCTGCGTAATACTCCATGGTGTATAAATGCCACATTTTTTTATCCATTCATCTATTGAAGGGCATCTGGGTTGGTTCCACAGTCTAGCAATTGTGAATTGTGCTGCTATGAACATCGATGTAGCAGTATCCCTGTAGTACGCTCTTTTAAGGTCTTCAGGGAATAGTCCGAGAAGGGCAATAGCTGGGTCAAATGGTGGTTCCATTCCCAGCTTTCCCAGGAATCTCCATACTGCTTTCCAAATTGGCCGCCCCAGTTTGCAGTCCCACCAGCAATGTACAAGAGTACCCTTTTCCCCACATCCTCTCCAGCACTTGTTGTTGTTTGACTTCATAATGGCTGCCAATCTTACTGGAGTGAGATGGTATCTTAAGGTGGTTTTGATTTGCATTTCTCTGACTGCTAGAGATGGTGAGCATTTTTTCATGTACTTGTTGATTGATTGTATGTCCTCCTCTGAGAAGTGTCTGTTCAGGTCTTTGGCCCATTTGTTGATTGGGTTATTTGTTTTCTTATTGTTTATTTTTTTTAGTTCTTTGTATACTCTTGATATTAGGGCTCTATCTGAAGTGTGAGGAGTAAAAATTTGTTCCCAGGATGTAGGCTCCCTATTTACCTCTCTTATTGTTTCTCTTGCTGAGAGAAAACTTTTCAGTTTAAGTAAGTCCCATTTGTTGATTCTTGTTATTAACTTTTGTGCTATGGGTGTCCTATTAAGGAATTTGGAGCCCGACCCCACAATATGTAGATCGGAGCCAACTTTTTCTTCTATCAGACGCAGAGTCTCTGATTTTATATCTAGCTCCTTGATCCACTTTGAGTTAACTTTTGTGCATGGCGAAAGGAGGGGAAACTCAGAGCACTTAACCACTGAGCCACATCCCCAGCCCTATTTTGTAATTTTTTTAGAGACAGAGTTTCACTGAGTTCCTTAATCCCTTGCTTTTGTTGAAGCCAGCTTTGAACCCGTGATCCTCCTGCCTCAGCCTCTTGAGCTGCTGGGATTACAGGTATGTGCCACTGTGTCCGGCCTCAGGTTGTTTTTTAGATCACACTTGACTTCATTGTCTTTAGCTTTTCTCCTTTCACTTTCATATTTTATAATAGCCTTTGGAAAGTTCCTGTATTTGAGTTTCATTTATTCTGATTTACAGTTTTCTGTCACTATTTCCAGGCAACTGGGAATCATCAGTCAACTTTGGGTCTCATTTGTATGTTTCTGTATTGCATTGGATGTTTATTTCCATCTGAACATTTTGTTGAGGCTTCCTCTGAAGTAAAGTTATGTGCCATAACAAGGGAAAGTGTATACAGGGGAGTAAAAATAGCAGATGTGTCTATTTTCTCCTTTGATGACCCCTGCCACATGCTGATTTACTCCAAATTCCTTCAATATAATCAGTCATCCTGTTTTTTTCTTTTCTTGGCTACTCATCTGAATATTTGTTCAGTGAATTTACATGAAATATTTGTATACAGAGCAGAAGAGTTTATTGTATATTCTTGCTTTCATTTTTTATAGTACATGAAGGAAAGTTTTCTTACAATTGTGTTTTTACAATTTATTTTGAAAAGTTAATCATATTAGTACAAATAGATATAGCTTTACAGTATAAGTATATGAGTCCTAGCTCATGAAAACTGGTATATGTAGATCTATCTTGACAACTACTGTGTGATTTTACATAATGAGTGTGTACTGTTGCTCATTTGGTTGTATGAACTGCAGTGTATGTAACTATTACTAATTAATGGACACTAAGAATGTCTCTCTTTCTTTCTCTTTCTTATATTAAGCAATGCCATAATGAATATTCTTGTCCAAATACATATGGAAGTAGTTCTTCAAAATAAACTTTGTACTAAGAAGTGGCATTATTTAATAATGCCATATTCCTTTTCCAAATGCTTGCCAATTTATACTCATAACAATTTGCTTTGAATAGCAGTATATAGGACTCTTGGTTGTACATTAAGAACTTCAACAATTCTTAATATAATCAACCTGCAATCTTTGCTAATTTAGAGGCAATAGATTTTTAATTTAATTTTAATTTCCCTCTTTATATTATTGTAGTGTATTTTATTATTGTAGTGTTTTGATTTTTATTTTCTATGCATTTTTCTGTGCATATGATTTGTTTGGCAATAAATGTTTTTTCTCTCACTGAAGTTTCTTATGTATTCAGAATATCAATTCTTTATTACATAAGTGATACATATCATCCAGTTCAGAATTCAGATTTTTAAATTTACCAATTCATTCCTATATGGCTTTCAAATTTTTGCATTGGGATCATAAGCATTTGCTGACATTTTTTCTTTGATACCCGTATATTTTTATTTTTATATTATTAACTTTTGAGATGAAAATTCACTTAAACTCTGTATTATGACTAGGATGAGAAAGAATTTACCTTCATTTTAAAAATAATTTCTAATACTTCATGAGGAAATATGCATGTTTTATTGACTAACTTGAGATACACACTAAATTTTTATGCATACATGACTTGAGTCAAAATACCAGGGTTTCAACTTATTTTGTCCTGTTTTGTTCTTCTTTGTGAGAATGGTCTTGGAAATTCTGATTCCAAAATATTAAACATTGACTTGTCAATGACCATAAGAAATGTTTTTTGTACATTGGATTGAAATAATTTGAAATCATAGACAAGTCAAGGGAAATGGACAGAAATTTGTTGTAGAAACTTAATAGTTTTATCTGTTTTTACATTACACATAAAATGAAAAAAAATTATACAATTTTACTTTTTTTTTTGAACTGGGAATTTAATCCATGGTTGCTTTATTACTGAGCCGCATCCCTTTTTATTTTATATTTTGTGACGGGGTCTTCCTAAGGCCTTACTGAGTTGCTGAGGCTGGCCTTGAAATTTTCCACCTTAGCCTCCTGAGTTGCTGGGTTTATAGGCATCCACCCCTCTTCCTGGCTAATTAAATTATCTTTTGAAGTAAACAAGACATAAGGGAAAAAAACAAACAAACGCGTGTATAGTAAGCACACAGCTTGATGGATTTCACAAACTCAACACCCAGTAAACAGGCTGAATCTCACGAGGTCTTCAGAATCCATTTTTGCTTCCCTGGAGACAATAGCCCATCCTTTATGAATAAACACTGAATCCTGAATTCTTACAGCTTAAATTAATTTTGTGTGTAACTATAATTTATATAAATGGATACAAACTGCTCTTACGTGTTTGGCTATTTTTACCAAAGACATATATGATTTATCCATATCATTGCAGGTGCTCTGGAGCTTTCTATCTGTATCATTGATATGCTATATTCCACCTTATTAATACAAAATTGCTGATTCTACCATTGATAAGTATTGGAATAGTGGATTTTTAAACTACTTTGAGTTGTGTTATGTTGAATATTCTACTCAATGAATTATGGTGCACAGTTTATGTGAATTTATCTGAGGAATGTACTTAGGACTGCAATTTCTGGGTCATAATACAATTAATAAATACAAAAGAAAATGATATTTGGCTTTATTAAGAATTGGCGCTAAGTTTTCCAGAATGCTTGTGTCGATTTGCACTTTCATTGGTGATGCAGGAGGATTCTATTTACATCCTGGATGACAATTGGCATTTTCCATCTGGTGGTTGCATAGTGTATTGGTATCTCATTGTGGTTAACCTGAACACATTTGATGTCTAATGCAATTGAGATTCTTTTCATATTTAATTGTCATATCAAGCCTCTTGTCCAGGTCTTTTGCCATTTTAAAATATTGATTGGTCTTTTACTAAATAATTCAGAATTTCTTTTTACAGTTATACACTGCTTAGTGATGCGGAGACATTCCGAGAAATGTGTTGTTAGGCAACTTTGTTGGTGTTCAAATACCATAGAGTAAATTTATGCAAACCTAGTCAGAATAATCTACTACATACCTAGACTATATGGCACAGCCTCTTGTTCTTAGGGTCCAAACTTCTACAGCATGTTACTTTATGGAATACTGTGATTGTAACATGATGGTGTTTGTATACCTACACATAGAAAAGATACAGTAAAAATATAAAAGATGAAAAGTACAATGTCTATACAGGGAACTTGCCATGAGTTGAGTTTGCAGGACTGGAAGTTGCTCTGGGTGAGTTGGTGATGAGTGGCGAATAAATTTATAGGCCAAGGACATAACTGTGCACTGCCGTAGATTTCATAAACACTACTGATAAGCTCCCCTAAATCATATAAAATATTTCTTCAATAATAAATTTACCTTATCTTAACTTCATTACTTTCTAAACTTTTACTTTTTAAACATTTTTTTGAACATTTCTCTCTATTAATGAAAATCTATCAGTGTTGAGCCTGTTTTTTTTTTTTTTGTAACTATTCAAGGAGCTTGTTGAGTTCTGCAAAAGTTTCTGCTAAATGCATTTGTGTTTAAATCTTCAATCCAGTTAAAAATGAATTATTTGAAGTTATTAGTTTTAATATGGCTTACTAATTTCTTGGTGGTTCTTCTTTCTCTTGCAATTTCCTTTTATCTTGCTTCTCCTTCAGTTATGTTTTTTTTTTTTTCTGTTCCAGTTTCAACAACTCACTAGTTAATTCCTCAAGAACCACCTCTAGGAGCTCCTCAATGTCATTCTCATTCACACCAGATGAGTTAAAAAAAAAGTTATTTGCCCTCTCAACCACAGATTTTGATTTTATAATCTCCTCATCCTTGATGAATCCTCTGAAGTTGGGAGCAAATCTTTTAAATGTCTTCTTCCAGATGTCATTTATATGCCATTTATACAATTTTTGGTGCCATGATGCCAAGAAACATTATTGATACAGTCATAGATGTTATGATTCTTCTAGAATTTCATCAGTTTCTTCCTCACTTGCAGCAACCTACTGAACAAAGATCCTGTTCTTACAGACTGCTTAAAATCTTCTTGATACATTGGATCAAAGAGGTGATGTTTACAGGGACAAACTCCATCTTGGTCTCCAGATGAAGATCACTAATACAAGGAAGATATGTAAGAACATTACCAACAAGAAGCCAAAACTTGAAATCATTATTAAAGATTTATATTATAATGTGATTATAATTATTACATTATTCTCTAAGCAGTGCTTCTCCATTTTGCTGATATGGCAATTTATTAGAAGTTTCTCCATATATGATATGAGTCCTTCTCAAATTTTTGTTTGTCTTATTTCTTTCAATGAAGCAGAATTTCATCTGGATACCCATAGGTCAAGAAGCACCAATGTTAATACATGATCAGTTTATATGAGAAAGGAAAATAAATTTTTTCAATGTTTAATTGAATTTGTTAACACTTTGTCCTTGTTCTACATAATATAGTTATGGCTATAGGTATAGTGATATTGATGAGTACACTAGCACATAGGTGTTTTGGGAGAGTAACATCTATCATCTCCCAAGTTACATCCATCAATATGACTATACCTCCCACAATGTGGCACATATCAAACAACTGTCTCAACAAGAGTGCCTTGAAAGAGGAGAACACTTTGTGGAGTAACCTCTCCAGGGACGAAAAAGTACAGCTGTACTCCTTTCAACTAATGGAGAGCTTTGCTGAGATGACCAGAGGCACCAATGAGCAGAAGACAGTTGTGACCATAGCTATATTCTTCATAGGCTTCACTGTCCTCTTTTGATCTGGAGAAACACCACATGTGTGGCTCTCTCCCACACATCTTTATGGTTATTGACTAACTGATGAGCAATAACCATCACTGATTTTCCATCTTCATACTCCTTAATCACTTTTAATTTTGTTTCCAGATCAATCAGTCCATGTGGACTCTCACTGGCAACATTAACAGTGGATCTCATACACTTAAGGGCCATTTTGAACAAAACAACATGAGGTTAAATCAAGCACAAGAGAAAAATTATGCCATCAACAAGTGCTGTAAACATGAGAGGCATGAGACTGCTGCCAGTATAATATGGCATGTTGTTTTACAGTAAATTTTTCTTAATATATAGAAAGAGTACACTGTAGAATAATGATTCAAAGTAGAACAAATATATCAAATAATAATATAAAAATTTATTATCAATATCCAATATTTTGCACTGTGATTAACTGTGCCTGCTATGTTTTATGACTGGCAGAGCAAGTGTGCTTAACCACCATGATGTTGGGATGGCTTATGATGTCACTAGAGAATAGGAATCACTCAATTCTGTTAGGATCCTATGGGACTACTGTGTTATATAAGGCTCATTTCCATCTTTCACCAAAAGTGTCATTATATAGCACAAACTGCATTTGCTTAATATGGACTCTTCCCTGGATATATTGTGCCTGGACTCTGTAGTTACATATTTACTGTTTAATTTGTGTGTGCGTGTGTGTGTGTGTGTGTGTGTATAATGTTGGGAATCAAACCTAGAGCCTTGCATAATTTTTTACTTTTAATAGTGTCTTCTGATGTACTGAATTTCTGAGTTTCAATAGAGTTCAATTAAACATTGAAAAAATTTATTTTCCTTTCTCATATAAACTGATCATGTATTAACATTGGTGCTTCTTGACCCATGGGTATCCAGTAAATACGCTGAGTAGTATGAAGGGACAGATCCATGAGAAGTATGCTCATACTTCTTCCACTCACTCTTGTTTGTAATCCTATCTGGAAGAGAATTCCTGGATGAGGCGGATCTTCATGTGGAGCATTGTCATGGTTTGCACACCTACTCTTCTGCAAAGATGTGTGCAAGGGGGGCATATACATGACACTTTTTCCATATCAGAAGAGGACAGCGAAGCTCATGAACAATATGGCTATGGCTACAACTGTTGAATATTCATTGGTGCCCTTGTTCATCCTAGCAAAGCTCTCCTTGAACTGAATGTCAGACAGCTTGATGTTTTTCCTTCTTGGAAAATGTTATAGTTTAGATGTGGTGTCCCCCAAAAGCTCACATGTGAGACTATGCAAGAAGGTTCAGAGAAGAAATGATTGGGTCATACTCTTAACCTAATCAGTGAATTGATCCCTGATGGGAATCAGGAATCTGCTGGTAACTGGAGGCAGGTGGGGTGTGGCTAGAGGAAGAGGTGTATTGGGGGCGTGGCTATGGCTATGGGTTATATATATTTGTATCTGGCAAGTTGAGACCTCTCTTTCTGCTTCCTGATAATCATGTGAGCTGCTTCCTTCTGCCACGATGTTCAGCTTCACCTCGAGACCCAAGGAATGGAGCCTACTGTCTACGGATGGAAACCTCTGAAACTGTAAGCCCTTAAATAAACTTTTCCTCCTTTACAATTGTTTTGGTAGGACTTTTGATCACAGCAGCAAAAAACTGACTAAAGCAGAGAGGTTTCCCCAGATGGTATTCTGTTTTAAGGCCTTCTTGTTGACAGTCACATGCTTGATATGGGCTGTGTTGCTCCAGAAATAGTGATATTGATGGGCACAACTTGGAGTATAGGTCTCACTCTTCCCAGTCCTCCCATATGCTGGTGTATATACCAAGGTGGGAATTACTCACTGGATAATAGAGTTAAATATCTGGGTAGGCAACACCCCATTCCTAGCCTCTGCTCTGGATCAGAAGAGAGTGAGTACAGCCACACCCCAAAGCAACATGGTGTTGAAAACTGTCCTTTATTATTACTCGTCTTTTTTTTTTTTTGCTTTGTTTTGTTTTAAGCCAGAAATTGAACACAGGGGCTCTCTACACTGAGCAACATCCCTAGTCATTTTTATTTTTTAGATGATGCATTTTATTTTTTTTCCTTTTCTGTGTGTTATGGTATATAGATATTATGGTTTGGAATGTGAGTTATACCCTGAAATATCACATACGAGATGATGTAATAAAGTTCAGAGAAGAAATGCCTGGGTTATGAGACCCTTAACACAATCAGTGAATTAATCATCTGGTAGGATTGAGTAGTAGCTGAAGGTAGGTGGGGTGTGGCTGGAGGAGGTGGGGCATTGAGGGTGTGGCTTTGGGGTATATATTTGTAACTGTCCAGTGGAGGGGAGATCTCTCTCTCTCTCTCTCTCTCTCTCTCTCTCTCTCTCTCTCTCTCTCCCCAGTCTGATCATCATGTGAGCCTCTTCTCTAAAGTGCACTCTTCACCATGATGTTCTTCCTCACCTTTAGCCTCGAAGAAGGGAGCCTGCAGTCTATGGATTGAGACCTCTGAAACTGTGAGCCCCCAAATAAATTTTTTGTCCTCTACTCTTGTGCTGGCCAGGTCTTTTAGTCACAGCAAAGAAAAAGCTCACCAAAACAATAAAATAACAATTAATTCTTGAACATTGATTTTGTATCCAGTACCTTCTATAATTTAAAGGTTATTCTGGATTTTCTAAATAAATAAATATGAATTCTATGAATAATGATATTTTATGTCTTTCTTTACAAACTTTATATCTTTCATTTATTACTCATTTCATTCACTAGGGCCTCCCATATAATGTTTACTGGAGTTGTGAGAGAAAGCATACATACTCATTCTTAATTTGAAGGAGATTCAGTATTTCACTATTGAGCAGGATACTTACTATAGATTTTTTTTAAATATTGTTATATTTAGAATATTCTTTTTCATTCTTGACTTACTTAGACATATTATAATAAATAGATGTTAAATTTTATGCAATATTTTTATTGATTTATTGTGACAATCATAGGCAATTTCTCTCATTTTAATGTGGTAAGTTGCATTGTTTTCTAATGTTAACCACAGGTGCATTCCAGGGATAAACATTAATTACCTGTGATACTCTATACATACATCACTGAATTACTTTTTCCTTAAAAATTCTTTCAATTTCTGGTTAAAAGATTTTGTGCTGTGTTTATTAAGAAGTTGAGTCTGTAATTTTCCTTTATTTGTACTGTCCTGGTTAGGTCTTGGAACCAAGTTTTGTAATTCCCGTAAAGAGAATTATGAAGTGTCCTTATTTTGCTATTCACTAGAAGAGTTTAAGAGCTGTGCTATTTCTTTCTTACCATCCTGGAATAAATCCACTGGTGAAGCCAAGTGAGCCTGAATTTCTCTTTTTTATTATTATTAATAAGGATCTTAGAATTGGATTCCATATCTTTAGGATATATGAGATTATTCAGAAATTTTATCTCATTTACCATCTTGAAAAAGTTATTGCTTTTTGGTGAGAATGTCATCTATCTTATATAAAATTATCAACTTTGTCTTTATCAAGTAGAATCTACATGTAAAGTTTGCTTTTCATTTGTGATATTTGTAATTTGTAGTTTCTTTCTGTTTTTAGGAATGAATCTTGCTAAAAGCTTTATCAAATTTTCTCATCTATTTAAAAAACATTTTGGCTTTATTTTCAATCTTCACTGTGCATCTATGTGTATCATTAAATTATTTTATAATTTTTGTTATTTCTTTCTTTCAATTTCTTGAGATATGATTTTTTTCAAGTATCTTAAACACTGAAAGTAGAAGTACTGCTTTTCAGATTCTCTTTATCTTCAATATATGTATTTAAGGCCAAAATATTTTTAAAATATCTCTTTAACTCTATTCCATAAATTTTGATATATGGTATCTTTATCATTTCCTCTTTTTAAAAACATATTATAATTTCCATTTTTAATCTTTTTTATCCATAGTTTATTTACAAATATATTTTTAATTGGCAGGCATGTGGAGTTTTTCTCTTCAGATTTGTTATTAATTTCTAGTTTACTCCAGTATGATAAAAAGACATAATCTAAAAATACTAAATCTTTTGAGATTTTTTAGCTTTTTTTGGCTCCAGCTAATTATATCTTTTGATAAATGTTTCTTGTATCTTGGGAAAATATGTATTATATTACTATTAGATACAGTGTTCTATCTAGGTTAAATAAGTAAAGATTGTGAACTATGTTTCTCAAATTTACATATCTGAGCTAATGTTTTCTTTTCTACTAACTTCTGAGATAGGTATGTTAAAATCTCTCATTATAATGAGTGGATGTGTAATTTTTTTTCTTTCAATTTTGATAATAATTTTGATTCACAAGTTTTGAGGCTATATTTTTGTGGGCATATAGATTTAGGATTGTGATGTCTTCTTGTTAAGATGATGATTTATAAAAGGTCTCTATATTATCAACTCTGGATCATTTATTGCCTTCCAGTTTACTTTCTTTGCTAATAGTTGTCAATAACTATAAATGATTTGATATTTTGGTCTTCTTGCAAACTAACTTAACCTGCCACCATTTCATGGATGATGGCAGAAGACACAAAATTCCTGACTCAGAAATAATAACAAAAAAAAAACCCTTTTACTCACAGCCATGGTAGTAACCACAGTGTCAGAATTTTATTCTTTGGAATCCCAGTTCTCACAGGGTATTGAAATCCACTGGATACCATTGGAATTTTATCTTACCCAAATTACTAGGGAAACCTCTATGAATCAAGGGCCCAATTGAGCTAGTTACTTCACTTCGTGAAAGGGGTAGGTTTATTTTTCTCCTCTTATATTTCGCTGAGTTTCTGAATGCTTTTATTCAGTTCTGAAAATTTTCCTTGCTCTGCAGACTTTTTATTTCTCCTTATTCAATTTTTCTGTTGATTTCCATGTTTCAACCCTGCCTCATACAATTTACGATGTCTCCAATTCCAGAGCCTTGTGGGGACGATGCAATGTTGGTTGACTTGCTTTTCACTGAAATTACCCTGTGGAGACACTTGGTTTCCTTCTTCTTAATTCTTCTAAAGTCTGTGTTTTCTACTTAAAAAATGTTTGCATGCATTTATTCACTGTTTCACTCTCTTTGTTTATTTTATTTTTCTTTACTATTTTTTTATAAATTTTTAAGAAGAGATCATACATAAATCATGCATTTGTTTCATCATGTGTAAACTGAATTCTCTATCCCAATATTTTCTCTTTTTTCTATTTTTATTTGGCTTTAGATATATCTGTAATAATAATAAGCTCAGATTGAACATGTCTGTAATTTAGATTAATTTAGAAAATTCCTATTATTTATTTTTCACATTTGTTAGTAATATTTGGAACTGGTTGTACTTCTTAAGTGTTGGATGATTTGTTATTTTGTATTTCAGTTTGCATTTATCTTCAATATGTAGGGGAGAACTAGAAGCCACATGCAAGGTTAAAGTTTACATTATTTCAGGGAGAATGGTGGACAGGATGTGCAGCTAGATCACTGTTTTGTCTGTCTTCCCCAAACTCTCACAATGACTACTTATCCTCACAGCAAGGTATTCCTTTCCCTACTATTTGTCCTTGGGATTATGGAATAGTGAAGGATCTCTGTTTTCTTCAATTCAATTATTCTAGTTCTTAACCCTACTTACGTTTGAGGAGCTCCTTTTGTTCTGAGAATCTATCATTGCTGGTCATGCTCAAATTGGCAATAACCTTCGGTGGCAGTGCTGTAAGGTAGCATACCTTGTGCCCAACTTTGCAGGTCACACTGTGAAGCAAACTCACCCTTATTGTGTTTTTCATCTCTTACAGCTTTCTCCCTTGCTCTGGAGCACCAAGAGTATTCACATCAGTCTTGAGCAATGTCATATATACATATATATGCCATATACACATACATACATGCCAAATATGTTTGCACATACATATGTGTACACACACACACACACACACATGAAATTTATTAGATTTGGTCCTGGAGGTGAGAATATTGATGTTAGATGTGATCACTGTGCTCTCTTAAAACCAGATCCCTCAAGCACTGCCATATTTAGATACTTTGTAGCTATTCATTAATGAAAATTAGACTCTACTGTTAAATTCTGTGTTTCAACATAGTTTGAGTGCCTTGTCATTAAAGCTGTAAGTTTTCAATTATAATCCTCTCATGTAATAATACATAACAGTATAAGTCATCTGAGTTCTTTGATAATATGACTATACTTCCCTTTAAGAAAGAGTAGCCCATCTTTAATCTCTAGGTTGTACCATTTTGGTGCCTGAAATGCAGTATCCTCTGTGACTGCCTACTCTTTTTTTCAGAGTCTTAAAATTCTTGCTTATTCATGATGAAAGTACATTTTCAGGCTAGTTTGGGAGATTGCTCTTATTTGTCTTGTATCACCAGCTACCTTGGAGGATAATCTGATTATTCAATAATAAACTTAGGCCCTTTGCTATGGTTGAATGTTCATTACTGGATTCATTGCTTCCATTTCCCAATCTTATGTACTTTCTAGAAAAATAAATCAATTCATTTTTCCTAGTTTTTTTCTTTTCAAAATATATTCTTATATAGATTTCTTTTTTCAGTTACTTTTCTTTTTCAATCCTTGGTCTCTAGAGGATTTTGAAAGGCCAGAAATGAAGGATATTATGTGAATAGACTAGAAACACATGTATCTCATGTCTAACATTGACTGAAGTGTTGACAGTTTGTGGTAGATGCAACTATATTAAATTTAGTCAGGTATCAATGTTCTCTGAGTTGTAGAAGACTCAGCTGTATTTAATTTAAATTTAACCTGCAAAAAAGTCAAGAATTTTCAAATAGAATGATGGTTTAAAGGTGGAGGTTTATGAGAAGCACCATTAGGATTGACTGTCAGGCTGATATGAGGGAAAAAGCAAATGGAAGTACCAACTGGAAAGAAATAAGCATAGAAAAAATATCCATCTTGCAAAATCTGACAACTTCAGAAAAGCAATGTTCTTAGATTACAAATTAAAGTGATCTTAATCCAGAGTTTAAATTGGGAAATACAGGTTTGATCTCCATAAAACTATTTATAGATAAAACTATTCTACAGTATAATCACATTATGCCCAAATATTTTTGTATCAAGAAAGATAAAAAAAATTCTGTTTATTGTTTTTGTATTTTGGAATTAAGAAAGAAGAGAAAATGCAATTGGTGGATGTTGGAAGTAGATATCAGGGCCATTTTCTCTCCTTTTCCCACCAAGGCATCTATGTTATAAATTGAGTCCAGTCTTCACTTCTCAACCTCCCTAAACTCTTGTGTATCTGAATCAATGTTAATGCTTCATAGCATTCATATATATTTTTGATATGCATATGTTTTTGTTTATCATGGTCTAGATTACTCTCTTTCCTATTTTTGCTTATAGTGATGTAGCACACTGGGATCTCATTCAGAAAATATTGGCTAAGGTTAAGTGTTCTTGAACTTCAACTGATACCATAGAAAGACAGAAGAATAGTGCAAAGCTGATAAGTTAGATAAATATTCATCATGTCCAATACTTCCATACAGAGCTACTAAGCTAAATTTGCCTTAGTTTTAATTTTTTTCTTCCTTCTATTGTATAATGCAAACAAAATTTTAAAAAGAAGGATGCGTATTTTTCTTTGCCCAACTTCCTTTCCAGACACACTAAACTATAATTCTGACATCAACTTAGCAATTAGATATTTATTTATATTTAAGCCTCATTGAAATGTTGTTATTAAGTGATTTTACTTTTTAAGCATTATAAACATGAAATAAGGATTAGATGCAGACATATTTAGGACAATCCAGCATCAGTTGAATGGAAAAAAAATGCCTGACTCCAATGCTCTGACTTCTGTTTCAATTTCACTCAGTGTGATCCACTTATTACTCTTCTATCTTTCTTGAAAAGATTTTTTTTCCATGCTTAATCTGAACAACTTTTCTTCTTCTTCCACCTGCTCAACTTCTTTCAAAAGAGTATTTAAGGGGCTGTGGAAGTAGCTCAGTTGGTAGAGGGCTCATTTAGCATCCTTACATGAGTCCTGGATTGATCTCCAGTAGCATAAAAATAAATGAATGAATGAATGAGTGAATGAATGAATGAATTAGCAAATAAACAAAAGACATTTGAATAAGCAATCAAGGTTTTGAAGCCTATAGACCTTAGACCCCCAAGGTGTCCCTAAGACATATATGCTAGAGGTCTTGATTTCTACAGGATGTTTAATATGTTGTTTATTTTAATGATATTCTAACACAATTATACAGATATTCTTAATTATTTAAAAGACAACTTTATAACAGAATAATGATATATGATCTCAGTGTCTCTGCTGGCATTAGTGCCACCATCTTGCTCATGTTCAAGGAAAATAAGGGTATGTCCTGGTGCAATTTTAAAGTGAAAGCAGAATAAGTGGTAGGAGGGTTCTAGCAAGCACCACATGAGCAATGTGTAAATGCTGTGCTTGCATTTTGAGTGGACTTTTTGAACAGCTGCTCTCCTGTGTGTTAGTCAGCTTTGTTACTATCACATATCTAAAGTAATCAATTTATACAGATTAAAAAGATTTACTTTGGCTCACAGTTTTTGAAGTTCCAGTCCACGGTCACTTGGTCTCATTTCTTTTGGGCCTGTGATCAAGTAGCACATCATGGTAGCAGCCTGTGGCAAAACCATTGACTTCATGGCCAGGAATCGAGGCAAAGTGAGAAAGGGAGAGAGAGAGAAAAAAAAGAGAGAGAGAAGAGATGAGACCAGGGTCTCATGATCCCCTTCAAGGGCACTGCCCTAGTGACCTAAGACCTAGTGACCTATGACCTAAAATAGAAACAACAGGCCCTCCATCTCAAATGTCAGCCTCCTAATAGCACTAGGTTGGTGACCAACCTTTTAATACATGGGCCAATGAGGACATTCTAGAAATTAAAATACTTTGTATTCTTAACTAAATATGAGAGTAGTAATAAGCATAAAATTATCCTTTTTTTTTTACACAATTCAGTTCTATGGAGTATGAAGATTTTTCGCCCATTACATAGCTACTCAATGGAATCAATGATTAAAATTTGGTTCATTGTTTAAACATTTGGAATGGCTTATATTCATTGACCTAAAACTCAAAAGAACAAAGATAATGGTTACAAAGAAAACAAAAGACATAAAATTAAGCCCTCTGTTAAACCTAATAGATCATGGATGTTCAACAGTAAAACATCATCTACTACTTTAAAGTTTTTACTTCTAAGCACATTGATTTTATAGTTTTGTTCATATGTAAGTGTTTAATTAAAATACATAAAAGACATAAGAATAAGCAAAATTTTATCAGTTTTCCGTTGCATATGTTAAAGTTACATTTAAAATATTTGAAGTCAATACTGTGCATATATTAGAATTAATTTCATATAAAATGAAGATACATGATATATAAGCTATATAATGGATCTATATGTTTTTTTTACCTTACATAGAGTGATATGGTTTAGATGTGGTGTCCCCTGAAATCTCACATGTGAGACAATGAAAGAAGGTTTGGAAGAGAAATGATTGGGTTATAGCCCTAGCCTAATTAGTGAATCAATCCCTAATGGGATTAACTGAAGTGGTAGGGTGTGGCTGGAGAAGGTGGGAATTGGGTGTGGCTTTGTTGTATGTATTTGTATCTGGCAAATAGAGTCTCTGTCTCTCTGCTTCTTGATCACCGTGATGTGAGCTGCTTCCCTCTGCCACCATGATGTTCAGCCTCAACTTGAGCCCCAAGGAATGGAGCTAGCCTTTTATGGACTAAAACCTCTGAAACTCTGAGCCCTCAAATAAACCTTTCCTCCTCTGTAATTGTGCTGGTCAGATCTGTTAGTCCCAGCAGCAAAAAAACTTACTAAAACATAGAGCAAGACTTGTCCTGAGAAAAATTAATGGTGCAAGTATGTGATGAATCAAATATGAATTAAGAAGAAAGAGAAGTGAGAAAATGAAACTTCATTTTCTGTTTTCTATGAGCTGTATCTAATATGAAATTTGCCAAGCATCAGTGGAGTAAGTTGACACTGTGTGGAATCTTGGATGCTTCTTACAGAAAAGTTTCAGAAAACTACACACATATAAAAAAATTAACCCTAGCATCGCTTTGTGGACCAAATCAGATTTAACTTTACTGTATTCTACAATAAACTGCAGAAGTCGAAGACAACATCTATTCTTTAATTTCTGAAGTATTCTTTTCAATATTTCAGCATATGTTAAGTCATAGATTGGATAATGAAATTAACATGACTTCAAGTAATCAAAGTAACACCTCATTTTGGGAAAAATGTTAACTTAAAACACAAGTGAAAACAAATCCCAATATGCCTATATATTTTGTTGAGAAAACAGAAGCATACAATAAGGCTTTTTAAAAGCAGAAATCAAATTGGTTTTCTGCTTTTAGTGAGGAAAAGAACTATTTTTGAAAAGTGCCTGGGGAGAGTTTTCCAAATTATATGAAAGTGTAGTGTAGATAAGTTTCCAAAATAAATGAACAATAAAAAATAAATGTAACCAATTTTTATTATAGCTTAGATTTTTAATGGAGCATAAGTATGTCAAAATTACATTATAGGAAGCTATACAATTTCAGTAAAAAGAGTTTATAATCCTGTTTAAGTCATTGAGAAGTAATTTAATGTGCTGAAATTTCCTTCTTAAAATCAAATTTCATTTATAATCCTAACTTTGTATAAATTGCTTTAAAAAAAATCTGCTGAGTTTCTTTGTTCCTTGGACACAAGCTAATTTGACTTGAGCCAAACAGTATTTGAGCTCAGACCTTTCTCATATAATAATTTGAAAAATTATTAGATATAGGTGATGTTAAAATATCAGAGAATATGTGAACTTCTAGAATATTTACTTATTGGCAAATAATAGACACACATCTTGGAAAGTATTATTTTTAGAGAAAAAATGAACTTTTACTTCATATTCTCATGAAGTGAAAATTATTTTGAAGAGAGATAAGTCTTTGAGGAATGCAGTTGTTTGGAAAATAATTCAAAGTGTGAATATAATCTGCATCATTTTAAAGATGGTCAAAGTCAGTGATGACTTAGAACTCTGTTAACTGGTGGTAAATAAAGCAGAGGCATTTCAGATTAGAGAAAGGAGAAAATTAGGTAGAATGAGGATGTGAAAAGAAAGGAAGTAAGGAGAAAGAAAATGTTCTTATTGAGTTTGTGATCTTGAGTTTCACTATGGCTAGACTGGGTCAGGCTTAGAACTAAACATTTGTGGTTAGCTATGTATTAAGGACGAATCAAAGTACTTTTTTGTTTTGATTTTTAAAAATGCTTCTTCAGACAAGTCCAGCCAAACAGAGGATTTGCTAGCTATAAATATGTCTTTTAAATTAGGATAGTGAGAAAAGGGGAAAAGACACAGCATTTCCCACATACCATAGATACACATTCCGTTTTCATTATGTAGGATGTGGACTATAAATGACATTTTACTCAATGCAAGATTTTCAGGGACTCTCAGTTAAACAAAACCTTTCAGTAAAGTGTTACTTTATTTGGGGAACTCAAGAGCAATACATACTAAGTACTAATTTTATTCTCATTCCTATAGAGAAGAAAAAAAAAAATCAATCCCCCACTATTATCAGCACATACACCTGAGTTCTTGCTCCCATCTGTTTCTTAAAAGAGGCCCAAGAAAAATACCCTTGTAGAAACACAAACTGAAATTCAGTGGAAGACTTGGAAAATACGATGCACTCCATTATTTGCAATATCCTTATGAGTTATAAACACAAGTTTTTCTTTCCAAAACAGCAGGAAGTGTCTACAGCACTCTAGATAAATAACTCTTGTTACACTGTTCATACACTAAGAGTTAAAAATCCTTCCTTAACCTGTAAGTTCAATCAGATATTAAAATACTTAGAATATATATCACCAAAAAGAAATTCAATAAATGCATGTTAAAATGTTTTAAATCTAAGCTGGTTTTAAAATAATTTTATATGACTGTACGGGTTTAATATTTAACTCTACACCTCTCAATAAAATTTCTATTTTGCTTACATAAAATTCTTGATTTTCAATAGTTAACAGAGAGTTTCCATTGTGGAAAATGTGAATTTGCACCTATTTCAATCCTTTGACTCCAGTATATAGAGAAATCCTTCCCATTTCACACTTTCCCCTTCACTTTCTTTGCCCATGTCAATATGTATCATATAATATAATGTATAACATATTAAACATATACATGTTCAGCCATTCAATATTATGTCATGTGTAACTAATAATGTAATGATTACATTTTCCTATGTAATTTTCAGTTTTCTGACTCAATTAGTAAAATTAATTTTATATTAGATTAATTTTCTGTGTCATTCATCCCATCCCAAAGTTCCAGTCATCTAACTGGGTTCCATGTTTAGATGCATCAATAATTTATCAACCTCTCCTAGGACTTTTTAAAATTTTTTTTAAATTTTTTTAAAATTTATTTCTTACATACATGACAATAGTGGAGTGCATTACATTCATACTTATCCATTCACAGCACAATTTTTTGTAACTCTGTATATAAAGTATGTTCACACCAAGTTATGCCATTATACATGAGCTCTCTTATTTTTTTGCATACAATTCTTAATACACCTTTATTCACAGTTTATCATATCTCTGTTTGTACATAAGGTATGTTGACACCAAATTCACATCTTCATACATATATTTTGTATAATGATGACCATCTCCTTCCACAATCCTAGCTATTCCCCTTCTTCCTAGGGTCTTTTTACCTACCCTATATGGACTAAATTTTCTCTGCTTGATGCAAACTATTAAATTGTATTATCTCTTCACCACTATCTTGAATATCTCCTTGGAATTGTTATTCTGTTGACTATTGTGATTCCATGTCTTATTTTTTCTTAGATTACCCTTTTCTTTTAAATAGTACACCCTCCAGTACATTTCAGAGGAAGGATGCATAGGAAGTATTTTTTTAACTGCATGTCTAAAAATGACTTTATTAGAGTCTCAGAAGAGTAAGGATTTGTCTTGGTATATAAATTCTAGGTTAAAATTTATTTAGCTGAGGATTTTTAAGATGTGTACTGTGCTGTTGTAGAGATACTGGAAGCCATAACAGTTCTCAATCCTTTTTTTTAATGGAAAATTGTAGGCACTTTCTTTATCCTTGGTATTTTGAAATTCACTATTGAAAGTATTAGTATAAGCCTATTTTCATATAGATTTGACTTCCATATTGGCAGATTCTGTATCCCTTGATTCAACCAAACACAGATCAATAATGTTTTTAAAAAATTTCTTCTAATCAGAATGCAGACCTTTTTCTTGTCATTATTTCATAAACAATAGAGCATGACAATCTTTATGGTTTGTCCCAAAAGGTAACCTGTAAGACAATGCAAAAAAGTTTCAGAGGAGAAAAGTCTGGGTTGTGAGAGCCTTCACTTAATCAGTGAATTGATCCCTGATGGGATTAATTAAGTAGTAACTGGAGGCAGGTGGGGTGTGGCTGGAGGAGGTGGGGCCTTTGGGGGTGTGGCTTTGGAGTATATATTTGTATTGGCGAGTGCAGATCTCTCTCTCTCTCTCTCTCTCTCTCTCTCTCTCTCTCTCTCTCTCTCTCTCTCTCTCTCTCTCTCTCTCTCTCTCTCTCTCTCTCTCTCTCTCTCTCTCTCTCTCTCTCCTCTCTCTCTCTCTCTCTCTCTCTCTCTCTCTCTCTCTCTCTCTCTCTCTCTCTCTCTCTCTCTCTCTCTCTCTCTCTCTCTCTCTCTCTCTCTCTCTCTCTCTCTCTCTCTCTCTCTCTCTCTCTCTCTCTCTCTCTCTCTCTCTCTCTCTCTCTCTCTCTCTCTCTCTCTCTCTCTCTCTCTCTCTCTCTCTCTCTCTCTCTCTCTCTCTCTCTCTCTCTCTCTCTCTCTCTCTCTCTCTCTCTCTCTCTCTCTCCCTGCTTTCTGACTATCTTGTGAGCTGCTTCCTTCTGCCAAACTCTTCCGCTGTGATGTTCTGCGTTACCTCCAACCCAGAGGACTGGAACCCGCCTTCTAGGGACTAAGAGGTCTGAAACCGTTGAGCCCTCAAATTTTTCTTCCCTAAAATTGTTCTGGTCCGATGTTTTAGTCACAGCACCTTAAAAGCTGACTAAAACAATTTTTTTTTTTTTTTTTTAGATTTTGCATTGTATTAGTTTTTATAAGTAACCTAGAGAGATTTAAACTAAGCAGAGGGATTAAATAGGTTATCTGCAAATATGGCCCCATTTTATATAATTCACAAGTGGATTTTAATATCCTCAGGGTTCCTGGAACCAATCCCCTGTGGATACCATGGGACAACTGTATTAAGCTAGGGAAATAATTGTAAATGATGCAAAAAATTTTAATCTATGGACTCCTGTTTTTTGATTTGGAAAACATTTACTGAGTTACTTCTCCTTTATATATTACTTTGTTCATACTTCTGAAAAATCATTATTTGGATGTCACAATTTCAGGACTGAACTGGAAATCTAATTTTATTTTATTTTTATCATTATTTAAACTTTAAAAGTCTTTAATTTACAGAAAAGTTAAGAATACAGCAGACTTTTCGCATATCTGATGAGAATCTTCTTATTAGTGCTCCTCAAAAATAAATTAGTAGCTAATAGTATATTTGTTATATTTGCAAATAATGGATGGATTATTATTTATTAAAATCATAGTGTAATTTGGATTTCCTTAGGTTTTTACCTAGTATCCATTTTTGCTTCCAGTATACCACATAAAATTTAGTTGTCATATTTCAATAGACTTCTCTTGACTGTGACAGTTTCTCAGACTTCCCTTGTTTTCTATTATCTTGAATGTTTTGAGGAGTGCTGGTCAGGTGATTTATATTATGTCTGTCAATTAGAATTTTTTGTTTTCATCATGATAATAATGGCTTATGAATTCTTGGACAAATTTATACCTAGGTAATTTCTTTTGCTATCACAAATGGGATTATTTTCTTAATTTTATTTTTGGATAGTTCATTATTATGCCCCTGATTTTGTATGTTGATTTTTGTGTCCTGAAACATTATTGAATGGATTTATTAGTTCTAACACTATTTCAGGTGGAATATTTAGAGTTTTAGATAAGTGTAAGACCTTGCCATCAGAAAATAGAGAAAATTCCACCTCTTCCTTTCCTATTGGAATGTTCCCCTCTTCTCTTGCCCAATTCCTCTGACTAGAAATTACAGTACTGTATAGTACTATGTTGAAAAGAAGTGCAGAGAACTGGCATCCTTGATTTTAGAGGAAAAGCTTTCAGCTGTTCACCATTGAGATTAGATACGAGTTTGTTACATATAGTCTTTAATGCATTGAGGTCCTAATTTCCTGAAAGTTTTTTTCTATCATGAAAAGGTATTGAATTTTTCCAAGATATGTTTTCTTTATGAAGATTATCTTATTGTTTCTATTTTTAATAAGGTTCACCATATTTATTAATTTGCATATTTTGAATCTTTCTTGCATCCCTGGGATAAATTCCATTCATCATGGTGAATAAAACTTTTAAAGTATTGCTGAATCCTCTTTGGTAATATTTTGTTGAAGTGTTTGCATTTACATTTATTAATGATGTTTTCTGCAATTTTTTTCTTTTTTTCTTTTTGTTTGAAATAACTTTGGAAGTATTCCCTTCACTTCTGTTTTTTAATTGATTTTTTGGAAGAGCTTGAGGAAAACTGCTATTGACTCTTTTGAATGTTTGGTAAAACACTCAGCATTGAAATCATCCAATCTGGAATTTTATTTGATGAGAGAATTCTTATTAATAATTCAATATCTTTATTCATTATTGATCTATTCAGATTTTTTTAAAAAAAATTTAGTTATTAATTCACTGAAAATTGCATGTGTTTAGAACCTTAATCACTTCTAGATTATCCAATTTGTTGTTGTAGGATTAACAGTACTTTCTTTTTATTCTTTGCATTTCTATGAGATTAGTTGTATTGTAGCCTCTTTCATTTTTAGTTTCTTTTAAAATTTTGAATTAGCCTTGATGAGGGTTTGTTGGTTTTATTTATCTTTTCAAAAAACCAACTCGGTTTTCCTGATTTTTCTATTTTTTTTCCTGGATTCTATTTTGATTGCTTCTGCTCTGATCTTTGGTGTTTCCTTCCTTTTGCTATCTTTTGGGCTTGATGTTTTTTTTTTTGTTTGTTTGTTTGTTTCCATGAGGTATAAAATTAGATTGTGAAGAATGTTCCATGTTCACTTGAACAGAATGTGTATTCTGCTGTTACTTGATGAAATATTCTGTTAATGCCTGGTAGGTTCGTTGTGTCTGAAGTACAATTCAAGGCCATTGTTTCTTTATCTAAATGATCTATAAGCCGTGTGTAGTTATGTATTTGGATCTCGTTTTCATAGCCACTTTTTACTGAGTGTCTTGTGTTTTGATAATTGAATCCATTTACATCCAAAGTCATTATTGACAGGTAAAGACTTGCTATTGGAACTTAGTAATTTGTAAATTATTTTGCATATCATTTGTTTCTTTTATCCACTTCCATTTCTTCCTTGGTGGTTTGATATTTTCGGTAGTGTTCTGTTTGAAATCTGCCCCCTTCCTTTTTTTTTTTCTTATTTATTTGCTGTTCTACATTTTATGTAGAAGGTACAGGTGCTTACCCTGTGGTTAACATGTCAGGCGTACATAAAACATCTTAACCTTACAACAGGCACATTTAAATTGATAACATCTTAACATCTTAAACACATAGAAAAACTTTACACTTTTACTAACTGCCACCAGTTTTTATATTCCTGTCAAGTTTATATAATTCTTTTGTAATTTGTATCCCTTACGGTTTCTTGTAGCAATAGTTGCTTTTCACAAGTTTTGCCTTTTAATCCTCATGTAGAGATAAAATTGCTTTATATCCTATCCTTATAATATTGGAGAATTCTGAGCATGACTGTATTTGTTATACCTTTGAGTTTTTTTTTTTTTTTTTTTTTTACTTTCATGTGTTTTTTGTTTGCAATTAGCAGACTTTGCTTTTAGCTTAAAGAACTTCTTTTTGCAATTATGATGAAGCCAACCTAGTGATGATGAACTGCCTAAGCTTTTATTTATCTGGGGAGTTACTGTTTTTTTCCTCTTAATTTTGTGAGACAGCCTTGCCAGGCTAAGGGTAATGGTTGGCAGCTTTTTCTTCTGTGCCTTGGATACATTACCCCAGTTTCTCCTTGCATGCAGAGTTTCTGCTGAGAAATCCAGTACTGATAGCCATACTGAGGTTCCCTGCAATGTGAACTATTATCTCTTGCTGATTTCTGAATTCTTTCTTTGCTTTGGTTTCTGAAAATAGATTTATGTTGTGTCGGGGTTAACTCCTCTTTGGTTGAATTTGGGTGGGGACTTCTAAGCCTCCTTTACCTGGATGCTGTGATAAAATGGAGGAAATTTCAATCATTAGTTCCTAAAATGTGTTTTTTTTTTTCTCTTCCTTCTTTAACTCTCATAATTAAAGAATTATTTAGAGTGATAGTGTTCCACAATTCCTGTATGCCTGCCTTTTTTCTTCATTTTGCTTTCTTGATTGGATAATATCAAATGTCCTGTCTTCAAGTTCAGTGATTCTTCTGCTTATCGATTGTATTGTTGAAACTTTTAGTGGGATTTTTCAGTTGAGTTATAATAAATTTTACCTCTAAGATTTATATTTTCTTTAAAAATATTTGTATTTATTTCTTTGTTGAACTTCTAATTTTGTTCATGAGTTTTAATATATTATCGGAGTTCCTGGAACTTCTCTAAGAGGATTATTTTAAATTCTTTGTCAGTCATTTCATAGATGACAATGTGATCAAGGTTCATTTTTGGAACTTTGCTTCCTTTGGTAGTGAACTTTGCTTCCTTTGATAGTGTCATAATTCCCTGACTCTTCATAACCCTTTATACTTGTATCAGTGTCTGCAACTGGACTCTGTGATTAGATCTAGTTACTGGCCAGGCTCTCTGATTATCTCTGATTGAAAAGGGTTGGTTAGCCCTTTTCTTTATATTACCAAATAACATTTGATTGCATTGAGGTAACATATCTTATTTATCCACTTATTAAAGGGCATCTTGGTTACTTCCAAGTTTTTATACTATTGATCGAAACAATTATCAAAATTGGTATGCAGGTTTTGTTTCCAAATAAGTGTTTGGGGAAATACAAAGAAAGTTTTGTTTTTCTTCCCAATATGTATGCCTTTCATTTACTTCTTATGTCTTATTCTATCATCCAGGACTCTTAATATGATGTTGAATATGAGTGGTAAGAAGAGACATTCTTGCCTTTTTCCAGATCTTTGTATATTATTTTTTTACCCTTTATGTATGATGTTCCTTCTAGGTTTTCTGTAGATTTTAAAAGTCAAACTGAGAAAGTTCCCTCTGTTTTGTTTGTCTAGTTTTTAACATAAATGGATATGGGATTTTATCATGTCTTTTTTGCATCTAATGGATATAATAACAATTTTTTGCTTTGACCTGATGTTGTTGATTACATAAATTGATTAGTTGTGTATATTTTTTTATTTCGTTGGATTCAATTGTTTGCTCAAGACTTTTGTAGCTATGTTCATGAGAGATATTGGTCTCAAGATTCTTTCTGATAATGTCTTTGCTTTTGTCATAAAAGTAATGTTGCCCTTGTCAAATAAACTAAGAAGTATTCTGTTTACATAATTTGGAATAGATTGTATAGAATTAGTGTCATTTAAAAAAATATTTGGTGTAATTTACCAGTAAAATCTATCTGTTGGTGTTTTGATTGTGAAAGATTATTAATCATTGATTAGAATTACTTGATATATAAGTATATTAAAAACCTATTCAGATGTTCTGTTTCTTCTTTTGTGAGTTTTGGTAATTTGTGTCTTACAATGTATTGATTCACTTTATCTTAGTTATCAAATTTGTGGGCCTAGAATTATTGATAATATTTCATTATTCTTTTTAAAGTTTTTGTGGTACATATTGATGACTCTCATTTCTTTTTTTTTTTTATTGTGGGTTGTTCAAAACATTACAAATTTCTTGACATATCATATTCCACACTTTGATTCAAGTGGGTTATGAACTCCCACCTTCACCCCATACACAGATTGCAGAATCACATCAGTTACACATCCATTGATTTACAAATTGCCATACTAGTGTCTGTTGTGCTCCGCTGCCTTTCCCATCCTCCACCCTCCCCCCTCCCCACCTCTCCCCTCCCCTCCCCTCCTCTCTCTCTACCTCCTCCACTGTATAACCCTGAGGGTCTCCTTCCATTACCATGCAATTTCCCTTCTCTCTCCCTTTCCCTCCCACCTCTCATCCCTGTTAAATGTTAATCTTCTTCTCCTGCTCTTCGTCCCTACTCTGTTCTTAGTTACTCTCCTTATATCAAAGAAGACATTTGGCATTTGTTTTTTAGGGATTGGCTAGCTTCACTTAGCATAATCTGCTCTAATGCCATCCATTTCCCTGTAAATTCTATGATTTTGTCATTTTTTAATGCAGAGTAATACTCCATTGTGTATAAATGCCACATTTTTTTTATCCATTCGTCTATTGAAGGGCATATAGGTTGGTTCCACAGTCTTGCTATTGTGAACTGTGCTGCTATGAACATCAATGTAGCAGTGTCCCTGTAGCATGCTCTTTTTAGGTCTTTAGGGAATAGACCAAGAAGGGGAATAGCTGGGTCAAATGGTGGCTCCATTCCCAGCTTTCCAAGAAATCTCCATACTGCTTTCCAAATTGGCTGCACCAATCTGCAGTCCCACCAGCAATGTACAAGTGTACCCTTTTCCCCACATCCTCGCCAGCACTTGTTGTTGTTTGACTTCCTAATGGCTGCCAGTCTTACTGGAGTGAGATGGTATCTTAGGGTGGTTTTGATTTGCATTTCTTTGACAGCTAGAGATGTTGAGCATTTTTTCATGTACTTGTTGATTGACTGTATGTCCTCCTCTGAGAAGTGTCTGTTCAGGTCCTTGGCCCATTTGTTGATTGGGTTGTTTGTTCTCTTATTGTCTAATTTTTTGAGTTCTTTGTATACTCTGGATATTAGGGCTCTATCTGAAGTGTGAGGAGTAAAGATTTGTTCCCAGGGTGTAGGCTCCCTATTTACCTCTCTTATTGTTTCTTTTGCTGAGAAAAAACTTTTTAGTTTGAGTAAGTCCCATTTGTTGATTCTAGTTATTAACTTTTGTGCTATGGGTGTCCTATTGAGGAATTTGGAGCCCGACCCCACCGACTGTAGATCCTAGCCAACTTTTTCTTCTATCAGACGGCGCGTCTCTGATTTGATATCAAGCTCCTTGATCCATTTTGAATTCACTTTTGTGCATGGCGAGAGAAAGGGATTCAGTTTCATTTTGTTGCATATGGATTTCCAGTTTTCCCAGCACCATTTGTTGAAGATGCTATCCTTCCTCCATTGCATGCTTTTAGCCCCTTTATCAAATATAAGATAGTTGTAGTTTTGTGGATTGGTTTCTGTGTCCTCTATTCTGTACCATTGGTCCACCCGCCTGTTTTGGTACCAGTACCATGCTGTTTTTGTTACTATTGCTCTGTAGTATAGTTTGAAGTCTGGTATCGCTATACCGCCTGATTCACACTTCTTGCTTAGCATTGTTTTTGCTATTCTGGGTCTTTTATTTTTCCATATGAATTTCATGATTGCTTTCTCTATTTCTACAAGAAATGCTGTTGGGATTTTGATTGGCATTGCATTAAACCTATAGAGAACTTTTGGTAATATCGCCATTTTGATGATGTTAGTTCTGCCTATCCATGAACAGGGTATATTTTTCCATCTTCTAAGATCTTCTTCTATTTCTCTCTTTAGGGTTCTGTAGTTTTCATTGTATAAGTCTTTCACCTCTTTTGTTAGGTTGATTCCCAAGTATTTTATTTTTTTTGAAGATATTTTGAATGGAGTTCTGATTATACTTATTTATGTCTTTTATATTTGTAGGTTAGCTTGACAAGAAACTAATCAATCATATTTTTTCAAATAACAAATGTTTGTTTTTGGTGATATATTTTTTTCTCTGTTGATTTCAACTTAGTTGATTTCAGCTATTATCCTTCCGTCTTTATCTTTTCTTCTGCTTTGGATTTAATGCATTCTTTCCAGTTTTCCTAAAGTAGAAGCTTAGTATATTGATTTTCAAATTTTTCTTCTTTCTAATATGTGCATTGAATGCTATAAATTTTCATTTAAGCACTGGTCTTGTTCACCCCACACTTTGATGAGTTGTATTTTTATTCATATGTGGGTCAAATATAATTTATTATTTATTATAGTTTATTTTGCAACTTTTCTTTGATTCATTCATTTTTAAATATATAATCTATGAATATTTGGGAATTTTCACCTATCTTACTGTTACTTATTTCTAACTTAATTTCCTTGGATTTTAGAGAATAATTTGTATGAATTGTATTATTTTAACATATTAAGGCATTTTATGCCTAAATGTGGTTTATTTTGGTGAATTTTCAAGGTGAACGTGAGAAGAATGTATATAATGCTGTTGTCGCATGAACACTTCTACACATTTCACTTAGAACTGGGAGATTAATTGTGATGCTTATTTCAACTATATCCCTCGCTGATCTTCTGCCTGCTGGATCAAGCCATTTCTGATAAAGATATGATAGTTTCCAATTACAATAATGATTTCATCTGTTTCTCCTTGCATTTCTCATGTATTTTGACATTTCTGTACTTTGCTTCTCGTCTTTTGACACTCTATTGTTATGAATATACTTATTAAAGTTTGTTATTTCTTCTTAGTGAATTGACTCCTTAAATATTATTTAATGTCCTCTACCCTTGATCATCTTCTATGCTCTGAAGTCAGATTTGTCTCAAATTAACATAGATTCTCCAACTTTTTTAAAATCAGTGTTAGCTTGGTAAATTATTTTTTCATCCTTTTGCATTTAATCCATTAGTATCTTTATATTTAAAAGTAGGTTTCATGAAGATAACACAGTTGAATTTTCCACATATCCATATACACTCTGGCAATCTTTCTTTCAATTGGTGTTTTTAGACCATAGTTAAAGTGATTATAATTGCGATTAGATTAATATCTACTATTGTTTTGTATTCAATATCGCCCCCCCCCTTTTTGACTGTTCTTTATTTTTACTCCTGTTATGGCTTTGAGGACTTTATATGATTTCATTTTTATTTCCTTTATTTTTGTTTTTCTGTACACTCTGCATTTCTCCATTTTTGTTTTAATTGCAAGGAGTTAACTTACTCAATTGTAGAGACTTTGAAGCTAAGTCAAAATTCCAGATGGAAAGCTGTCAGGAAAGTCAAGTTGAAACCCTTGCCTTATGCTGAGACTCTACTCACCATATAATTTCTTCTTGGAAGATTCAGTTCTGCTATAAGGCCTTCAACTGACTTAATCAGGCCTGTCCAGGTTATATAGTAGTTGTCTAAGTAAAAGTCAACTGGTTATACAATTTAGTCATATCTATAAAATAACTTTTTTTCAATAAAACACTAATGTTCGTGTTATTGTAAAATAACTTTATAATAACACGAACATTAGTGTTTTATTGAACTAAAGATTAGCCAATTTGACACTCAGAACTGAATGTCACACCAGATCAATAGGTCAATATTCATAAAGGCTATTATATGTTCTGGGTTTTTTTTCCTTGTTGTGTTAGGGTATACTTTTATCTTTTATCCTTTTATCTAGGGGGCTCCGCAAATGCTTATGGCAATGGGCCAGGGAGCCTGGTGGCCACTGTGGCTGTCATAGGAGTTGATGGAGGTGGGGAAGGGTGAGATGGGAAGTCCTGGCTCAGGAGTGCTGTGGCAGCCAGGTATTGGGGGGATGCAGGGGTCCTCTCCTGACGGGCCCCAAGGATCCCAGGGGGCAGGGGCAGGTTTATATTTCCTAAAAACAAAGTTTGGCTTCAGAGGCTTGATTTAGTTCAACTATTTTGGCACAAATACTTCATAACTATGTGTTTTTCATGTAAGGAGGCCAATAATTTCTGTATCCTTTATATTTGAAGGATTAGTTTTGAAGGATACAGAACTTAAGGTATATAGTTTTCCTGGCATATAGTTTTTCTTTAAACCCTCTTCTTGCTTATATCACTTCTGAAGAGAAAATGGATTAATTTCTATCCTTGTTCCCCTTAAGTTTATCTTTCGCTTGCTTTTAAGATATTTTTTTAATTTGCTCCTCGGCAGTTTGAATACATATGCACAGGGATAATTTTTGCATTTGAGGTTTTTTTTTTTTTTTTAAATATACTTTGGTGTTTATCTGCTTAAGCTTCTTAGATCTATAGTTTGATATTTGCTGCTAATTTTGGAAAATCTTCAGTCATTGTTATTGAAAATTTGATTTTATTTTTTCCAGAACCTGGAAGAAGATTTGGCATAAATACATGTTCCCTAAATATTTGACTGAATTGAGAGCTAATATAATTCTTAAATGTTCTTTCAATGAGAATAACCATTATATCAGTAAAGGATGGTGGCAAATGATCTGGAACATTCTGGGAAATCGGTGTCAACATAGTGTGTGAACTTTAAAGTGTTACTCAACCAGATGAGACTTTCCTATTGCTTCAGCATGGCAGGCAGGCCACAGTCAAGGGTGTATAAGTTAAAGTTCCCAAATTGGGCTGTTATTGGAGTGACACACAATTGCTTGGAAGTTTGTCTTCCTGGTTTATAGGCCACACAGAAAGAATCAGAATATCTGGTAAAGATTGAATTTTGTAATTGTTGTGTAAATAGCTCAACAGTTCAACAATGATGATTCAGAATTTGAAATAGTTTACTTGAATTAGTCACACAATGTGTCATGCTTTTCTGATCATCTGTTTGGGCAATGATGGGTAAAATGTAGTTCTACAGTTTTCTTTCCTTCAGATGTCAGTGGGATTTTCTTTCTTTCTTTTTTCTTTGTGTGTGTGCGTGTGTGTGTGTCTCCAGTAGAAGGATAGAGACATTCTTATTAAGACTAGAGTTTGGGGAATATATTTAGATTTTGGCCATTTAGACATGGATCTCATTACTAACCCTGATGTCTCAGATCCAAGTAGAATTATCTCCAAGGTTAATTTGATGTTAAATAAAAGGAATTACTAACCAGAGCTCTTTAAAAGGTCTCTTCATGGAAGCTGAAATGGATTTCAGTTTCTGGGGTGCTGCCTATTGCTTCAACTTCCTGAATGAAAAAGGGGTCTTTTAAGAGTGTGAAACAATTTGTGTCTTGGACCTGGGTTTTTGACTTCATACTCAGTTGCCTTAAATCTCAATTTTTATTCCAAATCAATATGATCAGATGGAATCAAAGGAAAATAATTTTTGGTTTAAAAATCAAACAATGTTTATTTTTTTTTCTAGTTTAAAAAATAAAACAATGATGTAGTAACTGTTAGAAAATTCATCAAAATTACCCATATTTTCTGTAAAGTGTTTTGTAACCAGGATACAGTAATTATAAAATGAATCCCTACAAGAGATCTACCATACATGAAGACAACAGTTTTCACCCAGCACTGGCAGAACAAATATGTTGTCATGAACATTGATAATCTAAACTGGCATTTCTAAGAAAAAGATAATTCTTTAGGTGTTTCTCTTTCTTACTTTTTTTTTTGTTGTTGTGTTTAGTTTGGGTCTTATTCTCTTCTTTATCAGAATGAGGAAAGTAGCCCAAACAAATAACTCATCTTCACATCTTAAAGCACCATTTTTAACACTAGATTTTTCCTAAATTATCTTCACTGTACCCTGCTGGTTGAAGCTCACTTACTGGATGTCAACTATGAAATTAGCATGAAAAATAGTCTGATTTATTCCCATAAAAGTGCTTTTCCATTCATGGTAAAATAAACTATGGTCAATTATTGTGAGACTTTAATTTTGTTATAACTCATTCATGATAAAATTACATTATTATATTAATGCATATTAATAAATAAAAAGTTGATAATATTTAATTGCTAATATAATAAATTAAACACCTAGTCTATAAACTTATTGCTCATTTTTGGTATAAAGATAAATATTTCAAGCATTTTATAATGATAAATCTATTTAAAATCATTTCATACAAGTGTTGGTATCACATGAGTAGTCTCTTACTGAAATGAAGAATTCTATTAAATTTATCAGATTTTTAAAAATATTTGCCTTAGAATTGGTTATTAGTGGATTTTACACTAATGATAATTAATAGAAGCCTAATTATTTCATCCAATAAATCACATTTCTTAAACCTGGTATAAAGAGAGGGTATTATATTTGTTTATAAAATGGAAGATAGATACAAAATTTTATACCATAGTCAAGACCATGAATCTGCACTTGTTTGTAATATCACATTATGTTATTACATAAATACTTTCAATTTCTGTTGCATACTTTAATTTTTGGGAGAGAAAAGCACATTATAGATGTATAAAATATTATAACTATAAATACTTGCTTTTTGCATATATGACTAAACTAGATATTTTCTCTTTGGAATTGTCCTAACAAATTTGTTCTAAATGTTAGAACCTAAGTGTAAACTTGGCATTTAAAAATAAAATCTTACGGCTCTGATTATTTTTCTCATCCCTCTATGTTATAAATTTCTAAATGGAAACAATAGAACTTATATTTCTAGCAACTCATTTTTCTCATATAACAGGAAAAATGATAGTAACTTCAGTTTATGGTGTGTTTCTTAGAGTTGAAATTTATTTCATAATGAAAAGGCATCAGAAAACCTATAATGTCATCAGAAGGAGATAAAAGTACCATCTTAATATTGCTGAATATAGTTGTTTTATTTTTCACATACGATTTACTTCAAATATATGTTTTTAGTCATCAGTTTTTTTAGAAATAAGTTTTTTAAAAAGAAAAAGTAATGGAGGAGCTGAATATTATTGAGATATTTTGAAAAGCCAAATTAGTGATAATTCACATATTAAATCACGTTATTCATTGCTGTTTATCCATAAAAAGTGTTCAAATTCCCTTGTAGAGAATATTGGGCCTCTTCCTTTTCTTTTCTCTCATCCTTCTTTCACTCATTAGTGAAGAAATATGGAACTAATCTAAATATTAATAAATTAAATACCTCAGCATATTGCTTTTCTAAGGGCACTTCTTAACAAGTACATGAATAAATGATTGAAAATCAATAGTAAATCCAAACATAGTGTTTAAATATTGAGCAATGTTGCTCCTAATATAAAATAGAAAGCAAAGATTATAATAGAGTCAATTACATATTAGTAACTCTATATAGATTTATCTTCCTCAACCCAGGGAAAATTGTAAAATACAAATATTGAAAGTTGAGGGGCAAAGTTAACAGTAATATTGGGTAACATATTGCAGAACAGGCCAAGAGTTAATTCTGTTTATTAAAAGACTAAATTGGACGATGTACAAGATTTCTAAGGGATAACAAGCAGAATAATTTGTTAATCTGTGCTGTGCTATGAATTCTCAGTCCCTAAATCCCTTATTCATCTGTATATGCCTCTAATTCATGTTTCTTTTCCATCTTTATAGATTTACTTGTAGGCAAAATTATATTTTTATGGCCTTTCCTTCACCTTGCCTGTTGGAATTTTAACATGACTTTCTATATTTAAATTGACTCCTCTTCCAACTTACCCTGAAAAATCTCTTCTGCCATTGTTGAGGTTAAAGAAACTGTGACATTTCTAGGACCTGCCAAAGACGCATCTACAGTGACTATTGAGGTCTGCTGATATGTTTTTCTCAAGACTGTATGTGCTTGATGATGTGTCTGCCAAGAGCAGAAATATCAAATATCCCTAATTAATGAGGGCACTCCTGTGGCCATGTACTCTCATGAATGTCTCCTCAAGTCTATTATATATGGCACCAATAATCTGTGTCAAAAAAAAATAGCAGTTCTGATCACAGTAGTATGATGCCTTCTCTTATTCATTGTGGGTTTGCCTGATCATTAAATTTCCTTGTATTCTCTCAGGCATGACTCCCGCTGGAGTTGGCCACACAGCATTATGGATGCAGTGGTTTGGATGAGTGTCCCCTAAAGATCCCTGTGGTAAAGCTGTAAAGCCTTGCTCTCCAGGGTGTTGCTGTTGAGAAGTGGTAGAGGCGTTAGCATGTGGGGAGTGCTGGGAGGTTGTCAGGTCACTGGTGGCTCTTGAAGGGGATAATGAGACTCTAACTCCTTTCTCTTCTGCTTTTGCTTCCTTTCTGTGAGGTGAGTGATTTTATTCCATCCTCTACTCCTCCTCTCATGTGCCAAAGCAATTGGGTCAACCGAGCATGGACTGATACCTCTAAAACTGAGCCCAAATAAACCTTTTTTCTTTATAAGTTGATCATATAAGTTGCTATAGTGACAGAAAGCTGACTAACACAATGGACCACAACAGATGCTAAGCCATATTTCAGAATCACTAACTTTTATTTGGACCAAATTTGACTTCATTTGCTCTGTCTTTCTCTGGAAGACATCTAGTCCTTCCTCTGCTTTATTTCCTGTGCAGTGTATCCTGTCGCCTATATCCCTAGATTGATAGAATTACTCCTGTCAAGAAAGTTTTCTTTATCAGTCCCCTTTGGGATTATGAGTGGAAACACGGTTTCCAGCCATGAGCACATGTATTACCTCTTATAGCTCCTCTGTATTCTGGTCACATCTGATAACTTGTCCCTGTTTAAATTCTTAAAATCATCTTCTGTTGAGAATGCAAAATGTTTTTTTCTTAAGAACTTAATATAATAAGCTTAATGAGCTATTACACCTTAAATTTAGTAACAGATTATTAATCTGATATTGCAATTGTAGATATCTAAATTGATAAATATATCCCTGATGCAGACATTAACTTCTGTGAAGTTTTCTCAGTATACACCCAACATTGATCTAAGTGATGAAGGTTGATCTTAGGGCACAAGAAAATAACATAGACAATGGAAAAGAAACACAGTTAAAAGTTCAGTTACTTTGACCGTGATTAAGATCTTCTGTTCAGTGGAAATCATACAAAAATACTTTCTGCATCTATTTGGTTTATAAATCTATCAAGAGAACATTCATATTTCTGGTTACCTCCCTCTTTTATCCTACATAAATCTATTCAGCTACAAAATCTTATTGATTCTCTTACCTGTTCTGGAATCTTCTCTCTAATCTTTCAACTATCAACCTAGTTCAGGCTATGTTCATCCAGATTAAACTCTAAAATTGCAACTCTGGTCACCTAATTCCTCTTAATACCATCAATAAATGTTTCACCCTTGGAATAAAATTCAGCTATCCTTAATAAATTATATGGTCTTCTGTGATTTAGTCCATGCCTATACCTCAATCACTTTTCTCAAACTCACATTTAAATTTCAATCATACTGTTTCAATTTTCTTCTGCTCTATGTTGTCTTTTCTCTTTAATGTGGCCACTTGTATACAAAAACCTTCTAACACCTAGCCCCAACATTCTACACCCACACTTTAAAAAAAAAATCCTAAACTATCTTTCCATGTAGAGGAGAATTAATTTGCAAATCACCCAATATCTGATGATGAATGGCTTATATCATGGGGGCATATCAGAGGTTATGCCCCCAGGTTAACATTCTTGTTAGGGTGGCTGGCACAGCCGACAGCCCTAGCTTTTCATACTTTCTGTTTTTCACCTGTTCAGCTATCCTCAGTCTGTTGCCCTGTGTTCACATTATAAGCTTTGGTTTCTAATATGGACAACCACATTCAGCATCAGGAAGGATGATCTGAGAAAGATCATCTCTCCACTATCAGGGAGAAAACTTCTCCTTAAATTTTCAGCTGATGTTTTTTAGTGGCTTGTTGACCAGAACTGGATGTATTGTACACTTTTAAACCAATTGCTTATATAATATTGATGCCATTGGCTCGTGTCAGTTATAATTTATACTCCATGACTAAGTACCCTTGGGCCAGGATAGAAATGGGATTATTCAACAAAGAAGAAGCAATGGCTATGAGTAAGCACCCTGGTTTATCTCTGTAGCCTGTATCTTGTTTCTCCACATCACCCCTGACCCCTTGCTCCCAGATCCTCAACAATCTCTTATCAGAATCTATATAAAACTCCTTTTAGGTTTTCAAATGTTCCATGTGCTGTGGGCATCCTTGCCTTGTTGTCCAATATTTGTGAAATATTCTTTCTTTGCCAAATTCCCTTTGCCCAGCTAATGTTTACTAATCATTCAGGTCTCAGCTTCAACATTGTTTGCTCTGTCATGACATTCTCCATCCACAAATGAAGGAAGTGACCCTCCTTGTATCTAAAAAGTCTCCCAATCATCAGTCTGCTAGTCCACATTCTCTATGTAAATATTTGATGTAATAGACATGCCCACTTCTTTCCTCCCTCATGCATCCTTTGAACCTGTGCTCCCTTTACATTTTTCAAGGAGAAGTTTTTCAAGAAAGGGATGTTGCAGCAGAAAAAAAAGCCTTTGAATATTAAAAGTTAAGGTCACAGAACCTCAGAAGGCAAGGAGTTGGAGAAACCTTTCTGGTATTTCCTACTTCCGGTCCAGAAATGATTCTGTGTATTGTGGTAGGGAAGGGGTCACAGGAAATTCAGAAACGATGTGTGCTGATAAGTATTTATGAAAGAAACTCTGAGGTCCAGAAGGAGAGGGGACAACACATACTTTACATGGATAGGAGAGAAATGAGACCTTGCCGAGGTGGAAGACCTGTTCCCTGCCATGTAAATGTGGTAGTGGAGTAGAAATGACTGTTGAAGACACCTAGTCAGGGGAACTGGGAACCCTGACAGTCTTCCCTGTGCCCTGGCACAGTAAGAGAATTTCAGGGGGTTCTGAGTGTCAAAGAATGGCAGGGAAGGATGAAGAGGCACTACTTAAGTCAAGGTTCTCCACAGAAACCCAACCAGTATGGCATATCTAGATCTGTAAGAGGGGATTACATATGGGAGTTGACTCACATGATTGAGGCCAGGAATCACGAAATGCTGTCTGCAAGATTGTGAACCAGGAAAGCTGATTGGTTCTATCTCAGAAGATGCAGCTCTTCACAGAAGACAGCTCATACCAGAGACCCCCAGCAATCACTGGTACCATGGAGACTCCTGAAAACAGACACAAGTAAAATCAAGGAGGGTAGTAGGATACAAGCTGATTAAATTTCCATCAACAATTGGAATGGTATGATAATCAATTTTGGTTGTCAATTTGACTGGATTAAGGGATGCCTGGAGAATTGGTAAAGAATACTTCATTTTGTGTGTGTGTGTGTGTGTTTTCCATAAAAGATTGTGTAGTTCATCCTACTATTTAGGGAAAGACCTGCCATGAATGTGGGTGGCGCCATCCCATAAACTGGGGACCCTAATGGATGGAAAAAGTGGAAGAAGAGTAAAGTTGATCCTTGCTCTAGCTTTTCCTTCTCTAGTAGGTGCATGGTTTTTATTGCTATTTCCCATGGACACCAGATTCCAGGTTCTTCAACCTTTGAAATAGTACTTATACCAGTGGCTCTTGAGGGAAATTTTTTGGCCTTTGAGCTCAGATTACAGTATCATCATTGTTCTCTGTCTCATTCTGAAGTTTCTGATTTCTTGGATTGAGCATCTACAAATTCCCCATTATCTTCCTCCTGCAGACAGCCATTGTGGGGCTGTTTTAGCCTTAGTGATCATATGAACCAATCTAATGACTCCCCCTCTTGTAATTATATGTTTTATTGTTTCTGTTTCTCAGGAGAACCCTGGTGAATATAAATCGAAACTTAAAATAGAAATTAAGTTATTATGAAAAATTATACTTCTTTTGTATTGAAATTCCTTCCCACAATAGTTGAGTTCCTGCCTAAGCCATAGGGTCCTCTTTAACGGGCATGTGCCCTTTTTATGTTTGCCATTGTAACACAAGAACCTGACCTCGTGTGAGATAGACATGTGCATGAGTGTTGAGTGAACAAATCAGTAAGAACATAGGATAGGGGTGAGATAATCTTTCAGGAATTAGAGAACATCAGATAGAAATAAAGAGAACTATGCATTAAATCTCATTAATATGGAAATAAAATTAGTTATAGTGATGGGTACCTGAATATTATGTCCAAAATACCCAACAGGGAAAAGTTTTGCTTAAACATGAAATGTATTTGTGTATCTCTATAATCACACTCCATGTGTCAAAGAATATGTAAAACTTCTTCAGAAACCTAAAAAATGTGTAGTATGATGGGCACCACACTATCAAATTAAGCTTTTATGCATATATAGATCTATTTGCATTTTAAACATATATCTATGTAACATCAGAAATCAGACAATTACACTATATGCATTCGTGCCTTACTGAATTTGGGCTAGAGAAATATAATTTTAGTAGAAGATTAAATTCTAGCAGAAATATCATCATGTTCCCAATAAAAAAAAATGAGCAAATTTCTCTATCTGAAAAGAACCAATGTCATAGAAAACTAGTAGCCTAATAACCAAGAGCTTGCAGGATTCTAATAAAATAATTCCTTGTTATAGTCATTAGGTACCTGACTTTGTGGTTACTCCTTACCTTTTACATGGGAGAAAATGAAAATTATAACTTTCTGCTCAGAGTATTCAGAAATAAAAATAATTCAGCAGCTTGGCGCAAAACTTCTTTCCAACTTGAAAACATTATATATTTATATTTCATGAAATGAAGAAAGATAACTCAGAAATAGAGGGGAAAAGCAAACAAATAAAAGAGAAGAAGTAATCACACAACATATTACAACTTCCCATATGATGTTAGATTATTGTGGGAGAACCAGGTGGTGAAATTATTGGTCTTTCACTCTTTCTCTGCTAGTTTCAAATTTGGTTTGTGCCTCTAGGGAAATGAGTTTGAATGTCTCATCTCATTCCTAGAAGCAACAAATCTCAGGGAAAAAAATCAGTTCAATACTCAAAAGGAGTTTGCACTGAATATGAAGCTGTGAGGCCCGGTAATGTGCGGGTGAGTTGGCTCACATCTTACCTCGAGGTCTGGAGGGGCCCCGGTCAGTGCCTATGTGGATTTTTCTGGAAGAACTAATTGGCTCCTCAGAGCCTCTGCCCCTCCACCTGGATTTCATGGGTGATTTTTCCTTCAGTTTTGCTGGTATATGCCCATTTGATGGTATATCTTTTCCTGAACAGCTTTTTTTTTTCCTTGGAAGGAATTAGTGATGTTTGGCTAAATAAAAGGAGACTGGGGGATGGGTGCAGCCACTAAGCAGAGATGGCCAGCCTAGCCTCTGTCATCCCCATGGATGGACCCTGTCACTGTGGATATGTCCAGTTCCTCTCTGAGTGTTCCAGGTGCAAGGGGAATTAAGAATTGGGAATTTAATTCTTCCTGCCATATGCCTGGATGTATTTTAATGGTTTCGTACCTATGCTTCACTTAACTCTATGCAAAGCTTCCTTATGAAATAAAATACTGTACCTCCTGCCTCATTTTTCAGCTGAGGAAAAGTGATTTTTCCAGTTAATACAAAGTCAGATGAGAACCAGTTTGCTCACTTTTGGACCAGCCCTCTCTTATGACACTATGTATTATTTACCTTGATTCAAGAAAGAAATAAAAAACATGCAATATCAGCCAAAAGACCCTTATATTGTGTAAAACCCCAATATATTGCAGTAATGCCTTACAAGTACTAATGTTAATAAAAAGAATCAGATACTGTCAGATGTGAGCATGGGTTTTGTTTGGAAGCTCAGTTTTCAGCATCGGATTAGAATTAGAGACACTGGATTCAGAAATGCCCAGGGAAGGTGGTGATCTTACTTTCAATATAATTATAAAATTAAACAAAAAACTCAATGGTGATATTTCTTTCTTCAATTATGTAATTAAATTGTTGTTGAAGGTTGGCTCCCAAAGGTTGACTGTTGTCAATTATTTAAACAACAGAAGCACAGAGAAACACATTTCTGTTAAAAGAACAAAATTTTTCATGTAAGTGAAATGTTAACTAAGTTTTTAAAATGCATAAAATATGTGAGACATTGGATCAACCTTTCATTGTCACCATCCACATTATCCTTTTTGTTTTTCTGTTTTGCCTATAAATTATAGCTCCATCCTAATAAGGAAATTGCTTTGGGTATAATGATTGTGTGTGTGTGTGTGTGTGTGTGTGTGTTCTCTTTGTACTCTTAGCAATGAGTATATTGGTCCAATACAAGAAAAAATGTTTTATATTCTTTTTCTGGCATTGAGCTATAAACAAATACTCCAGTACCACTTAGAATATAAAGAATTTAACAAAACTTGTGTTCTGGTAATTTTAACATTTCTGAGTCATTATATTCCATTTAACTTTTGAAGATAAGCACGAACAGAATATTTTGAGCTCCTCAAGTATTTAAAAAGCATTTATCCTCTTAGCCAATCTTGATCTTAAGTAACCCCCAGAGAATTTTGCTTCCTCTGATGAGCATAGTCAAGAAAGTTGTCAAAGATGTCAGTGGGGCCAGCATTCCATGAAAACTCCTCATTCTTCGTCAACAATGTCTGAGTACATATTCTGCTGCTATAACAGAATACAACAGGGAAATTTATAAACACCAGAAGTTTATTCAGTTCATGATTCAGGAGGATAGCAAGTCTCATGTTCAAGGTGCTGGCTAGATGCATTATAACATAGAGGAGGGCATCACATGGTGAGAATGCACAAGAGGATACATCTCAGATCTTCCTCTTATAAAGCCACTAATCCCATTATGGAGGACCCACTCTCAGGACCTCACTTAATGCTAATTACCTTCAAATGCCATCAACATATGAATTTGGGTATTAAGCTTACCATACATGAACTTTGGGGACACTTCAAAGTATAGCACCTTCATAGGCAGAATAGATTTCAATTCATCACAACTATTCTTTGATTATAGGCAAAGCCCTTCAGGATCATCCTAGGGTGGACTCATTTATAATAATCTGTTCACAAATATAGAAATAACATAATACTCAGGGAACATACATTTTCATTTCCTGTTGTCTTTGTTAACAACTCTCACCAAAATCTTAGCCTATGTAGCATTACATAGAGTTATAATAGGCAGAGTCCATGGAAGTCCCATCCTACTGTTGCATAAATAATAACATCAAAAATGATGAGGCCACTTGGAACTGTGAATGACTCTGCTAATCTGTGAGTGCCTTAGATCCCTTGATGACAGTCCACCCTTACAGAAGTAGGGGTTCTGTCTGTCTTCAAATAAGAAAAATGCTTTGTATTTGTCCTGAGGATGCTCCATTCTGCCTCCCCACAGAGAAGATTCCAAAATAAGAAAGGAAGAAGGTCTCTTGTGGAAGTTACTTTAGCTGAGCTCAGCAGTGGTGAATTTATTCCACAGGGAGACTCTTTTTTTTTTTTTTTTTTTTTTTACCATGGATCCAACTTCTAGGTCCGGCACTGGCTAGTTTTACTGACACGTTTCATTCTATTTACCCAGCTGCTAGGATGGTGAGGTGCCATAGAAAGTGAGAATTTTCAGAAGAATGATGTTAAGGTGATGCTACCAACCTTGTTTCTGAAGAGGGAGAAAACTCTGTTAACGACACTTCCTATCCTCGTCCAGTTCATAGACTTGGAGGAATGTGAGCAGATTGTTGGAATCGGGTAAGCATGAAACAGGACACTTACCTTCAAGGTCTTTAAAGCCATACTTGACAGTTTGATAACTTGGCAAGGACAAGTTTTGTGATGATGACAGATGGCTTCACACCCCAAGAGATGTGTTATCACTTTATTTGCAAATAAGTATACTCATAATTGTCAGCACGGCAGGATGAATCGCATTACTTGGGTTTTCATCTCATCACAATGCGTAGACAAAAAAGCAAAATTATTAACTTTCAAACTATTGTAAACATCACATACCAAATGCATATGCTAAGCAGCTTGCCTACCTAAATCCAGATATTCACAACATTACCTAAGTTTTATTTCATTCCTTGGCTTTAAAACTGTAGTGTATTTTTGGTCCACTCTGTGCTGCTACAACATATTACTTTGGAATATGTACTTTTTAAGGAAAAGAGTCTTTCATAGATGGTATTTCTGGAGGTTCAAGATCATGACACTCAAATCTATTCACCTCTGCTGAGAGCTACTTGGTAGATGACATTATAGGGTGGAAATACAGGGGGAAGGGATCATATTGGGAGATGGAAAGCGAAAGATTGGGTTGGAGCTAGGCTAGCTCTTTTTATAACAACCAGATTCAAGAACTACTTTACCATGTGATACCAGCATTAATCCCTTTTAATGCAATGCCCTCCATGACTTAATCACTTTCTGCTAGGGCTCACTTTTTTAAGGTTCTACCACCTCAACACCACTACCACACTGAGGACCAAGCTTCCAGCACATAATCCTTAGAGGACAAACCAGATCCAGACTTTAACAGTAGTAAACTATAAAGGAACCAGGTTGTTCAAGTTTGAGTTCTGGTTTTGCCTACTGTTCTGGAGGTGCCTGTTCAACTACCATTCAAAGGAAGCTCTACGGAGGGGCCAGGTGGTGGGAACCTCCAATTGCTGCAGTTCAAATCTGTGTCAATGTTCATTCCAAGGCTACATTTGCTCTGCTTTGCTCAGACTGAGCACAGTGGGAGGTCATTGTGCCCTGCTACTTTATCATAAGACAGGACTCCTTGGACTGGCATTCACTCTGGGCTTTCCCATCAGCTCTAACAAGGTTTAAGACAGACCCCCTGCAGTTTGGAACTCTTCTGGCCTAACCCTCTTCACGCCCTTTCTCTTTTCACAGATTGTCAGACCTTGAGGACTCTGCCCACCTACTCTTCCTCCCTCGACCCTTTATTTTTCGAAGTTTTCCCTTCAGTGTGTCTCTTATACATCTAATTCTGTCTTTTAGTCTGCTTTTCAGTGAACCTGTACAGATACACTCACCAGGTAACATGGCTGGACTCTTGCTGACTCTGGTTGCACTTATGGGCTGGGCTGTATGTCTGTCTCCCTCAGGGCTCCTTGAAACCCAAGACCCTGAGGTAGTCTGCTATTCTATTTGGGATGACATAATAATAATACTGTATTTTGGGATAGTTTTTTAAAAAACAGAAGCATATTTCCTCACAGATCTGGAAGCTGGAAGTTCAAGATCAAAGCTCCTACAGGATTGGTTTATGGCAAGGGCTCTTTCTGGCTTCCAGATGGATATCTTTTCTTTGAATCCTCACATGGCTTTTCCTCTTTATATGTGTGCAGACAGAGCTCAAGCTCTGGTACCTTTTTCTCTTCTTAACAGTAGACAAATTTTATGAGATCAGAGCCTCACCCTTATCACATACTTAACCTTAATTTTCTCCTTAAAGCCCTATCTTCAAATATAGTTACATTGCAGATTCGGCAGATTAGGCCTTCAACAAATAAACTTTTAAAAAATATTTATTGTTTAATTATAGGTGGACACAATGTATTTTACTTTATGTGGTGCTGAGGATGGAACCCAGTGCCTCAAGCATGCTAGGCGAGCACTCTACCTCTGAGTCACAACCCCAGCCCCAACAAATGAACTTTTAGGTGTTTAAAACTCTGTTCATACAGGTAAATATCCTATAGTAAGAGATTCCAGACTAACAGAATTGGGATGATCCACATGATCCTGGTTAGGGTATGAGCCTCAGTAAAATGTGAGATTGAACTGGACAATAAGTCGATGAGCACTTGAAAAGGAACACCTTTCCAGAATTCAGATTCCTAGGAAAAAACAGAAGTGCAGTTATAGGCACAATTTTCTCCTTTTAAATAGAACTGAGAATAGAAGAATATGAGCTAATGCCCAAAGAACAGTAATCTTGCAGCCCTTCAGACCTGCCTCCTTTGTTCATTGTAATGGAACAGTTATGAATTCCACTGGGAAGAGAGCATTTTTGTTTCTTGTCTTCCCTCCAGTGTACTGACTTACACAGATGTGGAAAGGACTGCAAAGAGTTAATTTGTGTGTGTATGTGTGTGTGTAATAAAATGAGTTATGTGTCCAACCTCACTAAACAATGCTAATGGGTGTTCAAAGAGGAAGAGATGTCAAGTATTAGTACAGGTGCCATATTTATCTGGCTACTAATGCCATATTCTTGTTGAGACTGTGGGCAGCTAAATATGTGTTCAGCATGAAGTAGGTACTCTACAAGTGCTTATTGAATGAATAGAAACTGAATGGCGAGTTAAATACAGTGAGAGTTACTAGATTTTAGATGAGAAACAAAAGTGAAGTCCTTCAATGTAACTGTCACGATGTTAATACATATATATTGATTGCTCTTCAGTCTTTGTTGCAATTGATGATGTATTTACTATCAAATTAATTGAATGCATTTGCCTAGATTTGTTAAATTCATGAATACTTAAAAATATTAAGCAATTAGGAATAGTGCTTTTGTGGTTCAAATTGTCTAGCCATCTTGTTACTGATTTCTAGGAACAATCCTCAGAATTTAAGATCTTAGTTAAGAGTCCCATTAATTAATAACATTCAAGAGATTAGATTTATTCTGATTATACTAACATATATATATTCTAGCAATGAATGTACTTTAAGAATTACCAAATGTAATGCTACAAACAGTATCTTGAACTGAGAAATGAAAATAAAATGCTCTTTTCCTGAGATCCACGGAATCCTTTTATTACTCTCAACTGCTTATATTTCAGATAGAAAGCAAGAGTGAGTAAAAAGGAATGTGATTTAGTTTTCAACACAATTGAATCCACTGTTGAGAGTGGGCTCCATTCCCTCATGTGGGAGACGGATCACAGAAAACAGTTTGTGTAAAGATATACTCAGAAAGCTCCCCTCTTCCCTTAAAATGGCATTCAAAGGAAACTGATTTCAGTAAAGGAAAATTTTAGGAGACTGTGACAACTCAACCCCAAATGCTCCCTCTTGTCATTGCAAGCACTGTGAAAAGCTTTCTCCAGTAGGACTAATGCCAAGAGAAAGAGAGTAAATGAAACTATTTCTAATGTGCTTTGGTATTGTAAACATACATGCATTATATTCAAACACTCAGGCTAACTTACTTACTGCACAAGCCAATTAGATCATCTCCAATCACATGTGGAAAGAGCTCAGGCTAATCTAATCAGTTCAGGGATGCTCCATTTATTTCTGTGTTTCTGATGCCTTTATGATATTACAAACTGATCTGTAAACACGCTTTCCAGCGAGGAAAGCTCCTGCTCTTAGGCATAGGAGTTCAGTAGATTATAGTTTGGGGAAATAGCAGTCTTTTATCATGATTTTCAGATTTGGAAGAAACATTTAAACTCTCCAAATAAGAACACCTAGGAAGCACATTTATTATTTAACAAGAATTTTGAGCTTTGTTTTTCAGATTTCATTGAAGTATTCTGACCATTTCAGAATTTTTTTCCATGATTCCTAAGGAAAGTGGGAAGATGGTTGTAGGGAGGTGAAAAGAATGTCAAGTTCTGTAGCGTCAGCAAACATGTAGGTATTCTGTGCAGATCCTGGGGTTTCCAAGTCTTTGTGGCTTCCTGTCCAGGGAGGGGAGAGGTTTGATGTGTATAGAGACTTCTCATTTAGAGTATTTTCCCTGGCCACCCCTGTTCTCTGACAGGCCTTTCTAGATTTCCGGACCTTCTTTGTTTACATGGGCAGAACTAAAAGCTATTGTGGTCCATCTCCTAATAGAGTAATGACTCTTCAGTATCGCTTTGTCACTTCTTCCTTCTCATCACTGCCAATCCTTTCATGGTGACATTAGGAGGAAAACAGAAATTAAAACATCCACACCCATATTGTGAGCTTGTTTTTTTTTTTTTTTTTTTTTTCCCCAAGATCACACACTTTCATTTCCAGGCAATGACACTTTAACTGGATAGCATTCAGGGTTGTGCAAGAGCTGTTGGCTATAGAGTCTCAGAAATTCAATTTCTAGTTCCATAAATCTGGCTTTTATCATTTGCATTACACTGAAGGGAAATCACCACCTAAGTATAAATTATAGACTTGTGGTCATCTGTTTTTCCAATAGATTGTATTTGACAAAATAACTACTTAGTAATATTTATTAAGAAATTAAGCACTACAAGGAACAAAAAAAGTCTCATTGTTTTGTTAGGACTAAATTACTCATTTTATTTCTTTTGTGCTGTATTATAGAATTTTCATATAGGTTTTATTTTTAATCATTACTTCAATTGTACAAATTCATTGGTACCATGTAATAATTGCATATATATATGCAATATGTAATGATCAAGTTAGTGTATTTAATATTTCCATTTCCTTAAACATTTAAAAATTTTTACCAGCTTATGATAATTATTCATGTTTTGGGGGTACATTGTAATATTTTAATACATTCAAGAAGTTTTTTTAAGATCTGTTTAAAAGCATTTGACTTCTAGGCAGATGGATGCACTAGATGCCATTTGAAGGCCTTTCAAATATACAAGTCAGAGATAAAAAGGACCCACACTTGCAGAGTAGAGTCCAAAATGACAGTGCTTGCTTAAATTTATTCATGCAGGAACGTAATGTCTCCATAAATACTCTGAAATGAAATTATATATTACTCATTAAACCCACAAGCTCACTCAATAAGATATGGAATGAGAAACAAAAGGTTGCTAGGCAAATATTCAAATGACAATTTTTCAAAAATTTAAGTAAAACTCTAAAAACAAAATCAACTGTTCAGAGCAACAACAAAATTAGTGTTGTTTAACACAATAAAACATAATGTGGTTCTCATAAAATATCTTATCCAGGGGGCTAGGGCCGTGGCTCAGTGGTAGAGCGCTCAACCAGCATGTGCAAGGCACTGGGTTTGAGCCTTAGCACCACATAAAAATAAATAAAATAAAGGTATTGTGTATAAATATATAATTTTAAAAATATCTTATCCATAATTGTATTCTAAATGTCACAACAACAAGTGAAATACCTGAAAGATGTCTGTCTATAAATGCTTTCTGTTATGGTTTGGATGTGAGGTGTCCCCCCAAAACTCATGCATGAGACAAGGCAAGTGAGTTCAGAGGAGAAATGATTGGATTGTGAGAACCTTGACCTAATTAGTGAATTAATCCCTGATGATATTAACTGAGTGGTAACTGGAGGCAGGGGTGTGGCTGGAGTAGGTGAGTCATCGGGAGCTTGCCTTTGTGGTATATATTTGTATTTGGCAAGTGGAAATATCTCTCTCTCTGCTTTCTGATCATCATGTGAGCTGCTTCCCTCTGCCACATTCTTCTACCATGATGTCCTGCCTCACCTTGATCCCTGAAGAATGGAGCCTGCCGTCTGTGGACTGAGACCTCTGAAACCAGGAGCCCCCAAATAAACTTTTCTGTCTCTACAATTGTTGTGGTCAGATCTTTTAGTCACAGCAGCAAAAAAAGCTGACTAAAACATTTACTAATAGGTAAGGCTCAATAAATGTGGGCACATATTTGAAGAAACTGTAAATTACATAACAATAATATATTGAATTCATGTAATCATCTTACTCTTCAAAATGACTCATCCAAAGCTCAAAGGAAACAAAAATTGGTCTACAACAAGGAAAGATTCAGTGATATATTTATCTGATAAAATTGTCATGAAGCTCAACATGTAAAGCATTTTAATATTTATTATATCTAGAGAGAAAAGCTAACTTACAGCATAGAAATAATTATGGTGGTAATAACATAATAAATGTCCTTAAATCCTGTGTTAATATGCTTTCCCATATAATATTAACCCAACTTTCTTTCCTGAACATTGCCACTACAAGGTGAAATCAAAATAGAAGATTAAATGATAAATGTAACCTTAGAAGTTACTTAAGATCTCATGTGATGTTTATGGCTTTTTTATTTTATAATTCATTTACTATTTTGCAAATTAAATAATCATTGACTATAACTATATGTCAAGAATGAGCATAGATCTAAATCCTGAGGATCAAAAGCAAGTTGGACTTCAAGGAGTCTTAGAAAAGTAGGAAAAAAAACCCAGACGTATATACTTACAGCTATGGTTTAGATATGATTTAAACATGTCCTGCAAAGTTCCTGTGTTGAGTGGTTGGACCCCAATGTGATGATGTGACGAGTGATGGAACCTTTAGGAGATGGGGCCTAAACTGAGGTTCTAGGGTCATGGGAGATGCTGCCCTCATAAAGGAATACTGGTCTGGAGTGAGTTCTTCTGAAAGTAAGCTGTTAGAAAAAACTTTGAACCTGATTTTGGAATCAGACTAGTAGTCTCACCATGTAATGAGATTCATGCCTAATGAAAAAATAGGAAAAAGTAAAATGAGGTGGGGTAGGGGAGAAGGGATGTTGTTGGTTGGGACATGATGAATCTGAAAAATAGGGAAGTGTTGGAGAATGAGGGTTTTGTACATTATACAAAAATTTAGTATTTACCCACAAATATGTTAATAAATAATTTTAAGGAATGAAACAATGAGATCTGTTATAATAGAAAAATCATTTCATAACAATGTGTGAAGATGACTATTTAGACAAAATGGAGATGTGGAAAATCTGTTCAAAATACTTTTTATTAACCCCAGTGTGAAAGGATGAGAGCCTAAGTCAGGGCCCTTACGTTTGACATGGAAGGGAAGGCACAGATTTGAAAGAGATTTAGAAGGCAAGATGGAGGAACCTAGACAGCCAATAGGTTGTCGAGAATGAGAAGTCAAGGATGATGTTAAAGCTTTAACTAAAATGTTTCAAGAGAAAAGTCTGTAATTCAAGAGAAAATGACAAGAGTGGGACACATTTGTATGAGAGGAGGGTATGATAAGTGTTATTAAATTCAGTTTAAATGCTTGCTTTAGAATTATAGTAAATTTCACTTACACCTTGCATGCAAGATTAAAAGACACCTTAGAAAAGTGAAATTAATGAAAGATGCATCCTCACTCTTATCTGATCATCACCTCTCTCTATTCTCCTCTTTATGGGAAGTGAAAAAGAATTGCAGATTTCAGCCACAATGTTGTTTGCAAATATTTAGAGCCTCAATCATTTAACATTTTGTGATTTGATTTTAAAAAGAATCTGATCTCTTATCCTTGGATCTTATTTACAGATTTAAAAAAATGGAAAATTAATTTGGTAAAAATTATTTAAATTTTTTGTTATATATAGATAACATAAATTTTACCATTTTTACCATCGTAATTATATAATTTAATGACAATGAGTATATTCACAAAGTTGCATAGCCATAACTATTTTCAGAACCATCTCACCATCCTGAACAGAGACTTTCTGCAAATCAATATTCCCATATTTATATCCTTACAAATACTAAATGTGCATTAGACACATATACTCCAATATGACCATCCAATATAATCCTGAATACTCTCCATGTTCTAGTGTTCATGGTATTGTGTGACTCCCCTTTTCTTGAGCCTAGATTTACCTAATGATGCATTCCTATGAATGTCATGAAAGTGATGAGATGCCACTTTGAGATTAGGGTAGAAAAAGGCTCTGGCTACCACCTTGGTTGTCTTTGAATTTCTCATTCATTCTGCGAAGATGTGAGTAGAGCAATTAAAAAATAAAGCCCCCCCATAGCATGTAGCATAGTATAGAGCTGAGACCATCAGTATCCTAGTCTGTAAAGATGGGAACCTATCAAAACCCACATGAGGATGTTTGGTAGCAGGTCTTTAGCTTGTGTCAATTCTTGAGGAGATTATAGTCCCAGTCAATAGCTTGAGTGGCACCTCACAAAAGACCCTGAAGTAGAACCACCTGGCTAAGCTGTTTGCATTACTCCCCAACACACTGATAAACAAATATTTGTTGATTTAAGCCACTAAGTCTTGGGGCAGCTTGTTATGTAGCAGGAGATAACAAACTGCTAATTTATTATGTAATTTTATATTGTAAAAAATGCACAATGATAGAAATTTTAAAAGATGAGATAAACATATAATATTTTTATTTTAACTCAGCTATTTTTGTTCTAAAATATTATTAAATAGTGTGAGTGAATATGATCAATATTTTTTTAACTCTCAAATTTATGCATTGCTGAGATTTAAAAGCCTGATTCTAAATTCAGCTTATTTTATTCTTGACCTGAAACTATAATAGATTTTAAATAATTCTAAAATATATAAAAATGAAAGAATATCATTGTTTGTATTCATAAGTCATCATATTTATTATTCAATGTAAGTTTTTTGCAAAATTCCTTAAATTATCTTTATTGATAATAATCCTTGATATCAAAATCCCATGAAGTTATTTATTTTGATTTCTTAAAATAAGCTATGAATTTTTGCCAAGTTTCTTCAGAATATATTCTTATTCTGATAAGAATATTTATATTTCTCACACATTGTTTTTGGCAATGGTAACATCCAGGATACAATTACATTGATTCCAAACATTCTTCCATAGCATTTACTTCTTTTAAAAAGCAAACATTTTCTCATTGTTAAAATGTTTTATTTTGAAAGGCTTGATGAAATATTTTTAAAACTGTTTTTATTTGCTATTTGATATCCATATACAATCATCAACAATGTCAACAGAATTGGATTTCTATTTATATAAAGACAGAAAAAGGTATAACTTTAATAATTTTTGAATACTTTGGCCATGATAAAACTGAAAAAAATGAGTTAATTTTAAAAGATATTATAATATTGGGAATAATCATTAACTGAAGAATTTTTTTGTGTGTGTTTAAAGCTCTGGATTTTATTAATTAGGTCCATTAATCCTCCTATAGCATGCCATATGACCCTCTGCTGCAATAACTCCACTCTAATGGTGTGGATAATTTCACATATAGTGCTATCTCTGTAAATTTGTTCTAGAAACTTTTAAATGATGTTGCTACTTTTATTTTTACCAGATCAGTTCCTCTATTGGAAGCTACATGTTTTTCTCCTTTAATATTATTTTCATTAATGAAATTTTTTAATGTTTAGACTACATCTTCTCTATAACCCCTTTTCTTTAGTAACTTATAGTAATTACTTTTATAGGCATTTCATTCTTGACACAAATTTTAGAAAATAACATACATGCTAGACACATCTGTCCCATTATTTTTTTTTCCCTTTTAAAGACTTTATTTTTATTTTTATTTTTTTTATTGTTGGTTGTTCAAAACATTACAAATTTCTTGATATATCATATTTCACACTTTGATTCAAGTGGGTTTAACTTGCACATTTAAGTCCTTCTGCATTTGTGGTTTTCTCCAGTCATGTACCACAATAATGGATAATTTCCACAGTTTTACATATTTCCTGGTTTTGTGTCTCTTTTTTTTTTTAATTTTTTATTGTTGGCTGTTCAAAACATTACATAGTTCTTCATATATCATATTTCACAATTTGATTCAAGTGGGTTATGAGCTCCCATTTTTACCCCATATACAGATTGCAGAATCACATCAGTTACACATCCATTGATTTACATATTGCCATACTAGTGTCTGTTGTATTCTGCTGCCTTTCCTATCCTCTACTATCCCCCCTCCCTCCCCTCCCCTCCCCTCCCCTCCCCTCTTCTCTCTCTGCTCCCTCTACTGACATTCGTTTGTCCCCCTTATATTATTTTCCCCTTCCCCTCAGTTCCTCTTGTATGTACTTTTGTATAACTCTGAGGGTCTCCTTCCATTTCCATGCATTTTCCCTTCTCTCTCCCTTTCCCTCCCACCTCTCATCCCTGTTTAATGTTAATCTTCTTCTCATGCTCTTCGACCCTACTCTGTTCTTAGTTACTCTCCTTATATCAAAGAAGACATTTACATCTGTCCCATTATTGAACTGAGTAGCATACTACTTGGGCTGCATGATCTTTTATAATGATCAGAATGTCTATAGTCCTTATGTACATCATATTAGAACGTGTGTGTGTGTGTGTGTGTGTGTGTGTGTATGTATGTGTGTGGGGGGGGCAGAGAGAGTCAGCTTTCTGCCACTATACAAGTACCTGAAATAACCAACTAAAGAAAAAGTTTATTTTGGCTTATAATTTTGGAGTTCCCATTCCATGGTCAGGTAGACCCATTGCTTTTAGGCCTTTGGTGGGAGCTGTGCATCATGGTGGGAGTATATGATGGAGCAAAACAACTCACCTCATGACTGGGTCACATAGAGAGAATGAGAGGAAGGAGCCAGGGTCCCATAATTCCCTCTAAGGGTACTTCTCCCCAGGGACCTAAAGATCTCCCACTAGGCTCCATTCCTCAAAGGTACCACCACCTCCTAATAGCATCATGGACTGGAGAACAAGCCATTAACAAATGGAACTTCAGGTGACATTCCAGACCCAAACTATGGCTATGTATGTTCTTTTGTAAAAACAATCTTAAATACTGATAGAATTTATATCATCAGAAAAGAATCAACTTTACAATGTTGTTTTCTCATGTTGGCATTTTTCACATTTTTCTTTAGGATGGAAACTGTAGGTCAACACTAAGCAACCATTGCATCTCCCACTGGGATTTCCTTTGTATTTCAGAGTCTGTAAAAATTTGCTAGACTCTTTGCCAGCATAATTCTGGACAGATGGTCTTGAAAAGTTGGCAGTTGGAAGGATGTTCCAAGTCATTTCTTCTTCTCCTCAGAAGTTTTGGGGTTTGTCTTGGACTTAGACAACTGACAGTCATAACAAGGACTGATAGTTGCCATTCCCTTACCACTGTCATCTGAAGGACATGAGCAGGGGCAACTGAGACTTTGCTCAGTTTTATGCACTTCTTGGTTTTGGAAGGCAACAATAACTTCTAGTTTCCTGCATTAACAGCCAAAAGCTACTGGTGGTCCCTTTGTTCATCTCTTTAAAGTTTTCTATAAGTTTTGCAATCATCTAATATCCTGAATCAAGTCCATGTCTTCTTGAAATACTTAGTTTTTCATTTTTTAACTGAACTTGGCATTACTTGAAGTCACTTGTCCATTTTGAGATAATTTATTTCATACAACTAGAGACAATGAGGCATCCATGAAAAGACTTAACAAAATGCCTGTAGAAAGAATAAATCAGGGCACTTAGGAATTAGTGTACTCCTAAGAAGGGAACTTGAAAGCTTGTTTTGTATCCCTAAATGTGTGAAGAGGAGATCACGTGAGCACACAGTGAGAAAGTAATCATCTACAAGCCAGGAAGAGGCCCTCAGCAGAACCTGACCATGTTAGTACCTGGTCATGGATTTCTAGCCTCCAGAACTATGAGAAAATAAATCTCTGTTTATGCCACCAAGCCTATGGCATTTTATTATAACATTCTGAGCAGACTGACATTGAGAAATCCATAGAATATAAAACATGTTTCCTGGCTTCAGTGAGATTAAACTCTGATTAAAAAACATCTAAAATTACAAGGTAGAGCAGTCCACAAATATTATAGAAATTTAGAATACAGAGTTCATTTTGGCCCATGGCAAAGAAAAATAAAAGGCAGAATAAGAAAAAAATATTATTTCTTTTGTATTGTGGTATCACCCAGCTGATGACAAAGAGACATAGAGCTTAAAGTTATTTCACAAGTGAGGTTTTATCCCAATCAAACCTCTGTCTTATTTTTTATTTCTCTTTCTTTTACATTCTCATTTCTCTCTGACCCTTTTATACTCACCATCACATTTCAGCATGCCTCTGAGATGTGACTGATACTGTGATGGAAAAAAGATCCGCTAAGAAAAACTGTGCTTACTTTTTTATTTTAATGATGAATCTGGAAAGCTTCCCAGATGAAACATTTATTACACTAAATGTATTCTGCTGAGGAGGAAATTGACCAGAGAAGCATCAGGCAACTACATGTATTTACAGTATGTTGACCTCTCTTCTTTCCATTTCTGTGAAACATCTGCGAGTGATCTTGCCAACATTTTTGGCCTATGACTGGTTATTTGAAATCAAGACATTTGAATTTCAGATATGTGCATTTATATTTATGTAGCCAATGAGCCATCTTCACAAGACATTTTGAAATCAAAATGCCAGTTGCCTTGTTTAATGGAGATTGACAGAAATTATATTTTTGTTTATTTTTTGTTATATAAGTAAACCATATTCTTTTATGCAAAAGACTCAAATTTTATAAAAATAATGGTAACAATGCATTCTTTTACTTATCAGCCAGGCAGAAGAGAAAGTACTCGTTATTCTGTTAGACATTAGCAGAGAATCTTCGGGCATCTCTCCAGATGCACTAGGGTTGTTGGGTGAGGATAAAAGACCATTTCATTACCTATGGGGGCCTATGATCCAGGAAGAATGAGAGACACTAAGATACAGGTGAAGCATCTCTAATCCAAGGGTCCAAAATACTAAAGATTCCAAAATCTGAGACTTTTTGAGTGTCATCATGGTACCACAAGTGGAAAATCCCACACCTGATCTCACAGAATTGCTCAGTGTAAAGTGCTCACAACCACGCTAAAAGTATTGTATAAAATTACCTTCAGGTAATGTGTATTACAAGGTATATGTGAAACATAGGTGAATTTAATGTTTAGGCTTGGCCTTCCTCTCTAAGATATCTCATTGTGTAAATACAAATGTTGTAAACTTGGAAATCGATCTGAAATCCAAAGCATATTTGGTCCCAAGCATTTTGCCCTATGCTCTGGTGCTGAGGATACAACCAAAGAATGCAATCTTTGGTCAGTGATACTTTAGCATGAGCTTCTTTTATTCAAGGCCTTAGAGGAACAGTTGGAACCCCATTAAATATCACCAGTAAAATACCTCCTGCTAGGCAATTACTCTACCTCCAAGATAATTCCACCCCACCATGCATTCTGGATAAGAGAGACTCATCCTGTACTGGGCAGATATGCTCTTAGATAGGATATTATTTGCCACTAAAAGGATTTTGCATGGGGTCTTCAACTGTTGGATCTTGAGTCAATTAGAAAGGTAAGCAGATTGCATCTGAGTTGCCAGAGAGTGGTTTTGAACCCAGTTCCATTTTCATACTTGGGTTCCAGACCTTTTTTTCTGCCCATAATGGAACTCATTTTATGACATACTAGTTAGTTGCTTAATCAAATTAGGATTTTAAGGATTAAAAAAGAAGAAAATCATAACTGCCAGTAGACTAAGGTGAATGCCAACTGTGAAATTTGATGGTGTTGTGATTGTTCCTGATGCAAAATAATATGTTTTAAATATTGATGGCTTAGTATCAGGTGTATCTAGAACCAAGGCCTGGATGTCAAAATGACCATGTGATCTTACAAAAGTGACTAACCTCTTCAGCATTCAATTTTTCTCACCTAAAATGGGGGAAAAAAATAAAGCCTGTCTCATGAAGTTATTGTGAGGATAAATTAAGCAGTGCAAACAAAGTTATTACTAAGGTATTTGGCAAAGAAGGTGATATGTTTCGTATTTTATATTTTTATCATGACATTTTCACATTTGGGATCTCATTTAATCCTAGAAGCCATGCTTTATATGACACCTGCACAGTAGTGTTATAATAAGGTTGATAGATGGATTTTTATAGTGATGTGGTGCCCATTTCCTCTGTCTATCTGTATTTCCATTCCAGCAGTCAACAAAGAAGTACTCACAAAGCTGACCCAGTTCTGTACTCTTTTTTTTTTTTTTTTTGAGATCAGAATCCTACTGTATTCTGCTTTAATTGTGGAAGAAGAAATATGGAGAGACTGGGACCCCAAAATCACACAAACACAGAGTAATTGACAGAGTAAATCATGAATGGGAGAGTGCCCAAGTAAAATTTTCTTGTTTGTGCTTATTGTGCTTGCATATGTGTGTTTATTGCAGTTCTGTAAAATTGCCTGAAGAATCAGCTGTGCATCTGTGATAAACATGTCATTGACAACAATATGAATAGCCTAAGATGCTATTTTGGTAATGTGTTTTTTTTTTTGTTGTTTGTTTGTTTTTTAATTCGCAGTTTTTCTGAAGGCAGTGCAATCTTTGGTCAGTGCTACTTTAACATGAGCTTCCTTTATTCAGTGCCTTAGAGCAACAGTTGGAACTGCATTAAATATCACCAGTAAAATACCTCATCTCCCTGAAGTGCCTAAAGTAAAGCATAACATTTAAGTCTGTACTGTACTTGAGATGAAATGTAATGATCTGGACTTATATAGTATGTTAAAATCTTTTGTCATTGAGCAAATTCCATAGTAGGCAAGGTATACTGTGTGTCACAGGACATTAAAATGATCATTCAACCGAAAGAAAATAATAAACTGGATAGGTCGTAAATCTCAGGCACCCTTGGTGACTATTAAAAACCTGCCAAAATTCACTGTCTAATGATGTGATTCCAATCAACCCAATTTATCAACCTTATGGGCTGATTAAAACTATATTCCTCCATTAAGATTAACTCTTTACTTCTGGGAATTCATTTTCTCTGAAATAAAACACCAGATTGAGAGCCTGGGATTTAGTAACTTCAGATTGTTAATAGAAAATGTGATTCTTAAAGTTTTCACCTGATTCAGGCATATATGTTTTTATATTTATATATTAAAAATATCCCGTTATATTTCTGCTATGGTTTAAAAAGCATGCATTTATCTTGAAATCAGTAACTTCCTCATTAGTTACTTTGAGAAAAGACTCAGTTCAGTCCAGAAACATCTCATCAAACCCTTCTTACCATGTTTGCAGTTTCTGAGTTCCCTCAGGTATATAATCAGAAGGTGTCTACTTACAGATTGGAGAGGGAGGGGGATCCATTAATCACAGAATAGCATTCTTTATGTAGAAAAAAAAAAAGGGCTCACTCCACACTTTTTCCACATAAAGACGTGACATTCAAGTAGAAATGGATGGAATTCATTTTTATGAATAGGGCCCTTGCTGACTAATTCTTTTCTGGGGAGGGTAATGGGCAAATGTTATCCAGATGCATTCCTCTGGAACTATTCCCAGTTTGGAGAAGTGAAAACTACTGTACTTGCAGGATAATAAAAGGCAGTCAGAGAAACACGATATCTACATAAATAGTGCAATACCCTTCCTCTCCTGTCTGTTTGGTGTTGTAGAGCCAGAGCTGCCACAGAGCTCTTCCATGTCACACTGATAACTTGGATTCATTGAACATAATTTATTCCTCCCTTAACTCATCCTCTAGCTGCAGGAAAATTGAATCAAAATGGGATCAAAGTGATGTAAATCTGCTCAAATTCAGAACCAAGAAATTTAGCAATATCTACTTGTGTGTTTGCCCAATTCGATAGACAGGCAGAGGAAGAAAAATATCTCCCTTCTCCCTAGATACAGTCTCACTTCTCACATGGTCTCCCCAACATCTTTCCCTCTTCTTTTTGACTTCTCTTTTCTGTCTGAATCACGTTCCTTTGCCCACCTGTTGAATTTGTGCAGCCTAGGGTAATTCATCTCATTTTTACCTTATTATACTCTTTCTTCATCTCTTTCTTAGCCCATAACTGGCCATCTCTGTCTTCCCTATGATTTCTAACTGAACACTTTTTTTTTAAAAAAATCAGGAAACCTTTCTTTATATATGTGTATATTATTTGTGTCTGGGTTGAAGTATTTGAGCTGTGCAGTTTGTTATTTGCATTTATATAAGTTGAACCAAGCAGAGGTTCTGATAGATTCTAATAATTCCAGATTAGCCCTACTGGAACTGTTGATCACCCTTACTTGGTGAGGTTAAGAAAATAATTCTGGTCAAGGATGGAGCCATATTGTTGAGATTAAGATCTTTGCTGGACTGCTCACTGCCTGGTTATGTTAGGTAACCACCACCCTGCCTCAATTTCTGCTTTGGGGAAATAAGTGAAGACTTCACGCTGGGTAACCATAAGGCTCATAGTATTGGGGAGCACTGATTCAGAGGAACGTTTCTAACACATATCTTCATATATTGGGTAACTCGGGCTTCCACGACAAAAAATCGTTATTAGCATGTCTTAAACAACAGAAAAGTAATTCCTTACAGTTCTGGAGGGCAGGAGTGATGAAAGTCCAAGATTAGGTGTCAGCATGGTGGATTTCTGATTTGACCTCTGTTCCTGGTGTGCCTGACATGATCTTTTCTCAGTTTTTATGTGGAGAGAAGACAGCATTGATGACACCCAATAGACTAGTCCTGTTTGATTAAAGCCCATCTTTATGACCTTATTTAACTTGAAATACCTCCTTAAAGTCCCTGTATCCAAATACAGGCACATTTAGGGATAAGGCATCAATATATGAATTCTAGGGCAATAAAATTTTGTGAATAACCCCTAGTGAAATTATTATATTTTAAAGTAAAAATTAAAGCAATATGATATGTATAGTACTATTGGTGAGAGTCAAATTAATATATTTTGATAGTTCCCAAATTATATTGCTAACTTTAAACTCTACTTCTAGCTCCAGAGCAAGATACTCAATTATGTATCTTGTTATAAATGTTTCCCAATCATCTCAAATTCATTCTTATCCCCACATCAGCCATTCCATCTGCTTCTATATACCACCTATTTTCTCTTGTATTCACTAACTGATCCACTCACTCACACACAATCCTTGAAAGTAGGCCTAAAATCTTAACTTTTTTAGTACCCACATTTTGTAAAGCAGCAAGCAATTCTATTTTTAACTCTAAAATGTTAACTAACTTTTAATTGTACTCTGCACTTTCAGTGGCTTGACTTTAGGGTCTTTATGATCCTTTGCTTGCTAGTTTAGAATAGTGAGCTTCATTTTATATATTTATAGAGTCCATGGTAAATATGATATTATAAGAGTGCATACGTTACTATTGTATATACTATAGCATATATTACCTATATAACATGGGATGAATATACAATGTGTATTATATACTATGGCATAAAATATAACATAGCACAGTATGATATCATATATGTGTGTGGGTATTATGTATTTATAGGTACACATATGTATACATATACATGGTACTCTATACTACTATTATAGAAGATACTCTGTTTTAAAGTTCAGTAATCTAACAGTTTTTAAATTCAGTATTAGGTTTCCAGAGACTCATCATTGGTCTCCTTTCCTTCAACCTTGTCTTTTACTAACCCAAAGCCCCTTAGTTATCAGTGTTGACAGACTCAAGAAAGCCTCCCCTAGATTTGAGGACAGAGTGTAAGTTCCCTAGCAGGATACATAGTTCAATGATGAAAGCATAGATGGATAGGGGATAGATGAAGCCATTTCTGATCTTCTCTGAATTCTATCGTGCAGCAACACTAAATTACTGCACACATCTCTCATATGTTTTCCCTGTGTGGAAGGTTGTTCTATGTAGTATTGGCTAAGCAACTTTTATTTTTTCTACATTCTGCTTGATCATCCGTCCCTTGGTGACCAACCCTAACACAACCAGGGGCCTTAATTTATCCTGTATTCAGTGATATATTTCTATTACTAAAATCGTCTTGCATGTCATGTTATTTTTGCATTTTTATACCATTTCTTCTTTCTATCTTTCTATTTTATAGGCTCTTCTTAGTCCCTGAAGTTAGAAGAGTTGACTAATTTATTAGACTTGGCAATGAAATATTTGCTGAAATATTATTAATGTGATTTCAAAGTCATTGTACATTGTTTTAGAAGTCATTCTTCAAGTATAGCAAGGATTTGTTGCCAGGGTAAAACGTTATACTTTTTTTTTTTTTTTTTTTTTTTTTTTTTTTTTTTAGTTTTCAGACGGTTAACATTAAAAACTTATCTACTCGCTTTTGTTAAATACAAGGAAAGCTTCCTTAGTGATTCTAAATATGTATTTGTTCTGTGGTGGAAGGATATCCTTAAGATGAATAGAATACTGTGTGTTCCATCCTGACACAATCTCCTCATGGTAGGTGGAGACCTTGCCCAGAGGCATCAGAATATTCTTTATATCTAGGGTTTCACTGTGGCATTGAAAATTTATAAAGCCCCCAACATTTCCTCAGAATTTAGTTGATATTTTAAACACAATAAATACTGTCTCATTCACTTTGTTGTGATCCTAGTTAAAACACAAAAGCTTTTCTGTATAGTTCACTGTCAAATTTGAAGTTCTTATAAGCCCTAATTTAAAAAGTTTTATATTTAAGGAAAGAGAAAGAACATTTAGCCATAGCTATGGACTGATAGGCACTCCAGCATAGACGGAGGAAAACTGAACAGTGTTCATTCCTTAGTTCTTATTTGTTCTTTTTCTTAGACTATGTAATGGACATTATTGGGAGAAGGTTTGTAAGGACTTGTTGTATCTCTGTATTTTATGCCTCTAGAACGGCAAGAAATGCTCATTGTTTTGGATCAATGATCTGAAAAGTATAAAGAATACCCTTTGCCTACGCTCAGATACATGCAAACTTTCCTTTATACCCAAGAGGAGATATATATATATAAATAATCCCAATGTTTATATCCAAACCTTAGCAGATTACAATATTTCAGAGAGAGAGAGAGAGAGAGAGAGAGAGAGGGAAAAAAAAGTTCCAACAGGGACCATATGCCATGTCTTCAGGGGAACAGGATAAAAAAAATTTTCAAAGATGGAAATGTAAAATCAGATATAAAACTAAACCCCCAGGAAGTACTTAATAGTCCATGGTTAAATCGGTAAGCATCAACAAGCATAATTTCCTAGTATTTTCGAGGATTCTTAGCAAGAGTAAATTTTATTTTGAGATTTCTTTGTTCAAATAAAATGTAGAAAGCCAAAATTAATGAAAACAGAAACAAAGTTATAAGAAAATCGAATTCTGAGGTATGGGATTAATTGGAATCAATAAACCAGCATAAGAACACATACCTATCATGGAAAAAAAAACATGATTTATTTGAATAACAAATCTCTAATGACTGAGCAAAATAAAACATCTTTGAAATTTTGGTGATTAATAAACTTAATACACAGTTCCTATTATTGCACTATCAGAAACAAGGTCCATTCATTCCCATGTCAAATTTCAGAAGTATGACATCCTTTAAGTATAGTTACACATATTTCTGAACAATACATTTCTCCTAAACAACTGAAAAGAAATTTTTTTCTTCTCTGTCTTCGTTCTTGGACCCCTGTATTCTCACTCTGGGAGAAACAAAAAATAATAAATAAAAATAAAATTGCGGATGATTCAAAAGATATACTTGCAGAATCCCTATGAGATACTGACACAGGTTGAGGAAGATGGAGGCTGCAAACACACATTAGAGGCTCGAACTATGTTCTCAGGCAAGGTACTTGCGACATCAAATCTTCTTGATTACATTTATTTCATAATTAGAAGTTCACTTGACATGTTGTTCCACTGCCATGAGTTTTGTCTCCTTAAAACCCCAAAGGCAAGACAGGAGATGTTTCTCCAAAGAAGAAAGTTACCCACAGACGAGGGCATGGATTGGTTTCAAATTCCTAGTGCCTTTGCTATTAGAGGTTACTAAAAGCTCAATACAGCATCCACATTTATTGTTCATATGCCAGGTAACTGAGAAGGCCCAAGTGTCAGAGAAGTTTGCATTGCATTGTGGATTTACTATGGATGCTGATTTTCTCTAGTTACCACTCAAAACTAGCAGTCTTTAAACATTACTCAGTAAGAGCAGCACACTTTATAGTGGTATATATCACCTCTAAAATCATGGTAGGTGTTGCAAGATGTGAAAACAATATTTCCCTTTAGAAAGAAAGCACCCTGGCATATTCCAGTTCATGTTTCTAGTCCCCAATTTTTGAGAGTATGTTTCCTCCTCTGGCACAATCGTGTTTGGCAACAGCACCATAGTACTTACTGCCTACTATGTTCTGATGCCCATCAATGTAGTGGACCAGTATGAAATTCTGTGGGATGCTAAGAAAATGTGCATGTTTGTAATCTAACTTATGGCAGAGAGTGAAACAATGAACATTACAGCAAGGCAAGGTAGAGGAGCTACACTATTCTCTTTACCAAGCAAAAGGAAGCCACATTGGTGATTTTTGCAAAGAGATGATGAGTATATAACAGAAAAAAATTTTTTCACTTGTGAAATGAAGGAAGTTACTAATAAGTTGATTCTTCCTCTTGTCCTTTTTAAAATTTTATGCCAGGCCAGAAAGGTCTGATGGACCAGAGAGGGCAGTAGAAGTACCTTATCCCTTAACTATGAGAACAGGAAATTAAACAGGAATTCTACCGAAGAAGAGAGAAGGCACTTAAGAGAACTCTGTCAGAGAACAATGTGCAAACCTGTTATTAATGTCAGGAAGGACTAAAGTCTATCGAAGACCTAAAGACGAAGCTGGGAAATCACAAAGGAAGAAGATACAATACCAAACACATAGCAAGTCAAAAGGTGCTGATGTAAATGTATATCCAGGCTGTTATATCATCTTTGTAACTACCAGTTACCAATTTTTAAGGCCTTAGAAAAGCATTCACTTATGTTTGCACAGATCATTAAACTTACATAACAATTTAATATTTTAGAAGTAAATTCTAAATGGAGTTTTGAAAACTAATCTCTACCTTGTTTTCTTCTACTTTTTTATTTCTGAAAGATTTTATATATATATATGTCTCTGTTGGTTAGATACATTTATGAGACATACAAACTTATATAAATGTGTCTTATCAATGTACTTTTATGCATATTGTGTACATTCTAAATTTACACATCATCGTCACCATAATAGAATCTGTAAAAATGTGTTCCAGATTATTTATAAAGTGCTGTAAACACAAGTTACTTTTAAACACAATTAGCTATATATCAAATTACTACCATAAGATTCAATATTAATAATACTACTAATAAAATGAATTCAAGAAGTGATGAATTCAAGAAAATCCCTTCAGTCAGATTTCTTTTTTTTTTTTTGCTTCCACTAAAATATAATATAGTGAGATTATGTACATGTCTTTCAAAATAAAATATAATATTATATGTATTCTTTATAAATTAACACTAATATTATGCCCAGTCAGTTAACATACTAATTTGAGAGATCAAGTGATTACAAAAATATTATTAGAGGAAAACTGGATCTGTGGAGAATCTGAATTCCTAATACAAGTACCGTGGAAAGGAAGAGACTAAAGAGTCATGATGGACTTAGAGAATTCTGCTATTTTTGTGTTCTATTCCAAGTTACTTAGCCATTTTTCTCCTTGAGCTGCCTTTCCAAGGTCATCCTGTAGAGGATACTTCTAGAAGACAACATTGACTGTATCTTCCCTCCCTTCCACTCTCTGCTTTCAAAGATTGGCACTTGTCCTATAGTTATAAAAACCATGATCTTCAGTGGTGACTCTACAATTCCACTTGCATGAAACCTCTCTTACATTTGGAAATACTGGTATTATTCCTAATCTGGTGCACAAGTTAAATACAGCGATGAGTGAATTCATTGCTACCCAAAATGGAACAACACAACTATTTCAAATCATGAGAATTACTATGACAAGTGATTTGGTAATCACAAGTAATATCAATAACACACACATACACACAAACACACACACACACATCTATCTTGAATTCTCACTCTAAAGATCTGGCTATCTGGCAGTTGGTAATTAGAGAAATCCTAATTTAATTAGCAATCTTTCTCTGCATGTCTCTGTTAGGCAAGCAGTATCCTAATGATCTGTCCAAGATTAGAAATCTTTCTCCATAAGAAATATTCAGGTCATTGCTTAATCTTCAGAGCCATATTTTTTTTCTGGGACGTTTAGGAAGTTTATTCATTTTATTGGCCCATTTAACTCTTAGTCTCTCAACTGAAATGTTAATCCTATAGAAACATTCTAACTGGGCACCATGGCACACACCTATCTATAATCCCAGTGATTTGGAAGACTGAATATTTTGGTTTATATATGTGCTATCCCCCAAAAGCTCATGTGCGAGGCAATGCAAGAGGTTTAGAGGTGAAATGAGTAGGATATGAGAGCCTTAACCTAACCAGGGAATTAATCCCCTGCTAGGGATTAACTGAATGGTAACTGAAGGCAGGTGAGGTGTGGCTGGAGCAGGTGGTTCACTGGGGGTGTGCCTTTTGGGTAAATATTTTGTCCTTGAGCAAAGCTTTCTCTCTGCTTCCTGGCACCACATTCTTAGCTTCTTTCCTCCATTACACCCTTCTGCCATGATGTTCTGTCTCATCCCAGCCCCTAAGGAATGGAGTTGGACTGAGACCTCTGAAACTGTGAGCCCCTAAACTGTAAGCCTCTAAAATTGTTCTTGTTGGGTCTTTTTGTCATAATATTGAAAAAGCCAACTAAAATGCTGAGGGAGAAGGATCAAGCTTGAGGGCAGCCTCAACAATTATCAAAATGTGCAGCAACTTGAAAACCTGTCTCAAAACAAAAAATGAAAAGGACCTGGAATGCAGCTCAGAGATAAAGTAATGTGATGTAAATGTAAACTCATATCCTATGAGTTCAATCACCAGGATGAAAAAAAAGAATAAAATAGAAATAAATATTCCAAGTGCTCCTGTCACTGCATGATTTTTGAACTTATATGGACACGTGTTGAGGATTACATTGTGGACACCTGGCCATGAAGTATGGACAGACATTATTAATTGAACTTCCATGATTCAGAGATTCCATTGGATAGTAACATTAAAACATTCAAATAAATGTGTTAGATGATAATGGGTCCATAATCTATCACCAGTCTTCTGATTAATACTATTCTCTCCAGCTAGTTAAATAGGTTTGTCATTGATCCATGGGGGAAAAAAAAAGGTGAAATTATCTGAGATGGAATTAGCAGTTCTAACTTTTGTAAAATTGTATATATATAGAAAACATTTTAATGTATAGTTTCAAATTAAAAATTGGTGATTTTATAATTTAGAATTATTATGATGTATAAAATAAACCTATACATTTAACTATAATTTCATTGGTCCTTGATAGCAAATAGATTACAACTTAGAATCTCTTTCCAGCTTTTGTATAAATCCCCAAAAGGGGACCATGACTAATCTTGTTTGGCTTTCATGCCCATATCCAACTCATAACTGAGCCCAGGGAGATGAAATACTCAGACCATTTAGTTTAGGTGTATCTCCCATTTGTGATTGTGGAAGTAGTGCTTTTTGATTGACAGCCTGCCCTTCACACATCCCTTTCCCTTCTATCATGTAAAGGTAATTTTCAGAATGAAGGCAGTGGATATCTGCCCCAACTCCCAAGAAGCCTAGCAACATGAAGTTTGCTAGAACCTAAAGAAAGATATGGCCACTGAGAAACTGCCCATAACAAGTAGGAAAAGTTTAAAAGAATTGTAATAGCCTTGGCTTCATTTGTTTTCTGGGAAATGGTATGCATTGAAAATCCTATACCCCAAACTGAACAGAAGCCTACACTTGTGTTTTTAATTAGAGTATATAGACTTCAGCATGGGTAATTTAAATAACTGGCATGAAGAAACCCTAATTTTTCTAGAATATAACTAGAATCAGATGACCTTTGAAGTAGTGGAAGAAGCTAAATTCTATTTTATGAATTGAGATTCTTTAGATGGGGAACATTTATATATTTATGCCTTTGCTAGTGGGCTATAGTCTTCAATTATAAGAGTTTCCTTTTTGTCTGTTATGTTGCATTCTCATTTAAAAGAGAATTCATAGAATTGATACATTTTTAGAGTCTTATTCATTCACTACAATAAATATCATTCTATACCTGAATATAGAAAGTGCTTTTATCTGTAAATGTGACATGTGCTCTGAACTTTAGCTTTCATATATTTTGACTATTATATTCTACCTATGAAATTTCACGTTATGCAACTCTAACTTTCCTTTGTATGCACATCTGAGAAGCAATGATCAGAATCTTCAGGCAATGCGTTCTTTCACTTTCATCTGAAACAAAAATATAATTTCCATATTTTACAGTATATGAATTTTTTCAAGGCTATCTGTTCTAATGAGTTTAATCACAAAATGCATTGATTATATAGGTTAAGTGACAGTATCATTCTCCAGACTTAGAATCAATTTTTAATTTGTGTATGTTCCCTAAGCAAAAAAGTAAGTTCCAAACTTAAGAATAGCTAACAAAGAATGATTTCAGTTTGTATACTATGTTTGTGGCTTTAACTTAATTCTGTACATCCAATATGCATGAACATGATTGATTTTATATTTTAATATGTAATTTGATTTAGATACATGTTGAAATAAGTACATATGACTGTAGCATTTACTTCATCATTGCTTTTTTTTGCCAAAATACTGCAGCATTTCCAATGTATTCAGATTTTTGCTGAGAATCTTAAGAGTTACCAAATAAATGGACTATGTCTTCAGAGAAAAACCATGTTTTTCATAAACACAAAATTAGGTAAAAATTCTCAGAAATTTATAGGGCTTGGAATTAGATAAAAACATAGATTTAGTCCTTTAAAAAGAAGATAAGGTTTTCCTTAGAAAAACTAATTCTTTTTCATCTATGAACATAGTAGGCATTTAGTGAATTGAATACCATTCTAAAGAATCTAATTTCAAGGGAAATTTAGCTTGGATTTAATCTATTCCATGAGCCCTTTTCAGTTCCTTCCTTGGATTCAAAGAAAAATGTTTTAGATGTCATTCGCAGTGTATTTAGAAAAAAATATTCATTTTAAGTAACTTCTAAGGTAAAATTTATTTTATTATGCTCTGAAATGTTGAAAAGTTAATTACAATTTCAACATGTTGATCTTAGTGAATTAATGCTATTGAACATTACATTTAAAAGTGAATGAAAGTATTTTTTAAATTCTCCCATAATGAAATAATTTAAAATACTATGGAGGCTACAGATTAGTAGATATGTATGTAATGACAAGTTTATACCAGATAGCTTCTCAAGAATTAAACCAGAACCATTTAAAACTGCCAATGTACTTCTCCACATTTCATATAACCAAATAATGAGGTTATTATATGTGTTGTCATATTTTCCTACATATTCACAAATGCATGAAATTTCCTAAATATATATATTACGTATATGTGTGTATTTTGTAAAATTTTACCTTTTCAATTTTCCTTTTATCCTGTTGAAAAAATTTTAGTAGACTATTTTTTAGAACAGTTTTAGATTTATAGTATTTTTTAAATATTTATTTTTTAGTTGTAGTTGGACATAATACCTTTATTTTGTTTGTTTGTTTATTTATTTATTTATGTGGTGCTGAGGATCGAACCCAGGGCCTTGAACATGCTAGGCAAGTGCTCTACCACTGAGCCACAACCCCAGTCCTATAGATTTATATTATTTTAAGTGAGAACTACAGATTTCCTGTATATCCCTTCCAATCCCATCTTTAAAAATTTCCCTTCACTACTATCTTACATTAGCATGATACATTTGTTATAATCTATGTATCATTATTGGTATCTTATTGTCAAAAGTTCATAGTTTAGGGTTCACTTTTTCTGTTGTATATTCTATGGATTTTGACAAATGTTTATAGACATGTATCCATGGTTACAATGTCATATAAAATAGTTTCATTGCCCTAAAAGATATTTTTTGCTCCTACCTATTCATCTCTTTCTCCCTTTCCCTAAATGTTGGCAGCCATTGATCTTTTTATTTTCTGCATAGTTTTGCCTTTTTCAGAATGTCATGTAATTGGAATCATAGAGTATAACCTTTTCAAACTAACTTCTTTCCCTTAATTTCTTCCATGTCTTTTTGTGTTAATAGTTCTTTTCTTTTTATTGAAGAATAATTTTAATGAGTTTCAACTGATCATTCTTTTTTTATGTCATGGATAATGCTTTCATACTCCTAAACTAGTTATTTGTATCTAGATTTTCTTTCTTGTTATCTTCCAGTTTATAGTTTAGCTTTTTACATTTAGGTCTCTGATCCATCCTGAGTCAAGGTTTACATGATTGTGCTTGGATTCTTTCTTTTGGATATGGAAGTCTAATTGTTTCAACATTATCTGTTGAAAAAAATATTTTTTTTTCTCAACTCAGTTGATCTTTTTTCTTTGTCAAAGATTGGCTGGCTATATTTACATGGGTCTATTTCTGGATTTACTATTCTGATCTACTTACTTATTTTCTTCTTGTTTCATCAGTTCCACTCTGTCACATTTCCTGTAGAATTATAGTAAGTCTTGAAGTCAGGTAATGTCAGTTCTCTGACTTTATTCTTCTTCAATGCTGCTTTGATTATTTTGGATCTTTGGCCTTTCAATATAACCTTTAATATCAGTGTGTCAATATCCACAAAATGACTTAACTGGGGTTGTAAGTGAGCTTGTGTTGAATCTGTAGGTCATGTTGGGAAGACTGATATCTTGAGAATAGTCTCCTATCTTTGAACATAAATCTCCCTGCCCCATTTATTTATATGTGCTTTGATCACTTTTATTAAAAGTTAGTATTTTATCACATTGTACTGGTACATAATATGCTAGATTTATACCTACATATTTTATATTGGGGGCAATGTGAATGATAGCAGTTTTTAAATTTTCAATTCCAATTATTGGTTGATGGTACAGAGGAAAGCAATTGACTTCTGCATGTTAACTCTAATCTCCCCGTAGGTATTTATTAGCTCCTAGAGATTTTTTTTTTGTGTGTGTGTGTGTGTGGAGACTTTGGGAGTTTTTACATAGAAAATTACATCATCCATGAAAAATGAAGCTTTATTTCTTCTTTCCCAATGTATATACATTTCATTTCTTTTTGCTATCTTTTTGCATTAGGTAGGATTTCTGATTGTTGAGTAGTAGTAGGATGAAGGAGCATTATTTCCCTGATCTTAACCAGAAAGAATCTAGCTTATGATAATTAAGTATAATCTCAATTGTAGTTTTTTTTTGCTAATATTATACATCAATTTCAAGAAGTTCCTCTTAATTTCTTGTTTGCTAGGATGATTTTGTATTTTAAAATAATGAATGGGTGATAAATTTATTCAAAATACTCTTTCCCTACCTATCCATCTTAAGCTTGTTGATGTGATAGATTACATTAATTACTTTTTGGACTAATTGATACATAACTAGAATAAATCCACTTACTGGTGGTACATAATTACTTTTACAAGTTATTGAATTCAATTTCATATAATTTTGTTGTGTATTTTTGCATCTATGTTCATGAGAGAGATTGACCTGTAGTTTCTCTTTCTTAAAATGCCTGTGCCTTCTTAGATATTAAGGTAACCTTTATGACCTCATAGAATTAAAAATAAATTTTCCTATGCTTTTACTTTAAGAAAATTATTATAGAGAACTGATATGTTGTCCTTAAATGTGTGGTAGAATTCACAAGCAAATTCATCTGATCCTAGTATTTTCTGTTTTGGAAGGTTATTAGTTAGATTCCATTTCTCTAACAGGTATAGTTTTGGTAGATTTTGTCTTTCAAGAAATTGGTCCATTTCATCTAAGTTATCAAATATGTTGACATAGGGTTATTTATAATATTCTTTAATTATCATCTTAAAGTCTGTAGAATCAGTAGTAATACATTTTTCTTTCATTTTCAATATTATTAAGTTCTACTATCTTTCTTAAGAAAGAAAATTAATTATTAATTAATTTTATATAATATAAATTATATATATCTCCAAAGGTGGAGGCTTGGAATGGAACTTGGAATGGAACCACCATTTGACCCAGCTATCCCACTCCTTAGTCTATACCCAAAGGACTTAACATCAGCAAACTAGAGTGGTACAGCCACATCAATGTTTATAGCAGCTCAATTCACAATAGCTAAACTATGGAACCAATGTAGGTGCCCTTCAATGGATGAATAGATAAAGAAAATTTGGTATATATACACAATGGAATATTACTCAGCCTTAAAAAAGAATGAAATCATGGCATTAGCGGGTAAATGGATAGAGCTGGAGACTACCATGCTAATCAAAATAAGTCAATCCCATAGAATGAAAGGGTGCATATTTTCTCTGATATTCAGATGCTAATTCACAGTGGGAGGCTAAGGAAGAATAGCATTAGACACAGGGGAGTGTAGGAATGGGAGGATTTAGGAGAGCAGGAAATACAGTAGAATGAATTGGACATTATGACTCTGTGCATATATGATTCCATGACCGGTATAATCCTACATCATATATTACCAGAAGAATGAGAAGTTATACTTCATTTATGTATGATGTATCAAAATGTATTCTACTGTCATGTATAACGATTTAGAACAAATAAAATAAAAGAGTGCTTCCACACATTTTGGTAAATTGTGTTTCATTTTAACTTAGTTTGAAATTTTAACATTTTTCTTTTGAGATCTTTACTTTGATTTATTACATAAAATTTGCTAGTTATTCTCTGAGCATTTTAAGAATTTTCTACTTATTCCATTATATTGATCTCTCTTTGAATTCCATTGTCTTCTCAGAGCATGCATTCTATGATTTCTATTTTAGATTTGGTAAGAATGTGTTGAATGATCCAGACTGAGGTCTATCCTGGTGAATGGTCTCAGTTATCTTGAGAAGAATGTATATTTGTCTGGTGCTGAGGATTTTATATTATTCCATATTACTTCCTCCTTTTTCATACGAATTATACTTCACAATGTCAACTAGATCCAATTGATTAACTAATAAAAAGTTGGTTGACATCTACAGCTGTAATTGGGCATTTATCTAGTTTCCTTGCTGTTCTATCAGTTTTTGCCTAATGCATTTTAATGCTCTATTGTTCAGAACAAACACATTAAGGATTTTTATGAGCTTTTGGAGAATTGACTTCCTTATGATTATGACTACATGCCCCACTTTATTCCTGATAATCTTTCTTGCTCTTAAGGCAGCTTTATCTGAAATTTTTATGGCTACTCCTGCTTTATTTTCATGATGATTTGCATGAGACATTTTTTCCTACCCCTTTATTTTTAGTTTTTCCATGTGTTTATATTTATAGTGTGTTGCTTGTTGGCAATATGTGAATTGAGTTTTGGTTTCCATTGACTATAACAGTCTCTGTCTTTTAATTGCGCATTAATATTTAAAGTGTATAATTGAATTAATATATGTCATAGTGGTTAATCTTTTCTAGTCATAATCCTCCCTGCACGTAATCTTTTAAATCTTCCATTCTTTCTCTGACTTCTTTGGTTTTGAGAATTTTGTACTCTTCCATTTTTTCTCCTCCCTTTTCATATCAATTAGACTCCATATAAAAAACCCTTGTCACTGAAAGTTGCAAGAGACATTGAATTAATCCAAGTCAAATACTGTATAGCACTATACTGTTTCACATGTAGCTCAAGTACTTATAACAGAGCATTCTCAAACCCTCCTTCAGTCCATTATAATATTACTGTTGTTTCTTTCTGACATCTGTAATCTTTTATAATGGAAGGCAGTGTGACTTTTATTAATTTGAGCCCACTATTATCTATTAGAGCAATTAAAATTAAGAAAAATAAAAGTTTTTTATTTACTGTCATATCTTTATTCTGAAATGCTCCTCCTTTCTTTATGTAATTGTGAATTTGGGCCTTAATTTTCTTTTCTCTGAAGGACTTATTTTTATATTTTTTACAAGTCCACTGGTGACAAATTTCCTCTAATTTGGTTCATCGAAAAAAGTCTTGGTTTCTTCTTTGCTTATGAAGGCTAATTTCATTGGTTATGAAAATCTAGTTTTTTTTCCTTTTAACATTTTATGTATTTCACTCCTGTCTGTTCTTATTTGCATGGTTTCTGAAAAGAAGTTGTTATAATTCTTCCTATATTCTTCTACAGTAAGAAGGATTTTGCTATACATTCTTTCAGGATTTCCTCTTTTATTTTCTGTAATTTGTATATAATACACCTACAAGTAGGCTTTTGTTTCTTTTATCCCTTTATTTTTCTTTTGGTATTCTCATATACATATAAAACCTTTTGTTATTATTCCACAGTTTCTGGATACTATTTCATTTTTAAAAAATTCTTTTTCCTCCCCACATTTTAGTTTTGGAACATTTCTTCTAGCTCACTGATTATTTCATTGGCCTGTCTAGCTTATTGATGAGCCCATCAAAGGCAATCACTGTTGTTATAATATTTCAAAAATCTACCATTTCTTTTCAGTGTTTCTCATATTTTGTAATTCTCTGATTATTTATCTATCTGGTCCATTGTATGTTGGCTACTTTTTCCATTAGAACTCTTAGAATATTAATCCTATTATTTGAAATCCAGGGTGTGATAACCCCAAAACATCTGCTATATGTGAGTCTGATTCTTATGTCTGCTTCATTCCTCCTCCTCTTCCTCCTCCTTCCTTTCTGTTCTTCTTCTATTCCTCCTCCCCCTCTTCCTCCTTCCTCTTCGTCATCATCTTCATTTTATTCTTCTTTTATTCTTTTATTATGCTTAGTAATTTTTATTGTGGAAAGCAAATATGAAGCTGAGGTGAATAGCTCTTTAGTGTGAGCTGTTAAGTATATCTGGAAATTATAGGTTGATTATTTTTTGCTCTTGCTGTATCAGAGGCTCAAATTTCTTCTAGTGTCCTTGTGTTTTCTACCCTGCTGACTTTGGGTTTCCTTAGAGACTTAAATGAGGTTGGAGACATGCATTTCTTTCAGTTGTAATATCCTCTTATTATTGAGGAGCTCTGATAATGTGGTGACGAGGTATAGGGTGGGGGACAACTACCTATAGTCCTATGACTAAGTTCAGTGTCTCAGTGAGCCCGTGTTGTAGCAATTTAGTGAGCCTGTGCTTTAGTGAGCTGTGTCATTCACAATTCTCAAAATTTCCCCTCTCCATTAAATAAGATGCAAAGCTATAGGGAATCAGCATTAGATATTTCCCTTACCTTCACATTGGTAAGTTTGTGGTAAAATGCATTCCCTCAATAGCAGGAGTTTGTTAATTTGAAAAGTTATTTAAGCTTTGAGAATATCATAAAAAAGTTTTTTTTTTTTTTCTTCAAGCAAACATTTTTTGTCCAATTTGCCTTCACCCTATTAGAGGTCTAAGGGAATTCTTATCCAATTATATCCCGAGAAGCTCCTAGAACTCCAAAAGGTAAAGCTCTGAATGTGAGGTGACCCTGCTGTGATGCATCCGGAGCAGTTAACTCCTATGACTGTTCACCCTGAGCAACTAGCAATACAATTGTGCCTTGTTTTCCAACCTCACTACTGGTTCCAGTGGCCAGCCCAGTAGAGTATGACTCTCTACACTCTTCTACCTTCCCTATCATGAGTTAGCACTTTGTCCTGGAACAATTCTCTAATTGAACAGTTGATTTTTAATTTGTTCAGTTTATTTCTTATTATGAGAATGGAAGTGATAGGCCAGAAACTGTCTTTATGGTTGGACCAGTGTGTTAGTCAGCTTTCATTGCTGTGAATAAAGCACCCGAGAAAAACAACTTAGAGAGGGCTAGAGTTGTAGCTCAGTGGTAGAGCACTTGCCTAGCATGAATGAGGCACTGGGTTCAATCCTCAGCACCGCATAAAAACAAATAAATAAAATAGAGGATGAGGGATTTATATTGGCTCACAGTTTCAGTCCATGATCAGCTACTTGTATTGATTTCAGCCTGAGGCATGGCAGAACATAATGACTGTGGTGGGGTGTGGCAAGAGGAGGCAGCTGACTTCATGGTGGTCAGGAATTAGGAAGTGGTAGGGGGAAGGCAGGACAAAGATGTGGTCCCCAAGGGCGTGCCCCCAGAGATCTGCTTCCTCTAACTAGGTCTCATCTACAGTTCCACCCACTCCCAATAGTCCATTCATCTATAAAGCCATCAATGGATTAATCTATTGATGAATTTATAGCCCTCATGATTCAAATCTCTTCCCCAAAGCCCACCTTTAAACATTGCTGCATTGGGGATGAAGCCTTCCACACTTGAGGCTTAGGAGTACATTCCAGATTCAAACCATAACAACCAGAAACTGAAACGTCCTCAATTTACTTTTTTAATTTTAAACTTGTGTTTTAAAAATCCACTTATGTTGGCACTTACACATTTATTTTCACTATTGTATCATATTTCTATGTGTGTTTGTATTCTGATTTATTAATAAGTGCATTTGTTCATTTACTTTTTTATAATCCCTATTGATGAACATTTTGGCAGTTTCCATTTTTTAAAATCAGAATTATTGTGGACATTCTTGTGCTTGTCTCCTGGAGCATATTTGTGGAAATTTATCATATACTCTTGTAAGTATGACCACAGGTAATCAGTATACAAAAATTTTAACCATTAATAATATCTCTTCCAACTAGTTGTATTTAGGATGCTAGAGAGAAACAGATTTTACCTGTGGATATCCCATGCAGGAGTTAAGAAATACAGAGTCCTCTATGTACCTCTTTTCTCTAGCCTCCTGCCTGTGCTACCCATTCATGAATCAAACCAGAAACTAGTAATCAAAGGAGTGAGGGTGATCTAACCCTCAGGATTCAGTCTTTGGAACTAAGAATAGGGCGAAGAATGGAGGAAAAATTATAGGGAAGACAAGTAGAAGAGAACAACCAGAAGAATTCTGTGTGAAGTTTCAAGCAGCTAGCCCAAACCCTGTTTGATTTCCAGCTCCAATTTATATGCCCAAGCAGGGTTTCAGTTCCAACATCCCTGTAATTTTTTTTTCTGGTACCAGAAAGTGAAACCAGTACCTGATGTCATATTTAGAAATGCTTGTGAATTTGAGGTTAAATCATAACTTGATTTTTACTTACATTTTTAAGGGAAGTTGGGCATTTTTTCATATTTTGAAATATTTTTAAATTTGAAACATCTTCATGTTCTTGTTTCTTCTCTCTGCTTCTATCTCTCTTTACATATATAAACATTATACTTAAGTATATATTTATATAAGTACATCTTTTATATTAGTAAATATAAATAAGTATAAACTTAAACATTTTTGTATGTACATGAATAAGTATAAATTTATATATATAAATAGGTTAATAAGTATATGCAAGTATATATACATATATATACACATACAGATACAATATATATGGATATTAATTATTGATTTGGGTTTACTGTATAAAAGTTATATTTTGCCACTATATTACAAATCTTTTAAATGTTTTTAATATACTTTGTTATACAAATGTTTTGCTTTTAACTCTAATGGAGTAATATTTGGTTTCTCTCTTCTTTGTAGATTATACCTTTTTGCCTTGTATGTAAACATTTTCCTGCCACAAGAATTTTCCATTAGAATAAGTAAAATAATTTTATTATTTTTTTCTGCTCAACCTGTTAGTATTTGACAAATATATGCTAAAATATATCAAATGAAAGTAATTTTTGTCAACTTTTCCTTTTAATGAATTTTGTTTTTTTCAATGTAAGTCTAGTTTCCAAAGTATGTAAAATCCTCTTTATATTTTTGATGGATTATTTTGCAATTTCCTTTTATTTACATATCCACTTTGACCTTAATTTCCAAATTATCTGACATTCATTTTACTAACCAGCTTGAAAAATTTTGACTTCTAAATCCAGACTTATTAATTCTGTTTCCTTTTTGCATCATAGATTTCACAGAATTTTAGATCAAAAGATCTTATTTGACACTCCCTTTTTATTGATAAATTTAAATATTTTATATTTATAGAAATTGCTTTTATATTTACAAATATTTCCATTATATTCTTGTAGATTATCTGTCCATTGTTTTTCTTATTGTTTCATCCCTTATATTTGATGGATTAGGATTTTTCCTACACTAATTTGGAAGATAGTGTTTGACATACTTTGTTAACTATAGAACTTTATAACGAAATCTGTACTCATGCAGACACAGAAAGGATATTAACATAGTATTCCAATGTACACCCGCCCTTGCTCTCAAACTTCTGTTTTGAGCAAGTAATTTTTTAAAAAGTTTATTACTGCACAATAATTAGACAAGTTGTGTAACCATCACTATGAACTCCATAATATTTCATCACCCATAATACTTACCCTATGTCCATTAGTAGTTGTTTTCCATTCTCTGTCCTTCCAGCCTCTGGAAAAAAAACAAATCTATTTACTGTCTCTATAAATTTCTATTACAATTGTGAATAAAGTGGAGAGAGTTGGACATCATCTTATCATTCCTCCATTTAGGGAAGGAAACTCCTTTGTTTCTCTTCACTGGATGTGTTAGCCATGGTGTATATAGATTTCTTTTGTCAGATTGAATTTTTTTCTTGTGTGCTTTTTATCATGGAAGTTTGCTGTATCGTGCAGAATGCTTTTCCAGCTCTATTGAGATGATCATGTGGTTTTATTTCTTTTTATTATTTTTTTATTTATATATGACAGTGGAATGCATTACAATTCTTATTACACTTATAAAGCACAATTTTTCATATCTCTGGTTGTATACACAGTATATTCACTCCAATTCATGTCTTCATACATGTACTTTGGATAATAATGATCATCATTATTTCTAAATAATTCTACCATCATTTCTAACCCCATGTCCTCTCCAACTCCTCTATTTCTTTTTCTACTGATACAGCATTACAGTATTTGATTTTGGATGTTAAGCCTACATTACAAATTTAATATAATCCCACCTTGACAACATGTATAATTCCTTTTATAATTAATTGCAGTAGTTTTGCTTGTATTTGTGTTGGCACATTTTGTGAATTTATTCATAAGGGTATGGATCTATTGTTTCCTTTCCTTATGATGTCTTTGGTTTGGTTTGGGTCTGAGGGCAAACTTTTTGTATAATTTGCCAAAGAAGCTATATGTTCTTGGAGTTTTCATTATGGAGTCTTTATTAACTACTCATTCATTCTTAATATTTGCTGTAGGATTACTCAGTTTTAATACTTCTTCCTGATTCAGTTCATCTAGCTTGTGTCTTCTAGGAAATGGTTCCTTCTAGGTCATGTAATTAGTATTCATACTATATTTTTATTCCATCTCCTTTCTGTAAGATTGGTGGCAGTTGACCCTTCTTCATTCCCCATTGTTAAATTTTTTACTTCAACTTCACTGGGCCACAAGTTGCCCAAATATTTGGTCAAACATTATTCAAGGAGTGTCTGTGAGGAGGTTTTCAGGTTAGATTAACGTTTGAATTGGTAGACTGAGTGAAACAGATTGGTTCCCAACTCTTGCTGTGCGTGAGCTTCATCTAATAATTTGAAGGCATGGATAGAACAAAAAGCCTAAATCTCCTAGGAGGAGATGTGAGAGTTGCCATAATTGGTGGTTTAGTATTTTTATATTTTATTTGTCAAAGCCATGTTTATTGAATAGGTTATATGAACTCTGTGGCATCTTGACTAGCAACTGACAAAAGAATTACCAATTTATCTCTTCCATATTTTTAATTTACAATTTTTAAGTCTTTAGCAATATGTACATTTTTAAACATCAATATTTTAAGTGAATTGATTTTTTTTAACCTTTTTTTTTTCAATGTGGTGCTGAGGTGCAAACCCAGTGCCCCACGTATGCCAGGCGAGCACTCTACCACTGAGCCCCAGCCCCAGTCCCAAGTCTATCTAATTTTTAAACGATGCTCTGGGTAAATGAACCCAGTTAATTACAGAAACAATTAAAGACTTTTACTTACTGGCTCTATGACTTTTTGGTGCTCCCATGATTTGACATATTGTGTTTATTAATATTTTTCTCTCATTGATTTTTAATCCACATATACATAGATAGTTTTTCTTTGCTATTTTAACCTTGTCATTTTAATTGAAAGGAACCTGTTTCCCACATTTGCTCACTACAACAAAACACATGTAATAATTAATTTGTAAAGAGAAAAGGCTCATTTTCCTCACAGTTTTAAAGGTACTTGTCCGTGTCAGTTGATCACATTGCTTTTGGGCCTCTGGCAAGGCAGCACATCATGGCAGAAGCCTGTGGTAAAAGCACTAACATCACAAGACAGGGAGAAAAGGTAAATAGGAAGAAATCAGGATCCTACAGTCTCCTTCAACATCATGTCCTGAAAGACCTAATAACCTCCTGCAAGGTCTGGTCACTTAAACATTCTAGTCACCTCCCAATGGCACCACACTGGGGAACAATTCTTTAAAACAGGCTTTTGGGAGGACATTCAAAATATAAATGATAGGCCCTACTTTGAGCTTAGTGCATTAAAAAATTTTCCTCACTATTATTTGTACCATGATAGCATCTTTCTAACACTAGCCTTTGGGAAATTTTCTCTGATATTAATTCTTTTAGACTGCTAAAAACCAGGTAAGCACACAGTAGAGACCAATGCTAAATGCAAGACTTGTGAAAAGAAAGAAATGAAAATAATGCATGCATCCTTTAAAGAAAAAAGTTTACCAATACGCATTTACCATCAGAATTGAATCGGGTTGCTCTATTACATAGGGGTACCACCATGCACTGTATATTTTATCAATTTTCTACCACCTAAATGGATAATTTCTACACTGGATATGATACTTCAGAGCATCAGAAATAAAAGCTTTTTGTAAGCTGAGCCAAATCTAAACAATCATACTCAATACTCCTAATTTTAGAGTTAAGAAGTGTGCTTAGGTAAAGACAACCACATAATGCTAGAAAGAGCATGTTATTCTTTATAAGAGCATAATTTTTAAAGCCAAAATACCAGCTCAAATCATCTGAAAATGCCTGTGAAGCAGCCAGATAGCTGTTTCTTTGCCTGTGCCAACATATTTTTCCCAAAATGAGGTGTCCGCGTGTTCAGCCAATCAAATAAACTGTCTGGCTGAACATCCTAAGGTGCTTTAAAATTCAGTAAATAGTACTAATCACTTCCATTTCAGTACTGATATTAAAGACCCTATTCATGCCAAAAAAAAAAAAAGTGGAATGCAGCTGTTCTGTGCTTTCCTTTAGAATTCATATGTGGGAGTCTGCTTGCATAATGAGAAATATGCCTGTATTTTGTGTTCATCTGTATGTAAGAGGTTTAGAGCAGGCACAGAGATGCAGCAGTGACACAGGAACTTGAAGAAATACACCTCTTTTGGGTCAGAGATAGATTGGCGTGGAGAAGGGGACTGAGATGTGACCAGAAGTGGATGGATTCCATTTTTAACAAATGCAATTTTTTACACCAAATGTATATGAGCATTCCCTGAAAATTCAGTTGGTTAACCTTATCAAATACATCTTTGCAAAATGTGAAAAATATTCCTAAGTCAACAATAAGCTTTGAGTACTTGATGCAGTCAAGAGTTTCTAGATAAGTGTACATTTTTAACTGTGTTAAACCTATTTCCACAGTGATTCACTACAATAATGAAAAACTGTGTTGCATGTTAAAGAGATTTTTGTTAAAAAAAAATGCCCTTAATCTTTTACAAATTGCACCTGGAAATTTTGTTTTGCACATGCATCTCCTAATTGTATTATTCACTAATTACAGATTATATTCTTTTTAGAACTCCAGTTCTATTTACAACGGTAATAAAATTTGGTCGATGCACATATTTGTCCTTTTGGTGTTTTGAATAAAAGAGCATAATTTCTCATAAACATAACTGTCAAAATGCAAATTTCTGTTTCTTTAAACTTTGTTTATTTCTAGTCAAGAATTATGCATTTAAATTTTCATTTGAAAAGCACAGGCCATGTTTAATTTGATATTGTTAGAAGAAAGATTCAATTAGGAATAAAATGATTTCCTAAATTATTCTTGCTTTTAATATGTCCCTTGACCTTTGAGGTAGGGAGTAGCTCGAATACTTGCCCAAGGTCATTTGTTCATTAGAAATTCTATCCCATATAAGAATCTTCTATACCTTGGATCTTTAATGTCCTTCAAAAGCCCATGTATTAAGGGCTAGGTGTCAGTAGGAAGTAGTAAAACCTTTAAGATGTGGAGCATAGGGGGAGGACTTCTGATCATTGGGGGTCTTCAGTTTGAGGGGATATTATGACCCCCAGTATCTTTTTTTCCCTTTGCATCTGGCTATGAGGTAAATGTCTTTGATCTGTCATTCACCTTCCTGCCATATTATACTGCCTTGCCACAGTATCAAAGCAGTAGTACACCCTGACATTGGACTGAAACTTCTAAAACTGTGAGTCAAAATAAACCTTTTTTCTTTTTAAGTTTATTATCTGTGGTAGTTCTTTTATAGTAACAGAAAGCTGACTGACACATAATCCAAACTCCTTTTTCACCATAGATGGCAATAATAATAATAATAATAATAATAATACTCTGAAATATAATTTTGCTATAATTTTCATTTGATAGTTTGGCTTAATTTTGGAGCAAGTGAAACACAAATCACATTTGACCTTTTTCTCAACTTTGTGCACCTAAGCCTTAAACACTTCATTTCTCCCTCGTCTATTGGGTCCCTTCACCCATTTGCCCTGCCCTAGTACCTGATCCCTGGTTTCACAAGGAAACATCCTTTTCTCATAATGTAATGCAAGTATTAGAGCAAATTGCATATTGCATTTTTAACACAAATATTTTCGATCTTGCGCGATTTAAAATTCAAACAAAATGCTCAAGCTTCCTTTATAGGCCCTGGAGGAAGACCAGAATATTTGTAAATTCATTGAGTATGGTATGTGTTCTGTCATCACCTTTACTCTAAATTCCTACTCATGAACTAATTATTAATTCCACTTACTAATTAATTTCCTGCAACTGCTATCTTAACTCTAGAATGTCCCAAGGGAAGAGTTCTTCTTTTCTCTTCATTCCCCACAAGTTGTTGGTGTTGTATATTTTTACCACAGGTTTGAAAATAACAAATGATTATTCTAGACCAAAAGAAAAAAAATATGATTGGGTATTTTATGTTACTTTTTCCAATAACTCATTCCCTAAGCAAAGTTTTTATAAACTTTTAGGATTCAATCATTCATATATAACTGAGTTGTTTTTTTTTTCCCCTCTACCCTAACACTTTATTCACCTCTTAGGATCTAGAAATCTAAAAGTTCTGTTGCACAATTTATTTACTTAGTCAGTGTAGTTGTTCATCTAGGATATCCGGGAACTTCACTCAACAGTTTTGACTGAAAGGCAGATTGGTGCTTCCGCCTGTCTGCCCCGGGTCTTTGTGGCTCTACTAGCACAAAGAACTGAAAGTCACTGGAGATTAGATTTTTGCTTCGGAATGGTCTAATAAAATTTTTAGACTGAAGTGAAGGTCAAAATAAATATGCTTCCTTTCAATATCAATAGTTCAAATGGATGGAGGAGAGTTTTAAAAAGGAAGATAGTATTTTAAACCTGTCTCACGCAGGCCTATGTAGTGTTCGTTGTTTTGCATCAGATTACATATTTTTCCTTAAAAGAGTGGCCTTGGGAATTTTTTGATGTAGGTACCTAGATCAGGACTTCCTAACCTTTATGTGTAGGAGGACTTGTCTTTCACATTAAAACTTCTGTGTACAATCATATCAGCGTAGATGTATTTTCAGAAATGCATAAAGCCTAAGAGATGGTATGAATTCAGAAATCAAAAAACTTGATATTGTTAACAACATAGTGTCTCTATACTAATGTGTATAGATATTTAGTATTTTTTCAGCTATAGGTAATTCATGGTTCTTGTCAAGAACTGCAGAGGCCTTATGAAAATTTTGATGCAACTAAAATCTATGGTCCACAGATGGGGAAAATTGGCTCTGACTCCATGTTTCCACTTGGTTTCCTGTCTTATATCACTAAGCTATCTGAAGATAGGTGCCTCATTCAGTGAACACAAACCAACATGCTGGATAGCCCTCTCCCCTACTCTTTGTGCACCAGGAAACATGAGCATTCTAATATTGGCCTTTGGGCATGATGCCTTTAACTGAAAATTAAATTCCAGAGACTAAGATGATAGTTCCAGGTAGTATGATTCTTATGATACTGCTCAAACCTAGGTGATAGGAAAGAGATGTGCATTGTGTATAGCAAAGTTGCTTTATACAGACTTCAGCTTCCTGGGGGAGAATGTGTCATGGCTTTCCAACCTCCTTTATACAACATGTGGTGGGGACCTTGTAGTCAAGAATATTAAAGGAAGCTTTTAATAATGTACTCTTGCCAATTGGAAATATCTGTCCTAACATGTAGATGTTTTCTTTTCAGAGTGAATTGACTAATAATAATTACTTCATCCACCAATATATGCAGAATTGATATGGTTTATCATGTATTGTATGTGTATATAATTTTATACCAATATGTGCAAATATAGAAAATGTCACCCAGGATGATTAAATACACAGAGAAATAACTTCCAAACACATGTAAAAAAATAAAATATTGCATCCTTTCATTGACTTTTCTACAAAATATATATGTAATTTTTTTTCATTTTGTAAGGTCTCCCTAAATATTACATGTGATACTTGGAAGGTTATAGCACATTCTGTTTTCTGTACGTTACAATCATAATATAGATTCATCCACTCTGAATTTTTAGAAACACTTAACTGGGTAAGTCCAAAAGGTTAATCTAAGTGCGAATTTAGCAGGAATGAAAATCAGTGATTATGTTATATGTAGAAATTGTTTGACTCACAGAAATATGAAAGAATTTAGTTTTAGTTCTTCATAAGTAATTAATAATGTTTTCAAATATGTAACTCAAATATCACAGACCTGGAAAGCCATTTTCATTAAAACATCTAGTTTAGCAATTAAAACTTGCCTCATAGGAGTGGACTTTCCATTTGTGTGTTTTATGCTATTCTGAGCATCTTAAATCTTTCTGAACACCAATCTTTGATCTTTAAAAATGATAGACATTTTAAGGTACAGCAGAGGAAAAAGTAGGGCATTTTAGAAGAATTCTAATCTTCCAAATGTCTCTTTTTATTAAAGCAACTATAAATGTTTTAGAAAGCAAATGTTTTCAGAGCCCTTTGTAAGGGTTGCTGGATATCTATATGTTCTCCATGTCTTAGCTCTAAAACAGAAAGAAAAATCAATGATATATAAAAATAACTTGAAAAAGATTCAAGAGAAAATTGACTTAAATTTAGCATTTTCTAACTTCTCCGAAAGAAAGAAAATCAAGTCTGCATAATTTTGTATGAGAATAAGTGGGACAGAAACATCAATTCAACTAATGCATTTTGATTATAATCCTCACACACACAAGTTTTGCATTGTATCTTTGTCCTGACAAATAATTCTGCCTTTCAAAATCATCCCTCTATGAGACGCAGAGAGATTCCACTAAAGGGTTATGCATATCTGACCCTTCAGGGATATATAGACAGCTCTCTAAAGCAATCAAAGAAGTATTCAATTATTCACATGAACATTTGAAAAATCACAGAACATTATTATTACTTGAAAATTAAAAATCAAATTTCAATGACTCAGCCTTGAACACAGCTTGTGTGCTCCAGTGTGCAACTTACAAAATATCACAGGCCTGGAAAGCCATGATTTATTGTCCCTCCTGACAAAGAACATCAGTCTTTAATGATTGAGATGCTTTGTGTGCAGTAGTAAATGTTTAAAGGTGGCATAACTTGGTAAATATAAAGTAGACATATTGTGAACAATTTCTTCTATAGAATCATAGAAGATTGAAAAGTTAAAAAATCATATTAAAGTGAGATCTATCTTTAATAACAGTGGTCTCCTAGGACAGTGAAGATATAAATAGATCTAAGAGAAAGAAGAAAGGCAGAAAGCAGGGAGAGATAGAGAGAAGAACAAAAGAAGTTGGTATCTATTCTATGGAGAGTTATTGAGCTTCTACCCAGGCCACACATCACTCTGGGTACTGGCAAAAACCATGCATAAAGCTAGCTTCTTGCCTTCAGGAAGCTCATAGGCCAGTGAAGGCCAACAAATAAACAGGTCATTATAATGCAAATGAAATAAATGCTGTAATAAGATTATTCACACAATAATGTGGGAACACAGAGAAGAGAGCAACTGGCAATTGTCATCCCGCTCTGCATACAGTCACAGGAGACTATTCTAGCAAAGACACATACGGTCCTTTCTATTTTTGGTCTTCTATATATTTTCTTCTTTTTTAACTATTTCTACATCAGGGAAAGAAAAAGAGCCAGAGAGATGAATTTATCCTTACAGTGTGTTGTTGGATAATTCTACCATCATGTTAATAAGAATTTTCTCTTTCTAAAATGACTAACTTCTCCCAAGAAGAGACATTTTTATTCACTCAGTTCTCCATGGAGTAATTCTAGAAATAAGTAGGATCGTTTTCCAGAAATAAGATAAAATGTTAGCAAAAAGAGATACAGTCAGTCATTAGAGGTGGAAAATTGCTTTTTCAGCTTCTTCTATGTATCAGGTGGCATACTAAATGCTCCATATTTTGATGCCTCAATTAAACATTATTTCAGAGACTTTCCTAAACAATACAAGATGATGGGGATCTCTTCCCATTCTTTGTGAACAGGAAGATTCAGAAAATATTTTTTATAAAAAACAAACAAAAAAAAAAACCAATTGAACAGACGAGTGGGAGGAGTGGAAATGCATGTGCCTTTTGAGTCTAGATGCCAAACAAGGTATCATTGTCAACTGATAGGGAATATGGTAATTACCTAGTAGATAAATGACATACCTGTGAGGAGTTCAAAATGACCAGATTCCATGTAGGTTTCTAATTTGTAGATCAACCCTATGTTCTGATTTTAAACTCATTTTTCCCCTGGAGAGAAACTGGGGTGCAATCCTAGAAGGAAGTTTGTTTGGAAGCTGGATATTTCATTGTCCTTCCTACCCTTCATCATCTACTTTGAGACTCTTGGGGCCAAAAGCTGCGCAAAAATCTCACAGAGGCCGCAATGTGTACTTCTTATTGCAAAACCTAGCATCGGTCTGTTCCGTTATTGGTGAGGTTAAGTTTAATCATCAGTTCAACATGAGGAGTGCCAGAGTTTACCAACGTAATGATGCACTTATCCCTCCATAATGAAGAGGTAATATTGTGGGAATGATATAAATGTTCTGGTCCCAACCTAATTTCACCTAGTGATTTTAGCACTTGTCAATAATACTATCCTAAACCAGTTACACATGTTGCAAAACTAGTGCTCTTTTTAATACTTCTGCATTTATTATTATCTTTTAGAAAAGGACTATCCCCTCCCCCATTACACATATACATAAAATCCTATGGCTATCACTATGAAAACATGGGTCTATTTTTTTCCCCAGTATGTTCCATTCATCAATATCATTACCATTTGGCTGCTCATATTGTTCTAAAATTAGCCACTGTGAATTACACCAATCTATTCCCTATATCCTTCTGATAGGTATTTATTTAATCATTCTTATTATTCTGTTATGGATAATCATTTGTTTGTTCTGTCTACACTATGGTCAATTTTAGTAAACTTCATTTTCCTTGAAAATGACCTAACTTTTCAGTCTGAAGCAAATTTCTATGAAATGATAATATCTATTTCAAAGACTCTCATTTTGTGTTCATTTGTTTTCTTTTGTGTGTGTATTTACTATGATTACCTTAGCTCCTGATTTGGTTATTTTGTCATTTTTTTTAACAAAGAAATAACATTATTTTCTATGTACTAATAAGAGTACTAGTTAGTGCCTTCTGCACTGATTTTATTCACCTAAAGGGTTGCAATCTGCTCTTTGAAAAACACTGCTCCAAGATCTACTTATTAGTCTAAACAGCTAAAAATTTAATACAGACCTGTAGTATTTTTAAAAAGCAGTGCTTTTGAAGAATGCACTCATGAGGTACAGAAATGCCATCTGCTTTATGTCAGTCGTTTTATGAGGTCCAAGGATGAGTTCTAGTGCCTGCTATGCAAACGCAATATGTGTGTGTTCTTAGGGTAGTTGAAATCTTGGCCCCAAATGTACCTTAATAGTATAGCAGCCGTGATGACTAATCTATACCTTTGCATTTAACTCTAATCTATTTCACATAATGAGAATTTTTTCTATTTTTAAATGCCTTCAAAGAAAGGATTTTACTATATTATCATTTTTAAAAGAATTGATTATTTATTGATAATTGATTTTGTACCCATTCTGTATCATCTAAAACAATATACTGGATAATAGGAAATATGGATCTACTTCTATGTGAGATCGCTTGTGATTTTCACTTAGATCAAATTCTTTTTTCCAGAACAGTCTTCACTGAAGTGCAGCTGTCAATAGAGCAAAATATATTTTTTAAAAGTGACTTTCGATGGTAATAAAAATGAAGTTAAATATACCTTAGAGCTTTTATAGTCTTGGCATCCAAGGCAAACTACAAAGAACATGTAGTCAGTTGACATTTGTACAACCAATATCCAGTAATATGTTATGTATTTAATGAATCTAAGTGGTGGTCTTAATAAAGTAAAAGGCAAAGTTCTAGAGAAGACCAGAAGAAAGAGAAAACGAAACTAAAACCCAGCAGCACTGATCACTTGCTAACAAGCATTGCACTATCCAGAACCTTAGTAGCTTCAGCAGGGGTCCAGAATGAAGGCTCTTTTATTGCCTCTCACTCATTCTCAGGTTGTTTTTTTTTTTTTTCCTATGAAGTCATTCTTTTTCTATAGGAACATATCTCTCAGTTTTTTCATTTCTATTTCTTATCTGTTTTTTTTCACCTCTTACCTATTTGAAAATAATAGAAACTATACTCATGATTGGGATATAAAATGCATGACTAAATGTTAAATTTCTTTGCCTTTTACATTCTTAAAATTATTATTTAGCATTAAGAAGTCTCCTGAAGTGAAAGAAACTGATTTAATTTGGTGAGGTTCAAGCCCTGTGAAATTAAGTGGGTTTTTATCACCCTATATCCTTAGCTTATTTCCATTTTGCTATGGTATTAATACATACTTGTACTGTGACATGACCTTGAGTGGGACTACAGCAAAATGTTTCTTGAAGTTTTACTTTTATTTTCTCCTGCTTTCCCACTTATCCTTGATTTGCCATGTTCTTTTTAAATGATTATACCAAAAAAAAAAACCCAAAATATTTCACTCTAATGTCCCCAAATAAATTGTCTAATGTATCCTGGAAAAGGAAGCACAGATTTTATTTGTATTCAAAGCAAACAATATTCCTAAAAATAATAACAGTATTTAATATCTGGTTTAATTTTCTATTTTAATCAAAATGTGAAAATACTGTATATTTCCTTGTAATAAACCTGAAAATATTTTTCTTCTTTGTATACTCACATTCACTACAAATTGACTTATAATGAACTATCATGTATATAAAACATGTATAGGTAAGTTGTAGATGGACACGATACCTTTATTTTATTTATTTATTTTTATGTGGTGCTGAGGATTGAACCCAGTGCCTCACACGTGCTAGGCAAGCTCTCTACTGCTGAGCCACAAGTACAGCCTCTGGTTAACTCTTTGAGTCCAAACTTCCATTCTGGTCTGTCCCACTTCCATTCTCTCACCACTCATCTGCAATTGCAGCTACCCAACAGGTTGTGGTTAGCAAATCTTTCATGCTTGAGGTTCCAGAATGGCAGCACTATATAGAGCAGGCTTATGAAACAGGCCACTGTATTGTGCCCCGGCTTATTTAACAGGCCACCACAATGTGACCTTGCCTGGCCTCATGGGGTGACAGGTCAACTTGCCCTGGTTCAACCTGGTGCTGTGACAGACTCCATACCACTAGCCTGTGCTTCCCTCTGCTGCTCCAACCTGCCCCAGGCCACCACTCTAGCATGTCAGCAGGGACCAGTGGGCTGGCTGCACAGCTTGGTGACCTGGGAGCTGTGTTGATATGCGTGAGTGAGTAATATAAAAGTTAATTCATATAAAATCACATGAGGAAACAGCTTAAATGGAAAGTAAGTTTTGCCAAAATAACATGTTTGTTTTGCAGTTTACATAATTGAGATCTGCAAAAGAGAGGAAGAAAGCATTCAAACACATGTGCAGACCAATCATTAAGGTGAATCTTCTCCAGTTCCACCAAATACAGTGAATTTTAGTGAAAATTCACATGATAAGCAAGAGTTAGCTATAATTCATAAAATAAATGACACAAGATTTACAACCTTTCAAGTACATAAAATTATATATGTGTGTGTATATATATATATATATATATACACACACATACACATATGTGTATATACACACACACATTTATATATATATATATATATATAAAAATCACACACACATTTATATATATATATATATATATATATATAAATGTGTGTGTGTGTGTGTGTGTGTGTACATCTGAACATGAATGACTGTCCTGAGGCAATAATTCAGTATTGAATGAACATGTTTCCTGATTCAATTACACATTTACTTTCTGCTACAATACTGAAATTAAAAGTTGTTAGTGGTTAGGAGGCCCAACCCCCTCCATGTGACCTTCATGGGTCTGTGTGTGAAAGATGTGATTTAAGGTTATCCATGTGTGAGCCCTGGGCTTCTAGAGGTCAGTGGAGAGCTGTTTTCTATGGTTAAAGCTCTGGGGTCTTAATCCTTCTCAAAGACTATAGTCTCAAGGTGGCAGCTCAAGGTTCTACATGCATGGGTATCACACTGAAGCCAAAGGACAGTACCAAAATTCATTATCATGAGGTTTCATCACCATTGCCTTATGCAATGGTCAGTATAGCAGCTAGGCATCTGTGAGTCACTCTGGACAGATGTGCAGGGAGGATGTGAAAAGTGAGGACCAATCTAGTTTCTGGGACCTAGAAGAACAAGGATCCTGTAAAGCAGGGCAGTCCTTGGTAGAAATGGATTGAAGCACAGCTTCAAGCTGATTTAATATTTCCCAGGGAGGAAGGCAAAAATCGAGGTATTCTGACAGAGAAGCTCAGAGTTGGTGCTGTGGTCTGGGAGTTAGCAAAGGAGAGCTCTCAAAATTGTCATTGTTGTCCCCTTTATTACATATTTCTAAAGCTTCTGCAATTTGTAATAGAAATTTATTTCCTGAATATAACACTCCTTCTTTGGCTCACACTTGCATGGATTAGTCAGCCTTCAATTTAGCGGCACTGTGTCAATACAATAGAACACCTTATTTCACAGTCAAACATCTTATTTATGAGACAAAATCCAGGAAGAACAGAAATGATGAATAGCTTCTGTAGCTTTATTCACTGAGGAACTCTGCATTTATTTAGTTCATACTTTAAGATGGACAGGAAAATAACTGAACTGTGTTAAATTGCATAAGAGATACTAGCAGATATAGTGGGATAAATAATGTTACCCCCCAAAGGTATGTCCACTCAGGACTTGCGAATGTAAATATATTTGGAAACATTAATTTTGAAGGTGTAATTAAGATGAAGAATCCTGGATTATAGTGAGCCCTAAATTCTATTTAACTGGTTCCTGACAAGAGGAAGGGATTTTTAGATTCTCACACACAAGGGAGAAGGCCAATTGGTGATGGAGGTAGATTTGAGTGAAACATGCATAAGCCAAGGAACACCCAGGACTCCTATAACATCCAGAAATGAGGAAGGGAAGGAGGGATTCCCCTTATAGCCCTCAAAGATGGTATGGTCTTAATGACACACTGATTTTGGATTTCTGGTCTCCAGAACTGTGAGGCAATACACTTTGTGACATCAACTTGGGAAAACAAATACAACAGTGTACTAGAGATAGAAAGAACATTGAAAAAACTGGAAAGATTCTTCAGATAGATGGTATCTGAGCTGTACTTCAGGTTGAACAGGAGTTTCTAAATGAAGAAGTAAATGAGTAATTCAGGGAAACTTTTCTAATATTCACAGGGACCTTTATTTGCCAAAATCAAAGAAAGCGTTCACTGAGTTAGTATAATAACAGCTTGAGAGAGATGGATCAAAGGGTGAAAAAAACTTCAGAGTGTGATAACAAGTGTCCACTCTCCACAGCAACTAGAGGAAAATATGGAACTAATGAGGATTTGTTTTATAATAATTTTTTAACCAAACTCGTTGAGAAAACTAGATTCGAATGTCATTGTACAAAATAAATCAGAGAGATCCTATGTGCTTCATACCTGATTTCTACCAATGATCACAACACTATATCACAATATCACAATCAGGATTTTGATATAGTCAAGATATAAAACAGTTCTACCATGACAAGGATCTTTCATGGTGCCCTTTTATAGCCATACCACCATCCCTGAAAATCACCTAACTCTATCATTGTCTATATATATTTATTTCATTTTGATCATCATGTGATATGAACAGAATCATGCAATATTGAATCTTTTGGGATTGATCTTTTTTTCACCTAGTCCCATGCCCTGGATATTCATCCAAGTTGGATATACATAAATAGTTCACACTTTTTCATTGCTGATTAGTAGTCCATTGTTGGAGTGTACCACAGTTCATATAAGCATTCATCCATAAAGGACTGAGGTTTTTCCACATTTTTGCCATTACAAATTAATCTGCTATAAATATTCATGTACAAGTTTTTCTGTGAATTTAATTTTCGTTTATCTGGGATTCATGCCCAACGATGAAATTGCTGGGTCATCTGACAGTGGCAGGTTTACTTTTATAAAAATCCCTTGACTGCTTTCTAGCATGTCTGCCTCATTTTATATTCTTATCAGTTTCTTTTCATCCTTGCCAGCTTTAATTTTAACCCTGCAAATAGATGTATAATATATGCTCTGGTCTAAATTTTTAACTTCTTTGATGGCAGATGATGTTGAACATCTTTCATGGGTTGATCTGTCATCTGTATTCATTTCTAATTTTTTTTTAACTTTTGCCCACTTTTTTTTCTACTGTCAAGCTTTGAAAGTTCTTTATATATTCTAGATACTAGTCCTTTGTGAGATATATGGTTTAAAAACACTATGTCCCAGTCATTAGCTTGCTTTTTCATCCTCATACCAGCCTATTTCTAAACTAAGATTTATTTTGATGAAATCCAGTTTATCCAATATACCTTTATGAATCATGCTTTCAGTGTTGAGTCTAAAACCTTTTACTCTCAAAGACGTTCTATTTTCACATTTAACTTCGTGGTATATTTTACACTGATTTCGGTATACATTGTGAAGTTGTAGGTCAAGGTTCATTTTTTAGACTGTGCATATCCAATTATCATAGCAATATTTGTTGAAAGCTTTCTCCACTGATATAGTTTTGTACCTTTGTCAGAAATCCATTGGACATATTTGTATAGGACTGCTTTTGGGTCTTCCCAACAAATTTTATTAATGTCTGTTTCTATTCCTATATAAATATTAAAGTGGCTTGGTAAACTGTAGAGTTAGCCTAATTATTGGGTACAGTGATTTCTCTTATTTTATTTTTCCTCTAGTTTTCTATATTCATGGATGAGTGCCTTTCCATATAAATGTTAAAATAAACTCGTATATTTCTACCAAAATCTATGCTGTGATTTTGATAGAAATTGAAGTAAACATAAAGGAAAATTTAGAGAACTAGTTAACTAGGGGATGACTGTAGAAGAAATGTAATTAGTGAGAAATAAAGACATGTAGTTAATAATCCTGTATTGATTTTATATTCTTCAACTTTGTTGAATTTATTTATTAGTTTTATGAATTTTTGTGATTGTTGTTATTGTTGATTCCTTGAGATTTTCTATTGTAGGTAACAGGGTCAATTTGCTAACACAGATGGTATGTTTTTCTAACTTTTTCCAATCTACCTCTTTCATTAGTTTTCTCCCTTTATTATATTTATTTTAACTTTTAATATTATATTGAATATATTCTCACTCTTTTCTCCAAATACAAGATAGTTTCTATGAATTTTGTAATTTTTTTTAAACAAGTTTGGGAAATTTTCCTACATCACTGGTTTGCTGAAAGTTTTTTCAATTGTTTTAAAATAATGAATGGGGGCTCAGGTTTTCTCAAATATCTCAAATGATGTGATTATATATTTTTTCTTCTTTAACCTGTGGTATGATGAATTATATTGATAAGTGTTTAAACATTGAGCAAATCTTCATAACTGAAATAAATCTCATTTGGCTATTATGTGGTATTTTTTTATATTTTGTGGAACTGGATTTGCTAATTCTGTGTTGAGAAATTTTGAATCTAAGTTCATGAGAGATTTTGGTCTGAAGTTTTCTATTTGTGCAGTTTTAGTCTGATTTTTGTACATGTGTAATCCTTATCCTATAAAATGACTTGGAAAAATTTCCCTTCTACTTATCATAAAGAAGGGGTTTTGTAAGATAAATGTTAATTGTTTTAGTAGGTGGCAGAATTCTGTGCAGAGAGATCATCCAGACTTGAAGACTTCTTTGTAGAGCTTTTTATTGTAAGTTCAATTTAAAAAGAAATGCTTATATGACTTTTCAGATTGCCTATTTCATCTTGGTTGAAACTCTTTAAATTGTGTTTCTCAAAGACTTGACCAATTTCTTTGGTTATTGAACTTACAAGTGTAAAGTTGTTCATCATATTCTTATTGCTCTTTCCATGACTGAAGGATCTGTAGTATTATTCCATCTCACCTCTTATATTGGTGCTTCATTCCTCTTTTTTTTTTGTCTGTCAGTCATGCTACAGGTTTGTGAATTTTGTAAAGAAAGAGTTTTGTTGTGGTGGTGGTCATTTTGTTAATATTCTCTATTGTGTTTTCAGGACCAATAAATTTAAATATTTCATCAATGTAGAACATAACCTAGGCCATTAAATAAACCTTATGAAATAAAAAATCTTCAAATCATACAAAGTGTATTCCCTATTCATCATGGAATTAAACAACCCAATAATACTTTATCTGTGGACCACACATTTTACATGTTGCATTTGCATTTTTACCTAATTCAATTTACTTTAAAAATTCTGAGACCTTTTGATCCATGGATTATTTAGAATTTTTCTATTTAATTTTCAAATGTCTAGAAATTTTCCTATTATTTAGTATTGGGTTGTTGTTTAATTACTTTGTATGAGTTGATGATTTTTATTTTGTAAGGTTTACTTAATGGCCTGGGTTATGTTCTATATTGATGAATGTCTATAGAAGTTTAAATTTTTTTTTCCAGTTGATGTTTAGGTGGGATGTCCTATGTATGTCAGTTAGGACCTGTTATTTGTTCTTTTTGTTCATATCTTTTATATCTTTGTTAATCTTTATTTACCAGTGTTACTACCTATTGAGAAAAGGTGTTGAAGTGTCCAACTATAATTTGGATTTGTCTATTTTCCCTCTCATTCCTCTTAATTATTGCTTGATATAATTTGAGACTGTATTTTTTCAGTTCTTTGTCTTCCTGGAAAATAAGTCCTTTTATATTAAATAATGTCATTCTTTGTGGAAATTTTCTTTGCTCTGAAGTTCATTTTATTTGATATTTATGTAGTCACTCCTGTATTTTCAGTGTTTTTAGTAACCTTTTTATATCCTTTTCTTTTTAACCTACCTATGTTGTTGTATTCAAAGTGATTTTTTTTTCAGACAATCCATCCTTGGATCATTTTTTTTTAAATCTGCTTTGTTCATCTGTGCCTTTTACTTACTTATTTATTTGGAATATTTACATGTAAAGTAATTATTATTTATGACAGACTTAAGTCTGTCATTTTATTATTTATTTTCTTTTTATCTGTTCTGTCTTCTATTCTTCTGCCCTCCTCCTTTTCATTTTCTTATGGGTCACTTACATAGTTTTAAGGATTTCATTTAGATTTATTTATACTGTTTTGGAATACATAGCCTTTTGTAGTTTCTTATGAATTGGTCTTGGTATTCTCTCTCTCTCTCTCTCTCTCTCTCTCTCTCTCTCTCTCACACACACACACACACACACACACACACACACCCCACACACACACACACACACACTTTAACTTTACAATGCACTGTTATCAATATTTTTCCTTTAGAGTGAAGTATTTACTTCCATTTAGGTACCCTTACCTTCAAGCCTATAAAATACAATTGTCAAAAGTAATTCCTCTGTATACATTAAGTACCACATTAGAATGTTTTATAATTTTCTTTTAACAATCAAATATGTTTTAAGAAATCCAGTAGAAGTAGCATAGTTCACTTTATTTACCCCGTTTTTCCCATTGTATATATATTGTGTGTGTGTATGTGTTTCCATTTCTTGAATTTCTGACTTTATTTTGTTTTCATTTGCTTTCTAGGTAATTTCATTTATATATTCTTCAATGGTAGATGTGGTAGCAACACATTCTTCTCATTTCACTTTGTCTGAGAATGTCTTCACTTATCTTTTTTCCTAAGAGATATTTACCAGATAAAGAAATTCTTCTCTTTTCTAAAGCACTGAGAAGTATTGTGTTTCTTCCTTTTGGCCTCCATGATTTCATATGAAAAATATGCTATCATTCAAATTTGTTTTTCTCTAATCTTTCAGGGAATCTTATCTTTGACTGTGTTGTAAATGTTTTGGATACTATATTATTAGACTCTAGTGTTATTTAATCTTTGTCTTTGTATCAGGCGCCCTTATTGAGTTTTGTATGAGGGCCATTTGAACAAGCATGTTCAGCTTCCAGTGGGCCTTGATGATACCCCAATTCCCTGGGGCCACTAACCCACACTGCCTCCTTGAAGATTGGGAGTTGGAAATTCAGCTTCTTCCCTGACTTTACTGGTTCCTTTTCAGAGCAAGCAAGGCCCTGATGACTAGGCATGGGGATTATTTCTGGTCTTTGTTGAGACTGGGAAAGATGTATTAATTATCTAGGGCTGATTTAACAACTACAAACTCAATGGTTAAAAACAATACAAATAAATTATCTTAGAGTTCTATAGGTCAAAAATTTAATAGGCTCACTGGGATAAAACCAATGTGTCAGCAAGGCTGCTTTCCTTTCCAGAGACTACTTAGTTGACTTTCTTAGCCCAAGGAGGTTTCCCACATGTCTTAGTTCACAACTCCCTGTCTCCATCTTTATAGCCAATAACAGAAAACCAAGTCTTTCCCATGGTGCTATCTCTTTTGTCTTATTCAGATGAAAAAGATTCTCTGCTTTTAAGGACCCATGTGTTTTAGGTTTCATTATCCAGATGGGCAACCAGGAAAATGCAGGTTGATGACCCTATCTCGAGATCCCTAATCTTAATTATATTTACTACATTTCTTTTGCCATAGAAATTAACATATTGCCAGGGACTGATTATTATTTTGAGGACATATTTGGGGTGTATCATTGTGTTTATCACAGGACAGAATGCAGAAGTTGAAGTGTCAGTTCGTGGTGAAGACAATCTCCTCACTAGGCTATAGCAACAAAGAGGCTTATGTGTGAAGCTTAGTGATGATGGACCCTGCTCCTTCTTCCTCACTAAGTGGCTGTTCTGCTCGGGTAGGTGGAAACTCATCTCCTTCCTGCACCTTCTCAAGGATTCAACCCACCACCTGGTTCCCTAGGTAGGGGATGGAAGATGAGTTCCCTGAATGTTCTCATTGACACTATCTGGATGGGGAGCAGGGATAATGCCTGCTTCTTCCAGGCAGGCACAGAAGAATAGCTCTCAAATCTCTACTCTGTTCTGTTGACACTACCTGGCAGGGGAATTGGAGCCTACCACCTACCTCCCCATGGCTGATCATCTGCCATCTTTAAGTCCAGTCTTGCTGAACCCAATTTTGTATGTGTGTGTGTTTGCACAGTTTTTTCCATTGGTGTTTGTCTAGAGCAGGCCAAGTGTTGCCAATGAAGGATTTCTGTTATTAAACCACCCTTTTTCTCAGACCTACAACTAAGGAAAACAGGCTTTCTTTGGGACCTTTTGTGATTCTATACACAGCTCAGGGATATGTAGGAAACAATAAGAAAATGCAGAGGACTCAGTGACACATCATGCCCCAAGTCCTGGGGAACCTGGCAGCCACTGTCTTATATCTAACTTTCAGAGACTTCCTGTGCTTTTTTGTTGTTATTTTTTCCCCAAGCTCTATTTTTTTTTTAGTTAAAGAGAGTAGGGGTAGGAAGAATGGGCCTACTCTGTCTTGGCAGAACTGAAAATCTCTGCATTTTTTTTTAATAGCAGACATTAAACATTTTTAGACTTGATAGAAAGGTTGAAAGAGTAGAAGATTGGCTGCTGGAACAAAGCACATAAACAGGAATAAGAGATTAGGTATAGGAAGAACTATTAAACTTGAACAGAGAAGTGACAACTGAGGAACTAAAACAGGAGAGGAGAATAGGCAGAGAAGTGTGAACTCCGTAGACCTGACTTGCTCTAACCTTGCATATTCCAAGGAAAGACCTATCTTAGGGATCAACCCTCAGCCAGTCCTGGGAGATAACATGTAAGGTTGGAGAATATTCTGCCTAATACAAGCGTATTCATATGCTATGTGCATTGGGCCATGCTGTGCCTGTTTGAGAGAATAAGTTTATCATGACAATGTAGCTTATGGCCAACATCTTATTTTGCTCTGGGAGGGCAGGGGTTGAAATCTGAATAGTTGAGATCAGTCTCATGGTGCTGCATGCTTATGTGACTAACCCCCAATTAAAATCCTAGATATTAAGTTTCCCTAGTTGAAAATATTGTGCATGTGTTGTCATCAATTATTACTGATAGAATTAAAATCATCTCTGTGTGACCCCACCGGGAGGGGATACCTGGAAACTTGTGTCTGGTTTCCCCTGAGCTTTACCATATGCCCCTTTCTCTGTGCTGATTTTAGTCTTGTTATTTCACTGTTGTAAGCTGTAACCACGAGTATAGCAGTTTTCTTGAGTCCTCTGAGTTCTATCAAATCACTGAATTAGCCTTCAGGACCCTGACACAGCTGAAAAAATGCATATAGATGTATATTTACTTGTAGGTATTGGGTAACACTATTTAATCCTAGTTCCTAAAAATCTTGATGTTTTTTTTTTTCATGAAAGTAGAGGACAAATCATCTGAGAGTGAAGGTGATAGAGGAAAGTGTAGATTTTAGAAGAGAAGCAGAGTTTGGAAAACCTATAGGAGCAAAGGCAAGATAGTTGAAAAGGGACTTACAAAAAGACTTCCTAGAAGTAAGGAGGTCACAGCTGAAGTTAGAGAGCCTTGCCTACATGGCCATATGGTATGTCTCCACTCTTCCACGTACGGGAATGAAGGAGTGGAAATGTTTGGATTAATCTGATGTGAAGGTGCTTTTAAAAGGTAGGTGCAACAAAAGAAGAGAAGTAAGGGCTTTAATGGAAACATATTAAGCTATTTCTCTAAGTCACTGTCTATTAAATCTCAACAACTGCCATTAGTTTAACTTATTGTTATTGCAGGGTATGGTATGATTATCCTTTTTTACAGACCTGTAAGTATAGGCAAAAAAAAAAATGACTTGAGGCAGATTTGGAAATGTCTTAAAGGAAATGTCTAATAATAGAACCTGCACACTGTCTCCAAAATATTTTCTTGCACTTTCTTCTCTCTTACTGCAAATAAAGTTATGGGAAATAGAAATCACACTATTTATTCATTCAAAATATATGTAGATTGACTTCTGAAATATACACAAGTATTTTGCAGTGGTCCTTAAGCTTAAGGAAAAAATATGCTTACATTAATAAACTAAAAATAGAAATTTGCATTCATTTTGGAAACAAATAAGAGTTTGCTTAGTGTATTTGTACACATACATAAATGTAGTATGTGACCAAACATATACCAAAATAATTTAGTGGTGAATAAAGATTCATTGAATTAATGAAAATGCATTTTTAAAGGCAGAAATCTAAAAATAGAATGTTTTTAAACTTTATTTTTTATCAGATGAATGCTTTAAATATGTTTACATTTCAATCTTTATTATAACCTTCCAAAATGGTCTTTGTTGATGATCTTTAATTTTCCTACTTTAACTTGTTGAGTGATGGCTTATCTAGCTATAACCCAACAGCCATAATGAATGATTGAACAACACATATTGGCACCTTGGGTCCTTACTTGGTAAATGCTGACCAGGGCTTACATTTCAGGAATTTTTCTTTCAGTGAAATACAGTCTGGCTACTTGTGATTCTTTTGGTTTATTATTACTGGTTTGTATGAGCTCTTTTAAAGCCAAGCCAAGAATTCTACTAGGTCCCTCATACAACTCTTAATATTTTCCTACTCATGTTTCCCCCCCCCCCCCAGTGGAAGTGGAGCTAGATTTTTGTCTGAAAGAAAACAAATTTAAACTCTGAGGCTAAAATCAGGTTAAGACCCTTAAGAATGAAAGTACATAACTAGTCAAATACCATGTATAACTGATCTTGTCTTCTTGGTGCATTACCTCAATTCCTTTAAAGGAACCATTTTCATACAAGCATTTTTATGTACTTGGTCCTCCCCACACTTCGTATGTTATCTCACTAAACATACCTCTCTTTGTTTCTTTGTCTCTATTTTCATTTCAGGAAATAGCAGTCCCTTTAGTTTAACCTGTAGTCATTAGGTTGATAAGCCTAAGTAAATCATGGTTAATATAACAAACCTGTATTGTTGTAGGCATTAATAAAACTTAAAAATTTATTAATGTTGGGAATAAATATAGTTCTCCTAGTCATCACATTATCAATACTTACACTGCATTTAGAATTGTTATTTTCCATTTATATTTTCACCCAGGTAATCAAATGAAGGCATTTTTAATAATCTATTTTTCAGAGCAAGCTGATTGATTATAGCAAATGTAATTTCCCATTCTACTTGAAGATCCATTTTCATATTACACAAAGCATTTGAACACTGAGCAAGTGCAGAATAGTAAATAGCATGAAGATAATGTTTTTCTGTGGGAGGGAAGAAAGCAAGCATTTCTATTTGTATGGTATTCTGTAGAGGTCATGTATGAGTCCTTATATTATCTAACTTCCTGACAAATACTCCAATGCCATCACATGCTACATTCTTTTTAGCTTTTATATTTTTTTAATAGACAAAAGAAATCAGATACCTGTGTTAGTTTGTTAGGGCTGTTATAACCAAGTCTCACAAACTGGGTAGTTTCAACAACAGGAATTTCTTGTCTTATAATTCTGTAGACATGAAGTCTGAAATCAAAGTTTTGGCGGAGATGGCTCCTCCTCTGGGTTCTGAAGGACCCAGGCCTTTCTCCTTGGTTTAGAGATGGCTGTTTTCTCCCTGAATTTGTCTCCCTCTGTGTTCAAATTTTTCCTCCTTTAAGTACACAAGGCGCATTGGATTAGGGCCCATACCAATTCCCCCTCTAAAGACACTATATCCAAACAGGAAACATTGTAAGGGATTGGGACTGGGAGTTGGAACTTCAACACACTCATTTTTTTTTTTTCCCCTAGAAGGGGGTGGAGCAAAATTCAACCTCAACTGCTTTTGTTCTGTTTTGTACCTTCTCCTTGTAACTAAATTTTAGCTCTAGTGTGCAGAACTGCCCAAAGAGTTTAGGCTTGGCATCTATGATCCACATAATTCAAACATTATTGAGCATTTACTCAGGACTAGAGGCATCCTGGTTGCTAAAATCAAGTGACTCAAAGACCCAAATAATAAAAAGGTTCTGTAGACCTCAGGTGTGGTTGCAGAGACAAATGAAGTTGTTAAAATATAAAATAATAAATGCCATATGAAAGTTGTGCACAGGAACTGTGGCAAAAGAGAGGAAAGAACATGTGATCCATTTTGGGGGTGCTCAGAGGCATCAGGGAGGGCCTCACAGAGATGAGAGCCAGGAGATAACAGAAACGGATAGGAAGTGCACAGTGGTGAGAAGGTATGTTTTAGGGTGAGCTAAGTCTGACTCCTCTGTACCTCTTACCAACCTTACTTTTTATCCATCTTTTCTTAGAGATACTTGATTAGCTGGACTGCAGGGAGTGGTCTAGGTGAATGCTGGTTGCTAGAAAATATCTATGGAGTTTCTTATGCGTGATAAGGGTTGTGCTAGAAGCTGCAGAGACAGATAGAGCAGGAATAGCATTCTATTCCTGAAGAAGGATACAATTTGTGCATGTACTCATTATCCCTGAGTTCTCTCCTACCTCCATGGAGCCTCTGAAGCTGAGGACTTTACTAATCCCTATGCCACTGGAAGGGTATAAACAGGCTCTTACTTTTTTTTCCTGAAAAAAATCGACAGCTTCCCTCTTTTCCTTCTATATGGTAATTAGTCAAATTTACTATTAAAAAGAAAACATTATTTTTTATTGGCACTAGAACAATTTACTGATATTATTATATTTTAGTATCCACTATCAATTTTGTTGAAGGCATAATTGGTTCTCACATGCTAACATTTGTGAAATTGTGGGTTCTTTAAAATCATACCAATTTCTCTTACAAAATCTGTTCAATTTCAGAAAAGATCTTTTAGGACACTGGAAAGAGTTAGTAGCTCAGCCATATGATAAAATGGCCTTTCTTTGTCAAACATTGTTGGTTTCATTTATGACTCGATGAGAAAAGACAGGTTCCTAAAGAAAGTTTTTACATTTTCATACTGGTCATAAATATTTTAACTTGATTTTACTTAGTGCCTAGGTGAATAACCCATGAAAGGTTTTGATTTTAAGCCATTAATTGTCACAGATTTCAGACCTTCTGTAAGAATTGACAGATGCAGCATTATCATGAATCATAAGGAATCTTAGCAAGATGCATTCCCATTGTCACCGAACTAGTTAAAACCAGTGAGGCAGGACTAAATTGTCCTGACATTTTCCCAGCCCCACTATTACCTGTCAAACTGGAAAAAAATCAAGGCTTCAGGACAAGCTTACGTATTGATGTGCTCATTCTTGTTATTAATTGAAGTAAATGGATAAGCTTGTCCATCAACAGTAACAAACACATCTGCTCATGGTTGAAAAAAAATTTTTTTTTTCCCCTTAACCTTCTGTTTCTTACCAGTCCCTGGGATTTGAAAAATGCTTCGTTCTGTATTCAAGAACCATGATGACTATTGTGTTTGTTCTACACTTTTTTAATTTGCTGACAAAGTGAAATATGGAATACTGTATTCGCTTATTTCATGTTTGGCTCACAATGGATTGAGTTATATAAAGTAGGACATGGACAAATTACAAAAACCAGAATAGGGTCCCTAATAGTCTTATATAACTGCAAACACTCTACATCTGCTTTAATCCATCATCTCCTTTGCTTCTCACATAAAATAGTATATGTTTTTCTCTCTCTGATTTTTAAGTACAAAGAGAAAGTTTTCTATACTGTAAAACTGAGAAACGTTTGATGAGAAAGTATCTCAAAAAAATGCAAAGGGAGAAATCTCTTTGGTTATTTCATTTGTGTGAGTCTATTAACTCCAGAAGTACATTGCAAACTGTGATAAAGCAAAGCTATTCTAAATCTTCTTTTGCCTGAGCAAGGTGTTTGTGACAATATTTCATTGGCATAAAAATAAAGAATCCATCCCCAATGCCATGCAATGTGCTAGAATTTTCTTCTAAGTTGGTAAGAAAAAATACTTACAGTAATGTAAGGGGGAAAAAACTCCAGCAAAATGACTTAATTATGTTCATCTGAGGATTTTAGCTTCATCAAAAATATCCTGTTTGTTAGATCAAGGACACATCAAACATCATGCCTTGTTGTTTTCTTTATTGAAGTCGTACTAATGAAGACAACTGTTTTTCCCTGCCTCCTGCTTATATTTAGAATTTCTATTGAAGGGTAGGAATAATAATTCTGAAGTGTCTCAATGTTTGCAAAATATTTGCTACTAAATATTATGAAGCCACAGAGAGTGAAAAGGCAATTAAGATTCACTAATATGACATGCCGTGTTTCATGTAAGAAAATAAGACAGCTGAAAGACAAGCAGTCGCCCACTGGAGAGGACGGAGAGAATTATACACACAGAAATGAAGGCAGTGATGCTTGGGAGGTCAGTCCACATGCTTTTATGCATTATATTATTGAAGCATCCTCCCAAGTTTGACCAAACTCAAACTCTTACTGGTGCCTGAACATACGTGCCCACAGCCCTGATGAAGAGGGCAGAGATAACAAATTAAATCTTGTCTTTCTTCATCCCGTGTTATCTTTTCTGTAATCTGTGTTGGCATTTTTTCCTCTTCCAGAAGGGTCTCCTGAGCTTCCCAAGACTCTGCCTGGAACTCCAGATTGTGGCCTTTGTAAATAACGTACATAAAGAAGGGCTGTTAAACTCTTGTTGAGTTATTTTTGTTTTGCACTTTGCACCTTCAGTGCATATGAGAACTACTCCCACACCATTTCCTGACAAACCAAATCTTGCTGTGAAGGCTGAAAACGTTAGTCAGTTGCACCCTATTTTTAGGACTTGTAATGAAGAGAAAATGTAGTGTTATAACACCCATCCAAATGCTGGCGCCCCAGTAGACAACTGCAATTTTAAGAGCTAATGTAGACAATTTATACAAAAAGGACTAAATTATGACCAATTCTGCAAATAAACAGACAACAGATCACTAGGAGTTGTGACGGGATCTAACCGTGGTTTGGAAACGCCAAACTTGGTGCTACTGAAGATCACAGATGGCCTAGAATAGCAACAGCAGTTACCCAGGAACTGGACTTGGAAGGATGCTAATTTTAGTGTTAAAAGAGGAGAGTGGAAATAAGTCCAAAAACCTTCTCTGCTACAGCTTTGGAAATCACATTTTAAAATGCCTTTTCCTTTCCAAATAATAATGGCGAATTTTTATTGAGAGATTATTGTGTGCCAGGCACTGTTGTACATGCTTTGCACATTTTAATTCATTTAATCCTTATAACAAGTATATGGAAGAAGAACTATTATTATTCCTATTTTACAGCTGAGTAGCCTCAGGTACAGAGAGATCAACATGGACAAGGACTTGCATAGCCAGAGTCAGGGAGCCAACCTCAGAGCTCATCTTTCTTCTCACCTCCCCATTGCTATGGAGGTCATTTTCAGAAGCTCCTTTTCACTCTTATTATCTTCATGCTCCTTCCTATTATCTCATCACAGAGCCAGCAGAGAAGCCAGGTGTGGAAAACAGGAAATTGGAGGACATCCAGTTATAAAATGTCCAAAGCTGGTGGAATTTCTACAAATTTAAGCATGTGGTGTTTGGTGATCCAAGTTCTGCTAGTGATGGTGTTTATCTTGTTGAATCTACTCTGGTCAATTTTTAAGGCTCACCTCTGTAAACTCAGTGACTGGAAATCTTTCTATATCTGGTTCTATTCTGATCTTCATTCTCTTTCTGCTCATGGATTTGCTGAGAATCTAAATAAGCTCAAGTTCCAAAGTTCCTAAGTTACATGGACTCCCATGTGAGAGAGTCTAAAAATGGGTTCCCATGATCCACCTATTTTACTTGTATTTAGTTACGACTATTGTTTCTTCCATTTAAACTTTCCCAGTTGCATTGGAGTGGCCTTGGAGTGGCCCCGTCATTTGGGGAATGTTGTTAAGGAAAAACCAAGTTGAGAATATATTTAGTTTGGATGGAATGAATTATACTTAGGTGTCACAATTTCTACCTCATTATTGCTAGCTGTCCAAGTAGCTTCTAGTAATATTATGAGTACTTCTGCATTGACTCACTTGGCTTTGTGATGAAAATCCAAATGCACTCTCTCCACATGAATGTATAGTATTACCCCCAGCACCGAGAGCCTTTGGCTAATGGAAAGAGTAAGTGAACAGAGGTGGAAACTAGACCATTCATTTTTTTGGATATTGTGATGTTTGTGGCATATGAAAGCTTTTTTCAATTTATTATTTTTGTGATGTATCTTCTAGCTAGATACATTTTTACCATTTTTTTTTCAAGTTTCTGATTCTTTTCCTTATAGAGTCAGTCTCTGTAAGGAATGATGATGGATTCAAGCACATTTTCTGGAACAGAAAACAAGTACCAATACAGATTTTATAAAAGGAAACATGGGTGTAAAATAAGGTCTAATAAAACCTAGATATATCCTACTCACATAGGACTGATGTGTAAATCCAGAAGAACAATCAGTTTTCAATGATAAGTAAAAATGTGGAGTGAAGATTTACACTGTCCTAACATATTTTATTTTCTGGGCAAAGCATATTCTTCAGGTTTGTGGGAAGCCAGAATGAACAAGTAGAGAGATCCCCTATTCACGTAAGTGCTTCCTAGAAGCATGGGCCACTGGCCTGAAGCAGGGGTTCTGAAAGTATTATTCCAGGATCAGAAATATGGCTTGGAAAATTGATGAAGTCATAAATTCCCAAGCCACACTCCAGGCCCCCTGAATTAGGAACTCTGTGTAGGGTTCAGCAATCTGTATTTTTATAGCCCTTCTACAGGATTTGGACATATGCTTACTTTTTAAGAAACATTTGATCTATGCATTTGTTTTCAGAATGGTAAAAATGAAGAGCAGACTGCCAGTCTGCTCTCCCCAGAGAAAATTTATCTAGGCATCATTAATATGTGTGTGTTTGATTCTGGATTTTCTCTTTTCATTGAGGGTCTTATCTGCTTGGTGTCACACCTCATATTCTAGTGTTGGTTTTGCGTATTTCTGTGGCAGTTTGTTAGGTTAAAGCCCCATCTGATGCTCATAGGGCTAACCCATTTTCAGGTTCTTGAGAGACCCCACCCAGTTGCCCTCCTTTAGAACAGACCGCTGACACTTGTAAGGAATGTGATCAGAGATATTTGTAAGTCCTTTAATAATACTCTCACACAAAATACTTAAAACTGTTACACGAAAGATTGAACCATGACTAAAACTTTTCTTTTTTTTTTTCATGACTAAAACTTTTCAACTGAAAAGTTGGTGGTGGGGGATTTGTAGAACTGGACCATTTTAAATGTTACTTTTTTTTTCATACTTTAAACCTGTTTCGTCTATAAACTTTTCCATCTAGTCAAACATCGCAACATGAAAATAAAAACACATCTTGAGACCCTCATAACAAATTTGGCTCAGTAGTTACTGGTGCCTGTCATTTTATGTGAATTTTGAAAGGGTACTTAACACTGATGACCTTTGGCAGAAAATAGAATCTCATCTACCCTTTTATGTATCACTTTATCATAAGTGAATCACTCTTTCAAATTTCAGAAGGTTTTCATAGGTTACTTTGTGATAAACATCCACACCAATTTATTTATTTTTATTAGTTCTAATCAGTTATACATGACAGTAGAAAGTTCTTCAATTCATTGTACACAAATGAAGAAGAATTTTTGCTTCTCTGGTTGTGTATGAAGTAGAGTCACCCCATTTGTGTAATCATACATGTACCTAGAGTAATGATGTCTCTCATTCCACCATCTTTTCTACCCACTTTCCTTCTCCCTATTTCCCCCTTACCCCATTCAAAGTTCCTCCACTCATCCCGTGGCACCCCCATTATGGATGACCATCCATTTATCAGCTAAAACACTTGGCCTCTGGTTTTTTGGGATTGACTTAGCAAGATGTTCTCCAACGCCATCCATTTACCTCCAAATGCTAAGTAATAATCCATTGTGTATATGTATCACAGTTTCTTTGTTCATTCATCTGTTGAAAGACATCTAAGTTGGTTCCACAGTTTATCAATTGTGAATTGTGCTCCTATAGACATTGAAGTGGCTGCATCCCTATAGTATGCTCTTTTAAGTTGTTTGGGTATAGATCAAGGAGTGGGATAGCTGGGCCAAGTGGGGGTTCCATTCCAAGTTTTTTGAGGAATCTCCATACTGCTTTCCACATTGATTGTACCAATTTACAATCCCACCAACAATGTATGAGTGTGCCTTTTCCCCTACATCCTTGCCAACACTTATTGTTGCCTATATTCTTGATAACTGCCACTATGACTGGTGTGAGATGAAATCTTAGAGTAGTGTTGATTTGCATTTTTCTAATTGCTAGAGATGTTGAACAATTTTTTATATATTTGTTGATTGATTGTATATTTTCTTCTGAGAAGTGTCTGTTCAGCTCCTTCACCCATTTATTGATTGTTTTTTTCCTTTTCTTTTTTTTTGTGTTAAGTTTTTTTGAGTTTTTTATATATCCTGAAGATTAGTGCTCTATCTGACATGCCCATGGCAAAAATTTACTCCTAAAATGTAGGCTATCTCTTCACCTCATTATTTCTTTTGCTGAGAAGAAGTATTTTAGTTTGAATCCATACCATTTATTGATTCTTTATTTTATTTCTTGTGCTTTAAGAGTGTTTTAAGGAAGTTGAGGCCTAATCTGACATGTTGAAGTTGGGGCCTTTTTCTCCTATTAGACTTAAGGTCTCTCATCTAAATCCTAGGTCCTTTATTTACTTTGAGTTGAGTTTTGTGCATGGGGAAAACTTTCATACCAATTTATATATAGTCTTTTATTAGTATCAGGACCCACTGAGGTTAATTCAGTTGAGTGACATCTATGCAGTGTTACTCAAGGCTAGAAGAGCAAAAGTACTCCATCAGTATTGTAGAGCTACAGGAGAAATATAAGCAGCCATTCTTCATGAATAAGTCTTTGTAAGTTATATGTGTCAGGAATTTATCCATTTCTTGTATGTCTTCCAACTTGTTGAAGTATAATTGTTAGTGGGAGTCTTGTACCATCCTCTTTATTTATGTGGCATTAGTCATAATCTCTCCTCCTCTGCCTGCTTGATTTGCAGCTTTGGAGTTAAGTCTGGCTGAGAAGGGCTGCAAACCTACACTGAAGAAATTATAAGGGTATACGGAGTGTCAGGGAGGCAGAATCAAAAGGCTCTCTGTTTTCAATTTGCTTTCATCACCTAAGAGTGGCAGCAAGACTATGATCCTGTGCCCAGTCAATGGGGAAAATTGGAGGGGCCAAAAAACTTCCACTGCACTCTATCATTATGTGAATTCTGTGAAATTAGACTAAAACTCTTTAGTGTCAAGTGACGCCACATCTCCTTCATTCAGAAGATAGGGGATACTGAGTCACTCTACAAATGTAGACTTTTCAGTCCATACTTCTGCCTGATAACTACATTTTGTGGTCAGCTAAGGAGCTCCAAGACTGCATTTGTATAATTGAAATTAAGATTTCTAAACTTTTACTTTTCAAAGTTTTATTGTACATATGTCTTTCTCTATGAGACATATAGTTGGCTATTTCTCTCGTTCAGGTAGAAAAACATTATATAAAGAACCTGGACCAAAACCAGATCTCAACATGGTAAGAGTATACCTTTAGACTGTAGTAGTTTCTATATCCATTATGCTGAGATTGAGAAATTTTATTAAAAAAGCATTCTTAGAGAAAAATATTAATGAATAAATCTGAAAACACTGTATTTGAATTAGTTTGATATTCTATTAATGGTTATGAGAAAATTATTGGAAAATATATCTCTAGAAAATTTTTCTCCAAGCAATGGATTATGTTACAAATTGGATGTGAAGTGTCCCCCCAAAACTCAGGTGTGAGACAATGCAAGAAGGTTCAGAGGAGAATTGATTGAGTTGTGAGAGTCTAAACCCAATTAGTGAATTAATCCCCTGATAGGATTAACTGAGTGGTAACTGAAGGTGAGTAGGGTGTGGATAGAGGAAGTGGGCATTAGGGGTGTAGCTCTGTGGTATATATTTTGTATCTGGAGAGTGGAGTCTCTCTCTCTGCTTCTTGATCATCATGTGAGCTGCTTCCCTCTGCCACACTCCTCTGCTATGAGCCTCCAAGGAATGAACTGAGACCTCTTAAATTGTGAGTCTTCAAATACACTTTTCCTCTACTAAAATTGTTCTGGTCAGGTCTTTTGGTCACAGCAGTGAAAACGCTGACTAAAACACATTATAACTGGTGACTTGTCCTGAGCCTTTAATGCAAATGAAAGCTTAAAGAGAAAAAAAAAAAATTCCTGATACAGTTACCTATGCTGTATGACATCTATTTATAGCAGTCAGAAAACACTTTGAAAGGAAATGATGTATGTTTTACAATTTTGATGAACTCCACACATCTGTTTAAAAACTATTTTAGTAAAGTACTATTAAAATCCAGACCTCCATACTTTCCAACAACCAAAATATGCGTATTTTTCTTTCCACATTTTTATTGGTTCATTATACTTTTACATCATAATGGGATTTGTTACATACTCATGTATGCATACAGTATAACCATATAATTTGGCCAATCTAAAGATATGTATTTAAAACTTCTGAGATAGATTCTTGTTCCACTTTAACCCCAAAGGGTCCTTCTAACTACTGAACTCTTTTTTGAGGTCAACTGGAATGTCATAGGATGTTTAGAAAGAAATCAGTGTTCTAGAAACTAATTTTGAAGAAAACTACCATTACTACAAACTTCATTCAATTATTTCCATGATGGATAACATTAAATCTGATTTTTTGAGAGAAACAATAAAGGCCCAATATACTATTAAAGTTTTTTTCAAATGTCACACAATGTAAGCACACATTATGTCATGTTTTTAAAAATAAAGTCTTAATGGGTTAATCTTGTTGTATATGTCTAGCTAAGCATGGAGCAATAATTATAGTACATATAATATGAAAAAACTCTTTTGATAATATCTTCTGAAATATTTTCAGAAAACTCATTTCATTTGTAGAAAAATGTGGGAAGAAAAAGGTTAATAACAACAATGAAGTTGTTTAATTCAGATTCACATGTGAAACATACATGGCTGGTTCTAAAGTGGAAAATAAAATGTTAGAATCAAATGAACCTAGTATTTGTGAAATTCCTACAACATACTATCAAACTACTACTCTCTTTATTAACTGTGCTTTATGGTGCCACACTCAATCCTGCCAGGAATGTGTGGTCATTCTTATTTTATAGAAAACCAAATGTCAAAGAGTAAAAGAAAGTTACCCTACGTCAGACAATTCTGAGATCAAAATTTATGTAAATTAAGGAAAAATAGGATATTTGTTTTTTTCCAACAAACAAGCTGTTGACTTACAAAAAGCATGGGGTTACAGTAATCCACCATCTTTTCTGAGCTACTTCCAACCTTCTTGGAGAGTCTCTAAGGCTCTGAGAATCTGTGAGAGTCATGAGTGCCACTATACAAGCAAAAATAAAACTAGGAACTATTAGAGACTATGTGGTTTCAGAGGAAGAAGAAAGGAAGACCCTTTGAGCAACAACAACAACAAAATATTGAAAAGGAGTCTGAAGATACTGTCTTTGATTCTCCTTACTGAGAGTATTTATTCTACACATTTACTCAAATATTTTATTCAACTTCATATTGCATCCTGAAATACCATATATGTTTTAGTCATCTTTTTTGCTGCTGTGATCAAAAGACCTGACAGAATAATTTTAGAGGAGGAAAAGTTAATTTGGCGTTCATGGTTTCAGAAGTCTCAGTCCTTATATAGCCTACTCTACTTCTCTGGGCCCAGAGTGAGGCATTATGGTAGAAGGGTGTGAAGGAGAAAAACAGCTCAGAACATGATCACCAGAAAACAGATCTACTCACCAGGAACAAAATATAAATCCCAAAGGGACAGCCCTCAGTGATTTACCTCCTCCAGCCACATCCTACCTACCTTTAGTTACCACCCAGTTAATCCATTCAAGTGGATTAATCCAACAATTAGTTTAAGACTCTTATAAATCAATCATTTCACTTCTTAACTTTCTTGCATTATTTCACACATGAGTTTCTGGGGGACATCTCATTTCCAAATCCTAACAGTTTATTACAGATGTAAGTACAATTGGCCCTCCATATCTGCATGTTCCGCATTCATATATCCAACCAACTGCAGATTGAAAATAGTAAAAAAAAAAAAAAAAAAAAAAAAACTGTCCATACCTCAACATGTGTAGATTTTTTTTGCATGTGATAATTCCCCCAAACAGTACAGAATAATAGCTATTTACATAGCATTTACATTTTAGTAAGTATTGTAAGCCATCTAGAGATGACAGAGTTTAAAGTAGGTTGTATGTAGATTATATGAAAATATCATGTCATTTTTAATGAGGGACTTGAGCATCCATGGATTTTAGTATCTTCAAGGGTCCTGGGCCCAATCTCCTCCAGATACAAAGGAGAACTGTATCTCTAAATGTAAGCTCTGTGTTAATCATTCCTACATCAGTAAAGATAATTTTAAATTAAGTTTCCTTAACATTTCAACATTAGAAGAATTAGAGTGTTGATTATTGGAGAACAAACAACATTAGAAGAATTAGAGTGTTGATTATTGGAGAAAAGAAAACACTTTTTGAGCATGAGACACACTGTGGAGGTTCAAATTTTAACCCTGATGTTTCTGCTACAGGAGAACATCCAGAGTAGGGGACTATCAGACACGGGGAGAGTATAGATGAAGGGGGAAGGGAACCCAGACACTGACATCCAAATCATGTTTTCTGAGAGTGACTCATGCCATAAAAAGTGGAACTGATTTGGAGAAGGGGGACCAGGCAATATGGAAGCAGAGCCCTTTACCCTGCTTCATGCTCATGAGGGTCCTGAATTATTTTATACTTTTGAATATATTCATAATCTATGTACATGAAACAAATACTTGGCCAAAAAGTCTAGGTAGGACTAATAATAGCAAGTCATTCAGTGGAAAAAGAATAAGTAAATTATAGGGATAATTATATTTTTAAATTTTATATTTCATTCATTTTTTTTACTGTTCCAGGTATGACTATTAATACATGTGAAGGTTATTTTTTATTAAATTTCTTCTACCCTTCTTTACTTTGGAAAATTGTGTTCAAAAGCTGAATTCCTCACATCTGTAGAGGAGAGAACACAGAAAGAGTGGACTTATTTTCCTGGTTTGTATAATGAGGTTTCTAAAAGAGATCACACTGGGATTACTGGAGAGAGCAATGACCAGCCCTGGGAACTTGTGTTCTCATTCTGGCCTCTTCACTAACCACTCTAGACATTGCTCATGTCAGTGATTCCCAGATGATGGGTTTCATGAAGCATTATATGTTTTTTAAAAGGAATGATGTGAATCTGCAATATGTATACGGGGTAAAAATGGGAGTTCATAATCTGCTTGAATCAAATGTATGAAATATGATATGTCAAGAGCTTTGTAATGTTTTGAACAACTAATAATAAAAAAAGAATCAAAAAAAAAAGAAACTTAATTGGTTATTTGTTACTCAAAAAGGACAGTTAGGGGGAAAAAAGTACTCTACTATCTCCATAATGTGAACAGTTTGACATAAATAATACAAAAATTTAAATAAATAAATTTTTCTTGGCAAAGGCTCACACTATTAAAAATTTCTCATTTTCCATGAATCAATAAAAATCTGTCAGGGATTGTCACTCCAAAGAAGAATGACATATAAACATCACTATCCTTGGTTTTTATCAGTGAATTTTAATTATATGGAAAGATGGATTTTATTGTGGCATATTCACATGCACAGTAGTATACTTTGATCTTATCAAATCACCCATTAACCTTCCTCCACCCATTCCTTCTTTTTCTCTAATAAAGAAAATGTTTCTCTTCTAATTACATGTTGTCTTCTTTTTTTCCTACTGGGTTTTACTTATGAGGGAAATATGTGATACTTGTGCTTCTGAGTCTAACTCATTTCACTTAACATTATGATCTCCACTTCCATCTGTTTTCCTGCAAATAGCATGATTTCATTCTTCTTTGTGGATGGAATGGAATAAAATGCCACTGTGTATATATATCATATTTTGTCTACCCATTCATCCCTTGATGGGCATCTGGGTTGATTCCATTAGTTTGGCTATTGTGGAGTAAGCTGCTATAAACATAGGTATGCAGGGATGTCTACAGCATGCTGACTTTAATTCCTTTGAGTATACACTAGGGAGTGGTATAGCTGGATAATATGGTAGTGCTGTTTTTAGATTCTTGAGGAAATTCCATACTGATTTCCAAAGTGTATAGAATAATTAACATTTCCACCAAGAGTGTGTAAGACTTCCTTTCCCCCCACTCCCACAGTCTTATCAGAAATTTTTTGTGTGTTCGTTTTTTTCTTTCATTTTTTAATGGTGCATTATAGTTGTACATAATGATGGGATTTGTTGTTACATATCCATACATGCACAACAGTATAATTTGGCCAGTATCACTCCCTAGCACTTCCCCCTTATACCCCCACCTCCTCCCTTTCTTCTAGTGATCTCCCTTTGATTTCCATGAGATACACAACCACCTTTCTTTTCCTTTTATTCTAATTTCCATATATAAGAGAAAATATCCATCCCTTGACCTTCTGAGTTTGACTTATTTTGCCTAACAATGGTTTCTAGTTCCATTCATTTTCCTACCAATGACATAATTTCACTTTACTTTATGGATGTGTTATGTGTACCACATTATTTTTTTATCCATTTATCTATTGATGGACACCTAGGTTGGTTCTGTAGTTTGACTATTGTGATTTGTGCTATTAAAAACCTGGATAAGTTTGTATCACTGTATAATGACAACTTTAATTTTTTTAGGATAAACACCAAGGAGTGATAAAGCTGGGTCATATGGTAGTTCCATGTCTTTTAAGAAACCTCCATACAAATTTTTATAGTGATTGTATAAATTTACAATCCTACCAAGAGTGTAAAAGTGTTCCCTTTCCTCCATATCATCTCCAGCATTTATTATTTGTATTTTTCATGACTGCCATTCTTACTGGTGTGAGATGAAATCTCAGTGTAGTTTTAATTTGCACTTCCCTAATTGATAATGATATTGAATATTTTTTTCATATATTTGTTGGCAATCTGTGTTTCTTGTTTTAAGAGGTGTCAGTTTAATTCATTTGCCCATTTATTAATTGGGTTATTTGATTTTGGGGTGTAAAGTTTTATGAATTCTTTATGTATTCTAGATATTCATCCTTTGTCAGAAGAGTAGTTAGCAAAAGTTTTCTTCCATTCTGTAGATATTCTCTGCGCATTTCTAATTGTTTCTTCTGCTGTGAAGAAGTTTTTTAATTTAATGACACCCCACTGAACTTTATTGAGACATCATTGCTGTATCTACATACTGCAGCATTGACCCTGAATTTTCTTCTAGGAGTTTCTGTTCTAATTTCTAGGTCTTTGATCAACTTTGAATTTATTTGTTTATTTAATTATTTATTTATTTGCATGGTGAGAGAGAAGGGTCTAGTTTCATCCTCCTTATTTATTTATTCTTATTCTTAATGATTGCCATTCTGACATGGGTGATATGGAATCTCAATGTAGTTTTGATTTTCATTTTCCTGATGGCTAAAGGTGTTGAACATTTTCTGAGAATTAGTGGTCATTCATACTTATTTTTTTGAGAAATGTCTACTTAATTCATTGGCCCATTTATTGACTGGGTACCCTTCTTTTGGAGTTAAGTCTTTTGCATTCTTTATGTGTGCTGTATATTAGTCCTGCACAAGAAGAATAGTTGATAGATTTTCTACCATTCTGTAGGCTGTATCTTCATCACTGTTTTATTGTTTTTATTACTGTGCAGTAACTTTTTAATTTGCCATCTCATTTGTTTATTTTTGCTATTATTTCCCAAGTTATTGAGGTCCTATTCAGGAATTCATCACCTGTGTCTATGTTTTGAAGAGTTTTTTTCCTGTGTTTTATTCTAGCAGTCTCAAAGATTTTACACTTAGGTTTTTAATCCATTTTGATGTTTTTCTCCTTTCTTTTTTTTAAATTAAGGATCTAGCTTTAATATTCCTCACTGTCTCAATAAGTCTGCTCCTCAGGCTTCTCAATGGGAAATAAGGAGAGTACAACAAGTAATCTCAAAGATGATTTCTGGTTTTAAGATTTGATTTTGTGAGTACTTTGTGGAAAAACTAATTCAGTTTCTTATATGTTTCTTAGCTAAATATCCGGTTCTTATTATGTGGTTTTTTTCACTTTAAGCACTGATTTTCATATAATCAAAGTTCACCATATTAATAGTATCATTGAAGTTTTAGGCCTTAAAGTCTTTGGATATAATCTCTATCTAGTCATTTATTATATGAGATAACCTTACCCATATTAATCCTTAATTTAAATATTTTTCTATAAATTTCAACATTAGGCAAAATGTCTTCTGTCTTTTTGACCTCAAGAAAGAAATTGTACTTAGGAAAATAAAAAGGCAGTTCAAATTATGTCATTGATTTGCAGAAAAATCCTTTAATGAATTGCTATGGTTTATTGAACCTTTAATTTGGTATTATGAAAATACTGTTATATTTATTACAACAATTAAATGAGAAGGAAAACATATATAATTTATAAGTGTAGACTCAAGTATTAAAACAAGTCCAAATACTCAAAGTTCATGATAGAACCGAGATTCTAATTTTTCTCTATTGTCAAAATAGAGAATTAGAATTTCTGCTCCATGTCACTGCTTCTGAAGTTCATACTGTAGAGCTTCCTATGTTATGTTTTTTATTCATGATGGTTTATTTCTCTAGAATGGTTTATCTTCTACTTTTTCAACTAAAGCTTTATCAATTCCATTTCAAATGGCAAACCCTTCTACCTCCAGAACGAATGGGTATCTTCTGAGCTTTTAGCACCCTATATTGGTATCGCTCCTTTAGCATTTTTTACAGTGAGCTCTATATATTCTAGTGTTCTCTACTATCTGCCTTTCCTTAGTTGATAAGTACTCTGAAAAGTTTATGCTGTCAAATTAAAATAAAGTGTGTGTGGTGAGGAACAATGGGATCAAATTTTATCTCTAGGAAGTATGAATATGAATGGAAAAATGGAAAAAACTCCAAGAATCTAAGGCAGTGAAGGTTTTGCACAACCAGATCCATAGTCTGATGTTATCAAGTTCTTCACTATTTAGCCATTTTATTTTTACTATCCCTCAGTTTAGTTTTACAGATTTCTAGCCCCTGTTTGGGAAGTCACTACAACCCCACCATATACCGTTCTCAATCTCTTCTGTTCCTGAAGGCTATTAGTGGCCTACAATCCCTAGGCTCCAGTGTAGAGGGAAGTCTCAATTACCAAGAATTTTAGTATTTTTGAATCACATAAGATCTATTTTCTTCCAAAAATTCATCAACCTACATATAGAATGCTCCTATAAGAAAACATTTCAAAAGGATCAGGAAAGGGTGTAAGTGTTTTTTCAGAACATGTGAGACGCAGAGGTAGCTGGTCTAAGAAAAGCAACCACATGATAAATTTAAGCCAAAGAAATAAGACATGGTCTAGATCTGCACATGAGAAATAGGACCATTGGACAGCTGATACATGAGTTGATATAACCCTTTAAAATATAGCCTTTGAGATAACCCTTTAATATATAGCCTTTGATATAACCCTTTAATATGCCTCTAAGCAATTCATAAGTTTCTTGGCAAGTGTGGGCCTCTGTTACAGTTCTCTTTCAGTTTTTAAAAAGGTATTTCAAGGATGTAGAAAATAGTATGTGGAAGAAAAAAACCTGAAGTACTGTAATCGGTAACATTCTCTGATATCAATAAATGTAGTAAGTGAAAATTAAAAACGAATTACATTGTGGTGATCAAGAACAGAAATGTTTTCCACTCATCTGTCTAGCCCTCACAGGTTAAGTGGCTAAATATATGAGAGTATTAACAAAATGTAAACAGCTATTATCTGTCATTTATTATCTAAAGCATTTTATGGCTTCTATCCAGTAATTTCCTCAGTATGAAATAAAATTAAAAGGAAATGCTATATTGGTTCCAAAATGTTTTGTATATAGCTTAACTGGACATATTGTGAATACCACTCTGACATCCATCCGTAAGTGGAAGACTGAATGGCAGTAGCTTGTATTTTCTCCATAATTATGAAAAGTTTTACAATAATGTGATTTTTCTGCCATATTCATTAAAACTAGTAGTTTTGAGGGGGGAGGAGACCATCATTGAGGACCAAGGATATGTGGGGTGTTTTCTGGACATGAGCAGAAAAATGCCCCTATATAGGATGAAGTAGATCTGAATTAACACAGAGCAGACATCTTTGTTGTGATCATGCAGGCAGGATGTTGGAAAACTAGAAATAAGGAAAGAGACTGGAATTGTACCATAAAATGTGAAGTTTCCAGTCGTCCCTGTGACTCAGAAGACTCTAACATGTTACAAGAGGGTTGAGCATAAGGCTCTAAGGTCTGTCTCATGCTCAACTTCCTGAAAACCTTGGATCACTCCATCTTAATTGAGATGATTAAAATTCTCACTGTGAATATTCTCCACCAATGAACCAGCACATAGAGGTAAAGGTTGTGGTTCTTCTAGGGTTAGAGGAAAAAAAAGTCAATAATTATAAAGAAGAAATGTGTTAAAAGAGAATATTCACTGCTAAGGAATATAAACTAAATATACATTATTTTCATACATTCATAACTTAATTTATTTGAAGGATGAACTTCTAAGTTGCCAAGAAAAACAGAAAAAATACTTTAATAAATATGATATGCATTGAAACATACTCATGTTTCTCATATGCTTCCAATAAAACTCTACCCTGGGATAAATACCAGCCTGAAATAACACTCACTTGGCTCAGATTTTTATGGGTGTTAGGCATTTCTTGAGTAGCCTTCATTTATTTCGAAAACTGGAAGCTTGGCATTGCTTTTAAATGAGTTGAAATGTGATTTGATGAAGAAGGAAGTTCCCAACTTAACTACTGTCTATTTTAAATTTAATGGCTTATTTTATTAATAACTTCCTCGTATAGGCAGGCTCAATTATTTAAAAAAAAAAGCTTGAGTTCCTAATTGGACAGTTAATCCTATTTTTTGCATGGCTAGTCAATGTAGTACAGTAGAAATCAGAGCAAGTCCTCACTGAGTGAATTAGTTGAGGTATTTGCTCTCAGTCTTCTCTGTGCATAACACAGAGAAGGTGAGAGGTCCCAACATGTACACTGTTAGACCAGCCTTATGGATTAGAAGAGTGGGTAGTGATTTGGTGTCACCTGGAAAGTTGATTTTCTCTAAAGTATTTTAATGATGTTATCATATGTACCATCATTAGGGACCTGTTGATTTGCTCCTCTTAGTTGCTTTTGAAAAAGTACATCATTTCTATAAATTCTGTATAAATCATTATTTGTATTTATGTGTGAAGGGTTTTCAAATGATAGTATACAGAAGTAGTTTCTGCAGGTGGTATGGCTAAAAACGGGGTAAGTTTTATAAGGGAGAACTAGGGAGTACTAGAGTCAAGACTGCTGGTTTCAGAACTCAGATCAGTCTGCACTGGGAAGCAAAACTCTTCAGGCTGAAATCTTGAAGATTCTTGCACTGGACTCATAGCAAAGGAAATAAGTACTAGGTTTCACTCTCAAGGGGTGCATGCTTAGCCCTTAAGAACTTTGGAATCAGATGAATCATTTTAGTGTTTTTCACCTTCCTTACAAAGTCACCTGCTATGGAAAATGGCCCTCTGGTACAATAAAATAGTAAGTGGCAGCCTGCAAGGCCTCCTTACTTTTATTTCAAGGAACATCTATATTCTGGGGTTGAGTTTGAGACTATAGGTTTACATGGTGGTGGGTACAAATGAGCATTACGTAATTTAATATCCTCTTTAGAATGACAAGGGACACAAGGAATTTCTAGAAATTTTATCCTTCTCATTGGTTGATTTAAACTAGACAGAAATGCTTACAAAGTTGACATAACACCATGGACAGACTCCTGGAATGGCTTAACTTCATCTAACTGAGATGTGACCAAGGCTGGGTGGCCAATCACCCATCTAGCAAATTGAAGAAGGAAGATTCTCAGTCTCTTGGAGATAGAATTGGTCAAGGGCAGTTGTGGTGGGGCTGGGGATGTGGCTCAAGCGGTAGCGCGCTCGCCTGGCATGCGTGCGGCCCGGGTTCGATCCTCAGCACCACATACAAACAAAGGTGTTGTGTCCGCCGAAAACTAAAAAAATAAATAAATAAATATTAAAAAAAAATTTTTTTTTTAAAAAAAGGGCAGTTGTGGTCACAGTGCTGTTTCTTCATTCCTCCCTCTGGACCTCCCTGTGTCATTTCTATAAGACAGACGTCAAAGGGTTAGAAAGTGTTGGAAGCCTGTCCTGATGGGCATCTTCTAGACACTATAGTTTTCTGCTTTTAATTTTTTTGGTTTTGTGTGGACATCAGTGTTAAATAGAGGATTGACTCTGGAAAAACTCGTTATGGGTGAAGGAACTGTTTGTTTCTAGTTCTCAAGGAGCTGAAAAACTTGCTTCAGAACATATAAATGACAAAGATGGAGCCCACTGCTTAGTTCTGCTAGTGGATAAAAGAAGCAATATGTTGACACTTCCTCTAGCCAAAGCTCCTTATCACATCACTTGGAGGAGAACTGATTAGGGAGATTTGGATTAATCCAAGACTCATTCTCAAAAGTACTTAGTAACTTGGAAACTTTTACAATTTGCCACATCTTACTCTCTGACTAATAATGATGGCTCACATTTATTGGATGCTCACTAAATACCAGGGATACTTATATTCACAATTTAACAAATGAGGAAACTGAGAAGTTGGGAGAGTATTTAATTAGCTTGCATGTGCAGCTATTCATGGTTCCAACACAGGCCTGAGCCCTTGAACATTGCACCATATGGGACACTTCCAGAGCTAATTACGTATCAAAATTATATTTTATATTTAGTTAGAAAAAGATGAAATTTCAAAGAGTCTGACTTTTCCTTCTCCTTTGCATATAATATATCCCCTTTATTTGAATTATAGATATTTCTAGACTCCAACATATCTTTTCTGTCCCCACTGTCATTATCCAGATATTACTACTTCTCTTCTTCAGATATGTTCTCCAGGTTTTGAGTATTATTATTATTATTATGGCACCTTAGCTATTCATATATAGAATATTTCTCATATGCTGGAGTCTATGCTGTACCATATATATATATATATATATATATATATATATATGAATTAAAAGATATTTTTATAAAATAGTTCTAAAATCAGTTGCAAGCTAGAAATATGGATTAGCTAGTTTATCCTTATATGTTAAAGCATCTTTACTATCTTCCCACCATGAAGTGCATTGGCTTAGTAAAAACTAAAGAATGTTTGTGTTCATCTGGGAATCTGAACTTGATGCCCAGATTCAAAATCAGTGCCTAACCTGCCTTTCCTTTTGTTTGTCTCATTGTAGAACTATTTTGTTGGCCTTTAGATGTCTTATAGTTTGAGAGCAAAAATCTGGCCAGGGGCAATTCTTTTTTTTTTATTTTGCTGTTTTGTTTTGTTTGGGTATTGGGGATTGAACCCAGTGCACTTAACCACTGAGCCACATTCCCAGCCCTTTTTAATATATTATTTAGAGACAGGGTCTCACTGAGTTGCTTAGGGCCTCGATAAATTGCTGAGGCTGGCTTTGAACTCTCCATCCTCCTGCCTCAGCCTCCCGAGCCACTGGGATTAAAGGCTTGCACCACCACACCCAGCAAGGGGCACGTTTTTATACCCACAAGCAACTTGGTTTCAGTCTGCATTGCCTTGAGGAAGATGATGAAAGTTAGGAAGAAACACTAAATGTACACATAGTTGAGATCTGCCCTCACCACACCAAAAGAAAAAAAAAAAAGAAAAAAGAAGAAAGAAAGAAAACTGGAAATAAAGAAAACTCATTCCAGAGATGGGTGTGCAGAGAATATGTACAGTAGTTATTAGAAAACAATCCCACAGGCTAATTATATGAATATAGCCACAGACTTTTAGACCCTCAGTGGGTTTTGAAATCTACCCAGTCAGATATGCTGAATAAGAAATTGAGCACAAGTGTCATTTCTTGAACTTGATACTTTTATGCCTTTCTATGGTGACAGCAGGGATTCTGGAATAATGTATACCTAAATGGGCACTCATGAATCTTCTCCAAGGCTTCATGGATTCCTACCAAAGTCATTTGCTCTTTTGATCAAGACGTAAGTTAAAAATTAAGTAATCATTTGTAGCAAATAAGACGAGTCAGTACATTTAATAAACTGAATATTGAAAATTATTAATTTTAATCAATCATTAGAATAATTTGAGAAGAAAGGGGGGAGGGAGGGAGAGAGGGCGAGGAAGAAAAGACCTGAACAAAAGAGACTTTGAAAGAAAAAGGCAGAAACAAACCGTTTTAAATTAATATTGAATTTTAGATGTACAGGCTTAAAAAAATCATTTTCTTATATCATAGATGGTTAAAGAAACTTCACCTAAGCCATGTCTGTCAGAAGGAATATCTGCATGCACTAAGTAGTTTCTAGTGAGATGGGTCTAATGGTGAATAAGAAGACAGTGAGAGGAGTCTGACACTTGAAAGGTCTTGGCAGGCTGTGGCTGATTGCTGATAGTGTTAGAATAGACTTATTATCAGCTTCTATGCACCTTATCAGAATGAACATGCCTCTTTGAAAATTAAAGTATATGAAAAAGGACATCTTGTATTTCGTTTTTGATAGTTTCCCCTAAAATGCACATTTTTTTAAAAAAAGAGGAGGAACTCCTTATCATTTAAAGTACTTTTTCTACTTGATTAAGTTCTCTTTCCCTTTTATGCAAGGGGAGGGATATAAAAACTCATGAAATATCCAGGGGAAGAGTCAAAGCACATTGTTGATATTATTCAACACTAGGCTAGGAAAATCAGAGCGGAGTATTTTAGATTTGAAACAAGGAGTTTCATAAACCAAAAGAAAAACACAAACAGCAGGGATTTTTTTAAGCTTTCTTTGTTTGTTCCTTTGTTAATATCTTGCTCTGCTAGGTTTACAAATCCTAAATAAATAGAAATTAGTGCTTCTTCCTTTGCAGTCCATTTGCTTTAGATGTTTGCCTTGAGGGACATTTGTGTATTCTGCTAATGGCTGCAGCAGAGTGCTGTCTCATTTTCATTCTGGCAAAAAAAAGGCCGTCACCATGGTTACAGTTTCATTTGCTAGAGAGAAACTGATGGCTGTTAGTGATCCCATCATAAGCAACTTCTGTCAGATTTCTTATCAAGTAGACATATTTTGACAAAGTGAAAGATAACACCGTAATAAGAGAACTGAGTTGCTACTCTATGTAATGAACCATTTAGCATTAAATGAAATGTGAAACCACATTTTAAAAACTGAAGGTGGGGAGAAAAAGTAATATTTATAATTTACACACACACACACACGGAATATTCCACTGTAGAGTAATGATAGCTTGTTTTCTTTTTGTAGTCCCAGTAACTCTAGCAGGATAATATTGATTTATATTGAGGGTCTCAGCAAACCATCATGCAGCCACTCAGAGCTTGCATGAGAGGATATTAAGCTTTTGCTTCCACCATTTACCTTACTGGAACCCAAGGCTATCCTAGGTACCCAGTGCCAGGGTAGTGGGTCAAAATGTCCTGATAAAAGACCAAGGAAAACATTTAGCCTGTAATAAACTCTAAATTTGTTTGGTTCTGCTGAGGAGAGAGTCGAATTCCCAAGTAGATCATTGAGATCAATTGAAGCACCTTGTTCATGTTTATGAGCCATGTGATATTTCCAACGGATTGCCAAAATGGCGCAGAGAAAAATGTAGCCCCCAGTTTCCCATTCAGGTTTCAGCCACAGCACCCAAATAGTGCTGGGAGAGGGATTCGAGGTGAGAGAAATATGGATTTAAGACCAACAAGAAAAGCTCCAGAAAATGTCATCTATCTGACTTCAGATTAGACATATAGTAGACACCACTGGTGTTATTTTTTTTTTTCGAAATTTAATAGTAAAGACTAATTTAACAGGGAAATTTCCAAACAAGAAGTCCTAAATGTCTTTTCTTTTTCTGATTTTTACAGTTTCATTCTGGCTTGGCTTGTAACATAAATCAAGCAATATAAACAGAGTACATGTTTTACTTTGAAGGGAAAAAGTGATGCAACAGAAAAGGATGGAGTGTCCCCACAATCATCAGTCCTAATGACACAGAGGTGTGGGACAGTTTGTTACAAACACTTGTTTGGCAGAAGTCTCCTAGACTTTGGTTGTGAGGAAGGTAAGATGCTGAGGTACATGCAATACTTTTCCATTTGTTCTTTGTTCATGATTTGTCCCTACAAATGAGTGAAAATATTTTTTTGGAGGGGAAATGCAATCATGAAGTATATTCTCTTCCTTTCTAGTTTTATAGGAGGATTGGTTTTTATTGATTTTATTTTATGTGTTATTTAATCTTATCAATAAGAGTCACAGTGTGATTAGGACATATAAACCTGGCCGAAAAGTCATCTGGATGAAAGCTCTGTTTTTCCTGACCATGTGATTTTCCAATTTCAAACACCTTTACCTGTGATACCCAAATAGGTGAGCATATGAAATGCAAAGGAAATCATGAAAATTACCACTTTAGAATGAAAAAGGGAATCATCAAATTAAAAACCAGAGATAGGAGTCTACTATTGCTGAGGTCACCTACTGACAAATATGTACTTTAGAAATCAATGATTTTGTAATTTTTTGTATATCTGTGTCCTGGGGATCAAAGAACCCAGGGCTTTGCACGTGTGTGTGTGTAATAACTTTGAAATTACTGATCATTATATCCTTCTCTAAAATATAATATTGCAAGAAGTTTCCCAAGTTACACAGTATCTGCACCTTTTAAAATCCATTTATTTATACACCCTTATAAGTAACATTGCAGAGTGACACAGTGTGTTTAATGAGCAAAATATAATTTCTTATTTGTGTTGTCAAGGGAATCTTAAAGCTCATGAATTTTGTTTTGCTTGTATGGTTTAAAGGAATGTTTTGCACTTAATCAATCCAATTTAAAAGATGTCTTATTTTTCCTTCAGTGGTCAGTTGAGAACAGGGGTCCTGGTTTCAAAGTTCATTTTATATCAGGTAGCCTATTACACAGAATAATATATGATTTCAATTTTAATTCAAAGAATATTATACCTCAGATTTATAGAGCACCAGAGAGATCAAATCACTTTATGAATGTTAAGTTACTGACAGCTCATCTATGTTTGCTTACAAAATGGGAAAAATTCCAGGGTATACAACTTGCGATACATAGTTCTCCCTCAATTACAAAATAGAGTTGTTCCTGAAGAGTTGAACATAAATCCCAATTCTCCTGGTCATAGTCAATAAATTGGAAATTGTTTGCAAAAAAGTGAATATTTTTTAGTTGGAAAAGCTTTATAAATAGCAAGATGGTACATGATCCCCAGCCAGGTTTTGCCCCAAGGACATCTGCTGTTGGCATGGTTTCAGGGTAGGACAGGAATTCCTGGAATAAAAAAAATATTCAATGTAATATTTCTTTCAAATAAAGTGAGATCTCTCTGCCAAGTTGCCACACAAGACTGGCTGATCCAAGAAGCAACCAACATGGAAAATAGGAATAATCATATTAGCTTTTAACCTTCAAAACTCTCATAAACTCCATTCCAAGAAAGTAAATACTTATCATAATTCTGAATGAAAAAAATAAACTCTTTGGTATATGTTTGTATTAATAAATAAAAAATAATGCACTGAAAAGAGAAACATTTAAAGAGAAAATTTGAACCTGTCAGAGGTTCAAAATGTTTTCTTCACAGTTGTCATAGTATCATAAGTGTTCCTATCCAACTCAATTATGTTCCCCAATTTTTTATAGATTTTATTTTTTAGGTAATTATAGGCACACCACAAAATCAACTGGAAGGTACAGACATTTCCTAATCACATCTAACCTCACACAGGCATAGCCTCTCCCATTATCAATGGCCCACATCAGAGTAGTACATCTGTTACAATTGAGGAAACTGAAGTCCATAGTTGAACATCTGGCTTCACTCTTGCTGTTTTATATTCTATGAGCTTGGGCAAATGTATCATGACATGTGTCCACAACTCTAGTATTGTGTAGGGTAGATTCACTGCCCTTGAAATACCCTGTGCTCCTGATCTTCTTCCCTAACCTCTGGAAATCACTATTTTTTTTAATTGTCTACATACTTTTGACTTTTCCAAAATATGATTAAGTTGAAATCCTATACCGTCTAGCCTTTTCAGTTTGGCTTCTATCACATAGTAATTTACATTGAAATTTCAGGCACATTGTTTAGAACTGAATGATATTCTATTGTCTGGAGAGTTCATAGATTACTTATCTATTCACCTCTTTGGTTGCTTCCAAGTTTTGGCAATTATGAATGAAGTAGCTATAAATATTTATGTGCCTGTTTTTGTAGGGATATGAGGGTATGTTTTCAGCTCTTTCAAGAAATTCCCAATGACCACTATGGATAGATGATGTAGTAAGAACAGTTTAGTGTTGTAAGAAACTGCTCAACAGTCTTCCAAAGTAGCTGTACAAGTTACATTCCCATCAGCAATGAATGAAAGACATTGTTGCTCCACATCCTTGCCAGCACTTGGTGTTGTCAGTGCTGTGCATTTTGACCATTCTAATATGTGTGTAGTGGTTTCTCCTTATTTTAATTTTCATTTCTCTGATAACATATGATGCAGAGCACCTTTTCACATGCTAATTTGCCATCTGTGTAGCTTTGGTGAGGTTTCTGGCAAATTAAAAATTCCCCAACTTTTAGGGAAAAAAATATATATGTATATATATATTTCTTATGTTTAGTTACTTATATTTAATGACCTTTACAGGAGTGCTTTTTTTCTATTAATTTTGTACTCTAAATGTATAATGTTTTCATTAATAAAATATTTCATAAAATATAATTTTGGATATCTTAAATAGTTACAAATGATTTAAGCATATCATCTAATTTTAAATCAAATAATTCTGAATTTAAGTATTTCTATAACTTCTTGAAAATATAGAAATTTCTACTTCATGTTGGGGTTTTTCAATAAAATCAGTTTTTCCAGGTTACTATTTTTAAGGTAGTTAACAAGCTATATAATAAAAGGATATTTTGAAACAAGAAAATGCACCTACATTTTTTCCTTAAAAGTTGCTTATATTTTTATTTTAACTGAATCATTCATTCTTTGTCTTCCTTCCACATGCAAGTATATTATATCATAAAATGCACCCAGCTATTTTTCTTTTGTTTTCAGTGCTAGGAATTGAACCCAAAGCTACTGCTAAGCTACACCTCCGACTCCTTACATATGATTTTCCATAAATACTTTACAAAGTCTTTCATGATCTACTGAAAGTAGAAGACGTAATTTACTTAAGAATTCCAGGTTGTTGAATAGTTGGATCATTTTCCCTGTTTTGCTACTATAAATGTCTCTGTTATGGGCATTCTTCTGCATGTAGGTTTTCATTCCTATATTTGATCATTTTCATCTGAGAAATTCCAAAAGTGAGATTATAGAGAAAGTACATATTTTTTTCGTATTTTTCTAATTTTTAAATAATTTTAAATTTTCTTTTGATGTTGTATTTCTTTGATTTTTAGATCTCACTACAATTATAATTAGATTGTATTTCATTTTAACAGTTAATGAAAAAAAAGTTCTTCCCTAGGTGATTGGTTTTAACCAATACTTAATAATATTGAGGATTTTAACTTTTCCAATAAAAATGGAAAATGCTCAAATGTTGGGAACTTCACAGATTGAATAAGAGCTGGTTTTTATATTCTTAGTGTATTTACTAGAAAAACTATGTGTACTTTTAAATTCTCTTAAAATTGTATGATTATGCCAGTGTTCCCTTTACAGGCCAATCACAAAGAATCACAAATCAATATGTATCTAGTTATTAAGAAAAATAAACTTATACATCCCCCCCTTTTTTTGGTTAGCAAATGCTGGTGAAAGCCACAACTACCTTCACAAGTATAAAAGGAAAAAAAAAAAGGTGTTTCTTTAAATGCTCTTTGAAAACTTAAGTTGTCAAAGCATCATCATTCAGAATCCACCAAAGCAGAAAACTAGGATTCAGAATTTAAACTTAAGCTAAGTACTTAAAAAATGAAGCTAATGGCATTATTAGGCTCTGGAAATGTTTGGTTTGTGGTCACATTACACTCAAGTTTTCAAAAGTACCATAAAATCTATCATTGGAATATGTAATCAAGTCCAATAAATTTATTAAGTTACATAATGTTTTATTAAACATCTTAGCAAAACTAAGGAGTTTCTCATAGCACATAATATTCCCCACAAAATTTATTGTTCTAAAAATATGGACTGAGAAAAAAGTGAATTCACATTAAATATTATTTTAAAATCATAAAATTTATTTAGTATAATTATGGTGATTTTTTTTTGCTAAAGAAAAACTTTATTTACATTTTCTAAGTATCAAGGTAATAGAAGATCAATGAGGAAAAGGGAATTGGCAGTTTGGCAAATAAATTATTTTTTACTTTCAAGTAGAAAAGAAACAACTGCAACCCATTTACCCAAATATAGCCATCTGAATTACTACTTTACGAGGGCCAGAATCTCTCTTAAATAAGCTAGTCCTTAAATCACATTTCTGCAGCCAACATTAAGAATAGTCAGCCCACTTGAATTTTGCTTCTCTAAACCAAAGTTTTGAATTTTGACCTCTCATCAAGGAAAATGAAATTGGATGTTCAAACCAAAAATTATCCAGAAACATCTGTGGTTTGCCTACTCTGACTTCTGGCTGAAATTGAGAAATTACTTGATGGGCCCCAGTTATTCTGCTTAATCCCTACATCATAATGAACAATGGCTCCATTTTTATTTAATATTGAGCAACTGCAGAAGCATATTTGTAAATTATCCTAATCAGCAAAGGTAAAATTGAGATAATCTGAAAGGACATGCATCCATAATACTTACTCAAAGCTTGCTCACAAATTAAACAAGAGAGACAGAGATAATAAAGATTAGCAAAGCATTAAGGAAAACACTAGCTGGACTAAAAAGCTAAATTATGAAAATAACAACAACAAATAATGTTCAAATAATGTCAGCAACAGTTCTGAAAGCAACAGAGAAATTCAAGAGAACCAATGGCATGCATAAAAAGCCAAATGACCTCCTTGTAAGGTTCAATTTTTTATAAAATATCTGCAGATTTCTCTGATTTTATTCCTCCTAATATTAACTGTGTAGAATTGCATGGGCAAGCCCAAATTCTCTCTGGATTTCACCTTTATCTCCAAAACAACTGGATGGAAGGGATCTCTGTGCATCTTAAGAGATCTCCATGCATCTCTTTATGCATTATGTTCTGCCTTCTGTTCTATGTGTCTAACACAGTGGAGGAGGGGAGGTATATATAGTGTTCAATTCCTGAAAAGAATTGTCACTGAAGCCACAAAAAAAGAGACTGTAACTTCTATGTCTTGATACTGTCTCTTAAGATTATAGAGTAAAATCCAATTTCACAGTCAATTTTTGCCAAAATTACATTTAAAGCACAATGATTTTTACATCAGGACTTTTTTTTTTTTCATCCTGGCTAAAAGGTGATCACTTTTCTGTCTGAAGTTGTACTTGCTACAGTCATAATGGAAAATTGTAGAATACCAAAATAGAAACTGAATGGTATTAACAGATGTGATCTCATCAGGGTTCCATTTGTTAAAGAAAACATTGAATATTAATTAAAAGTTAATTAGAACTAATTGCCAATTAGAAAGAAAAAGTAATTTGAAGCTACCCACAGCCCTTCTATTATTATTACCTTTGAGAATCCTGCACACCTAAGGATTGCCAAGCATGCTACCTTTCCTTCCTCTGGTATCACTATTATGCCCTATCTTGTTACAGCTAACTTGCTGCATTAAACCTCAGATCGTGGTCCCCAAACACGTAATTACATCATTCATAGAATAGAGTCACAAAACAAGAGTCAGTATTTTACTGAGTGGGAATTCCATGTGCTGCAGAAAACAAGGGATTGAAAAACCAGAAAAGCAAATATAATAAATTTTAAATTAAATTAAACATGGTGGTTTAACAGTGGTGTGGTTCTGTGCTGAGTGCCTCCCACATGTATTTCCTCTGCTTCTAGCCACATACCGTCATTTTCATTTGGGGATCCACTTTTCCTACAAGGTTCCTATTGAAGCTCTTACACAGGATGCAGCTACATCACCCAAATCCATGCCTAAACCCAACACAGTACATTCTTCAAAGCCCAATGAGTGAGTCCCTTTAAGAATGGCAACAGAGTTAATCTCAGGGTATTTGTTTTGCGTTTCCATCTAGAGGGCTCACTCTTTCCTACTAGGGTTGAAACTGAAAGGATATAAGCCTGAAACTGGTGGCCACTTGGCTACCAGATAAAGATGAGGCCCAAAGGTGAGATGGAAATAAATTGAGCCCTCAGTCCTCTTGAGTCCCAAGCTAGCCAAACCCCTGGAATCTGCCAACTAATTCTTTCCCTCTCCTCTCCTCTCTGCTCCTTTGCCCTTCCCTCCGTGTCTCTCCTTTTCTTTTAGTGCAGTTATTTTGAGTTATGTTTCTAGTCCCTTAAAACTGAAAAGTCCATTGGCACCATATTTTCTAGATATTTATAAAATAGATGCAAAAGAAAAAGTAATATATCAATATTTCCCTTAGAGTTTAGCAAGATATAATCTTCCAAGAGAGGATTGCTTCCCCACTCATTCCCTGGTTTTACTCTTAAAATCTTTGGCTGACACTCTCAAGCTGACCGTGAAACAGAGAGTTTCTGTTTTTCAGCAGTTAGACTGCAGGCCTAATCCAAGATTGCATTCCCTATGCATTAGATCACTGATCCACAATAAATTTTCATTCAATCCAGATCTGAGTAGGACTTAAATCATTGACTTAATAGAAATGACACTTTTCTTTTTAAATACGAAAATTTCATGTATCAGAGAAATGACATTTTTGTTTTGTTTTTCAAGAAAATGCTTAGGGTTGCATTTCTTCTCGGTCTTCCCTTGTGTGCCCTAGTTTTGAGACTCTGATTGTAATGTTCTATACAGCAGGGAGCTACTGATAATAAGAAATCCACTAATATTTTAATAATCTTCTAAGTAAAGATGTAGTGCAAGATGACTAACCTGGATTTGCTTTTTTAATTTTTAGTTTTCAAAGTCCTTCACTCATTTGTTATGAAGAGACATATAACATATTAACATATGTTGTTAGAAGGTGAATCATGATTCTGCAAAGGCTGATTCCTTCATTGAGCCAATACCTTTATATAATGAAGTCATCACTTTTGAGACTCATTCACATAACTCAACTACCCTATCAATTTTAGCTTCCATTTAATGGCAAAAAAGTGGAAATTGATTAAAAATGATACTAAGTATACAAATATTGATTTGGCTTGCTTACATATGAGTTGTGATTTAGAAATATTTATGTAAAAATGAGGATGGGAAATTTCTAAAATTTATATTTTCCAAGTTACAGAATTGTTTTAATTTTTACCTCGAAATTCCAGTGTCTAAAAAGGGTATACAGACAAAAGAAAAAAAAAAAGGAGGGGATGGATTTGGTATTTTCAAACATTCTTAACTTAAATGCTGGACCGAGTCCACATATTTAAAAAGCTTGTCATTTATTAAAAGTATTATTAGTCTCAGCCTTCAGGCAGTTCTAAGAAGGTTACACAATGAAATGAATTTCACATTATAGAATCTGAAAGCTTCATTCTGACCTAAAAGTTCCATCAATGAAGTTTAAATGTGGCACATAAAGGTTGCTCAGATTTTCAATACCTTAATAGTATTTTTGCCTTGGAGGCTGTAAGAAATATTTAATGTTTAACTTGTGATTCACAAAAGCAATATGCCTTTTTTTTCAATTTTTTTTCCTCAAAAATTCCATAAGAAATATGAATAATGTGATGTCCAGATATAAAACTCTTTCCAACATGGTTTCTTTAATTATGACTATTTTAATAGTCTGTTTCAAAGGTGGTAGGGGAAGCAATTAAAACATTGACCAACCAGAATTGAAAAAGCCACACCCTTGGAGTTTTGGGAGAACTCAAATTTTAATAATGGTTTTCTAGGTAGGAGAGGGTTCCAGTTAATAGATGGTACCTGAAATGTGTCATCACATAAAAATATTTAAAATATGCACATGCTCAGATTGGGCCACTGATCTAAATTATTTAGGTCCTATAAAGTCCATCCTACATGACATTGCTGCATTTGTGTATTTTAAGGAAGCAATTTGAAATGCTCCAGTCCTGAGATAACAGCTGAAATTTAGGGGTTTATTTCCATTTTCAGGAAAGGATTTATGCTGTCAAATATGTCTGTTTATTACCCTACTGAAAACCATATTTAACTTGTATTTTTAAATTATTTCTGGGTGGAGAAGTTTTTGAAATTTCCTAATATTCTAATCTCTTATGTTTTCTATTAATACAGTTTGATTTTTTGAATAACTGTAGTCAGTCTCAGATTATCCACACCAGGGAAAAGAAACTGTGACAGATGATGTAAAAATGGCAGATAACATAAGTGTCATTTATATTTATGTCTGGAACGCATTTTCTGCTGCCCTTTTTTCCCCCCAGAACATTTACCTTCCTAATTATGTTTTACTCAGTCTAATCTTTAAATTAATTTGAATTCCCTGAGCACACAACTGACAGTGAGAAGAATGGAGAAATTTTCCTGAAGGGGAGGAGAAATTAGATTAAATAATAATGATCACTCGTATTCCTATAGCACTTCAGAGTTTACAATGTAATTTTATTTTCACTGCGTTGGTCCCCACCATCAGGAGGTGAATAGAGTCCTGTATCCACTGGTTAGAAAAAAAAAAAATGTTGCCTGCCCCTCTAGCTCCTTCAAAGGAAAATGGCTGTGTTGCTTACGGAAGCCCATAAGAACAGGGACCTGGGGACTCTTTGTTCACTGAGGCAAAGGAAACCTCAAGAGTCTCAAACAGTACCTGGCTATCATTTGTGCACATAAGGATTTGGTGGAGATGGGAACATTCCATCTCCTGCCTAGGAGACGGCCCTGTGTCTTTCTGCTCTGTCTCACATGATCCTGTCCTCCCTGGCCAGAGCTGAGAGGACCACCAGGAGGGCTAGGCCCAGTATTCAGAGCCTGTCAGTGTCCAGGGCTAAGGGCCTAGGGAAATTTGGCTCCAACAAAGATGAGGAAAGCCAATTTATTCTAATCAGGAAATAGAGAATTAATCAGTGATAGGGGCAGGTTCAATCTGGAAGGAAAGGCCCAAGTTAACATAGAGCCATATGTTTATGTAGAACCAAGAACTTTTTTCTCCCTCCTTTCATCTCTTTTCTTCTTTTTAAAATCATGCTCCCCAGGGAGGGGGAGGTGAGGACAAGGGATGTGACTACAAATGTGGCTGCTATTTTTGTGACACAGCCCACCTACACACAGACACAGTCTCCATAAAGTAGAGTGTAAGATAATTGTTTTAGCAAACTGATTGTGGTATTTAAAAATATTATCAATGTTATGATTTTCAAATAAAGGTTATCCTCCTAGATAGTTACCTTGCAGATTGGTGTCTCTTAGCTGAACATAGTTATTCCCATTATATCTTTGTTAATTTTAAATCTAAATAACTTTAAATATCTAATTTAATATTATTAAAATTTATAATTGCCCACTGTTTATTTTCTAGCAGTACATACAACATGTTAATAGTTACTGGCTGAATAATTTTTTAAATTTACAGCAGATAGGAGTAACATGTGCATTCTTTTCTTTTAATGTGTTTTTCCAATGTTTTCAGTGAACAATTTCACTTTTATCTAAAATTATTATTAATGGCATGTCTTTTTCTATTTCACTATTTTATATTCATTTTATTTGTGCTTTATTTTGCTTTCATGTAGAAGCCATGAGTAAGTTTTAAAGCAATTTTATGATTAAATCCATTAAAGATGAAGCAAACAATCCCCAACACAATCAAATTACTATCATCATTGTAAATACATTAGTACACAAGCTCCAAAAATACATACTTGCATTTCATTTCTCCACCCCTCCCCCAGTGTTGATAAAATCTGGGCTGTACAATAGCAAAGACATCTTCCGCTTTTAGCAGAAATGGATTAATCATATTACAGCTAGCTTGAACCTGTTTCTCATGGAAAAGTAATGACATGCTAACAAAAAGGAGAACTATAGGTACAGAAAAGGAGGATTTATGGTTAGCTATGTTTGAGACAGAAGTGTATAATTTTCTCATGGATCTAAAAACTGGTGGATATAGCATTTAGTTTCTCCTGTGTTTCCAAATGTAAAGTCAAACAGCCAAAGATACGAGTAAAGATAATTATACTACTCATATTTCTTGAAAAAGCATAAGGTAACTTATTTTGCTTCTCTCACTTATAGCATCATTACATCAAAAATTAAAGAAAGAGAAATATGATCTGAGCTATATAAATTCTGTTACCAAAACAAAAGACTTTTTTATTCAATTTTACCTTCTTCCTCAAGTAAAATTTTCATCCTTCTGGGAAAACAGGTAATTATAAAAGTATGTTTATGGTTTTCATGTTACTATTGAAATTGTATAGTTTATTTATGGATTCCCACTTAGGAGGATACATGTGGCATTTTAGGATGCAACTTTATATATCAGTTCTGCCATTCTATTCTGATAGGACAGATACATAGGTAAATGTGACTAATAACAATGATAATAATAATAATGTACTTATAAAAATGCTGCACAAAACAAATTAGCTAGAAGAATAGCTGATGGACTTGTAGTCAAGTTGTGCTCAAAGAGAACAGTTGTGTTCTATTTGAAAGGCATTTTTTAATTTAATTTAATTTTATTTTATTTTTTGTATTTGTGAAGAGGATTTTTTCTTTGTGTCTTAACTGTACACAAGGAAAAGAAAACATTCTAAAATGAATTCATCAGAAGGCATTGACTCATAAAATACAAGAGGGGCACACCAAAATGAACATAACATCTGATTCAAATAATTCACTGACGATAGCAGGACGATGGAAAATATTCTCTTGTGTCTTTGATTTTAAGTACTGTATTAAAGTCACCATGGTTTATAATTTTACCACACTGGAGAAGTCACTCTACAATTAATACTGCTTACTTATTATAATGAGTCATTGTTTACCATCTCAGGCTATTAGTTTAGCTTAGGGTCTTGAGACTAAAAGCACTATTTTTTCGCAAAACACTTAAGGCAATCATAAGTCCATGGAAGCCTTCTGTATAACCTATTTTACTGACAAACAATTACATTTTAGATTGAAGAGGTGAAATGATTAAGAATATTTGACTTAGTTGCCATGACAGCATGCATTTTTCATCAGGCACAGTGTAATTACTACAATTTCAATGATGTAAAATCAAGAAAGATGATAACAAACAGCAGAACCGTGGAGATATTGCCATTGCAACCAGGTTGCCATAGCAACAGTGATAATAATCCCGGTGATAGATGTTTTCTCTTGCTCTTTCCATTTTGTACGGTTATAACATTCAGAGCCAGTTTTTACCACAGCTTTTTATAGTTTATTAGACTGTCAAAATAGTTTATGAGATGTTGTTGCAAAGGAAATGACTGAGTTCCGCAGCCTAATAAAAATGCCAAATACTCTGTTTACATACTGCTCCAGCACTTAACAAACATTAAAAAATTGTATGAAAAATGATTTGATATTGTATCTGTATTAATCAATTTGCAAGGCATAAGCTTTGTCACTGAAGGTCAAATGAATAGTTTTCAAACACTACTTTTGAAGAGCCTTCTTAAAGTTTATTTTTGACATACATTGGCAACCCCCTTCACCTGGTTATGAGTATCAACTACCCACAGGAAATACTTTGCACAACTAAAAGATAAATAGTTACAGAGAATTAAAACCGTGTTTGCTTCCTTAAATAGTTTTCTGGGAAATATTTAAAGTGTATGGCCAGAAGTATTCTATGTTAACGTTCTAAGACAACAATTTTTGAAGGTATAACCAAAGATAGGGATTTTAATGGAGTAGTTTGGAAATGAACACCATGCGAATAGTTTAACAAGAAAACACATAGAAGCATATACCGTCACCTAACTACATAAAGTACACACAGACCATGTAAAGAATATCATTTGACGAGTTAAGATAGCTATGCCAATCATTACAGATAGCCTTACATCTTACAGAAATGGCCTTTTGATTTTAATGGAAATACATGGTAGAGAATGGACTTCAGTACAGACCTACCATGTTTTTTTTTTTTGTAAGAAAAGGTGCCCCCAAAATGCATGTATTCATATGAATCTGGAGGCTTTATAATTTATTGCAGTCATGTAGCTTGTTAATTAATAGACCGCCGAAAATTGAGTCAGACATTAAAGTCCTGCTTAGATGCAGCAAACAGAAAGCCCTGAATCATTTTAAAGATATGTGTGATTGTGAGTTCACTGGCAGTTTTAGCCAAAAGTATAAAGGATACAAGAAGAATTTTCAATGATAAGCCCCATCCCTCCTTATTTATCCATTTGTACCCATAAATGTTGTCCATTGAGAGTTCATTGGATTTGGTCAGTTTAGTATATACAAAAAATTAATGAAAGTTAGGGCCATGGCCTAGACAAAATAATACCTGCTGTCTTGTCATTGGAAAACAAAGATAATGGCTTTAGCAGTCTCAAGGTATTTCTTATTACTCCCACTTATTGATTCTCTGCTATTTAATAGTTCTCTGCCTTTATTACTGGTCTGAAATGGGTATGGACAGCTGGAGCCTATGGATTTAAAAAAGGAGTTTTTTTTTTAAGTTTATCTCATGTTTTCAAGGAAAATATGTGCCTGTTGAATCTTATAATGCTCTCTTGGGTGCCAGAACACCCCTGCTCCATTCCCTGCAACCACTCAGACCACAAAGAGATTTTAAGATATCTGCTCTTATGGTCCAGCTGCAAAGAGATGAGGAAGGTAAGACATTCATCCTCCCTTCTGGCACAGAAGACTGCAGATCAGACATCCGGCATAGTACTGCTTACTATGCACAACTCTTAGGAAAACATTCATCAAACTATGATTTTTTTAGCAAATGAAATAGTTAAGTTAAAGTATTAAGACTAGCTGTATTTTATTATAAATATCATCCCAACGTTATTCATGTAGAGAAGTCAATTGGTCTATTTTTTTTAAGAGAGAGAAAGAGAGGAGAGAGAATTTTTTAATATTTATTTTTTAGTTTTCAGTGGACACAACATCTTTATTTTATTTTTATGTGGACCTGAGGATCGAACCCAGCGCCCCGCGCATGCCAGGCAAGCGCATTAGCGCTTGAGCCACATCCCCAGCCCAATTGGTCTATTTTTATGGCATCAAATTACTATCTCAAAATAAACTGCCCAGTCATTAAATGATGATGGTCTCATGGAACAGGTTCCTCATTCAAGCAGTTACCAGTGAGCTTGTTACCAAGAGTGGTTACTTTTTCAGTAAGTGGTTCATCTACTTTAAGAAAAATAACAAACGCTCAACTCACACTAAGAAATGGAATTCTCATTGTTTGAGTGGCCCTCTTTTTGTCCCCTTTTAGTAGTGCCTCTATTTCATACCTTTCTGATAGTGGCAAATGCTGTATTTTTCACTACCTGTACAAATAATATCAACCTCTAGCTATTTATTTCATCTACTAATATCAAGCACTCACAGTAAAGTCCTTCCCAAGTGGAGTTGAGAAACTTCAAATATATACACAGTATATTATTAAATCAGAAATGAATGCAATAGTAGAGTCTAGGAAAGAGAAAGTCCTAAGATGGCCTGCAGTGGGCGCGTGCGTCAACCCTCCAAAGAAAATCCTCACCATTGCTCCACGTCAAGTTGTCCTTTATTCCTTCCTTAAGAGAATGTTCTTGTATTATTTTTCCCTTTCCCCTCACTTCCTCTTGTATGTAATTTTGTATAACCCTGAGGGTCTCCTTCCATTTCCATGCAATTTCCCTTCTCTCTCCCTTTCCCTCCCACCTCTCATCCCTGTTTAATGTTAATCTTCTTCTCATGCTCTTTGTCCCTACTCTGTTCTTAGTTACTCTCCTTATATCAAAGAAGAAATTTGGCATGCATGACAGTAGAGGGGGTAGAGAGAGAAGAAGGGAGGGGAGGGGAAGGGAGGGGGGATAGTAGAGGATAGGAAAGGCAGCAGAATACAACAGACACTAGTATGGCAATATGTAAATCAATGGATGTGTAACTGATGTGATTCTGCCATCTGTATACGGGGTAAAAATGGGAGTTCATAACCCACTTGAATCAAAGTGTGAAATATGATATATCAAGAACTATGTAATGTTTTGAACAACCAACAATAAAAATTTAAAAAAAATTAAAAAAAAGAGAATGTTCTTTATCTATAATCTTAGGAGAATGTTCTGTCCCAGTTAAGTAATACATGTTTCTTGACTTGAATTGCTTTGATATATGGTTATGCCACCATATGTAACTCACAAAACTGCCCTTCTGGAATGTTCCTTATTTAGTATCTAAAGAGCAGTAGCTCTAATCCTGCAGCATTTTGGTTAGTTGTTAAAAAAAAAATCAACAGCAGCAAGTATCTGGTTTTAATACCTCAGAATGCTGTGTACAAAAGGGCAGAGTATTTTATGGTTTTATTTCTAAAATTATTCTCTGCTAAGAGTTTTAGGTTTACACTTCATTTCTGATTGATTATACAAAATGTCCTTAAAATGTACCCAAATTATTTTAAAGTTGATTCTATTTCGTTTTCTTAATAGTTTCCAACTGTGAGACTTCCATTTCCATTACCTTGGGTGTTTTGTTGAACAGAGGTACAAGACATTTTTCTCATCTGCCAAAGTTATTCAAAGTCCGTTAAATGGATCCCATGTAGCTCAATAACTCAACCCAACTTCCTAGTCCTGAAACATGTATAAGATTTCTCAAAAAATAATCAAGACAATTGTGTGTGTGTGTGTGCAGGAAAATTTCCTTGAGTTTTCAGTTTCTTACTGCATTTGGTCCTACTTCCAATTATATCACTAAGCGTGAGCCACTGAAATTCAGAGAACTTTAATTCCTCATTTAAGATAAGATGGAGATAATAGATATCTGGTCTATCTTTTAGGATTTTCATAAGGAGCCAAAGAGATGAGAGATGAGAAAGTATTATGGAAGTTAAAAGTATGATTTACATAAATATGAAGTTAACTAGTCCTAATAACAAGGAAATTATTATTATTTGTCAGCTGACACCTCCTTCCCTAATTTTACAGATAACAGCGTTATACTGTGGAGTTCATTATGCTTGGTCCTACTTGACCTATGGAATCCTGTGAAACTTGGTGTTAAAAACACCCAGCACAAATGCAACCCAAGTGAACTTCAGCTATAGAACAATTATTACAGTGTTCTTGTAAGAAGTGAATTGGGCTGAAGAATGTAAGAACAAGCAGCAGTTTCTTGGTAGTTGGAAGCAAATATGTTAAGAATGGGTAACTGGGTAATTGGAGATGCATCCAATTAAGAGTCAAACTCAGTATGTCTAGTTCATCTTCTTGCACGAGAGGGGTAGCTCATGTTAAAGGAAACTTGCAAGTCAGATGATGGCCTGTTCTTTTTCCAATTACTTTTCATAATTTTTGAATTTTATATGCTTTTCTTATTTCTATCTTTAACTGTCACATAACAATTGTATATATTTATAGGATACAATGCACAATGATTAAATCAGGATAATTAGCATTTCTATTTCTTTAAACATTTCTCATTGCTCATTTCTTCAGCTTAGGAACTTTCAAACTCCTCTCTTCTAGTTCTTTATAAAATATATACTAAAATGTTGTAAACTGTAGTCCCTTTCTGTGATGTAAAACACCAGAACTTACTCCTCTTAGGTGACTCTATTTTGGCAAATGTTATTTGCTCAGTGTTATGATGTTATCTGACCTCCCTCCATTTCCCCCTCCCTTCCCACTTTGTCTGCGTTTTTTATTTTTTATTTTTCTTGGTACCAGGGATTGGACTCCGGGGCACTTGACCACTGAGCCACATCCCCAGCCCTATTTTGTATTTTATTTAGAGACAGGATCTCACTGAGTTTCTTAGTGCCTTGACATTGCTGAGGATGGCTTTGAACTCACGATCCTACTGTCTCAGCCTCCTGAGCTGCTAGGATTACAGATGTGTGCCACTGTGCCCAGCCATTGCCTGCCTTTAAGTAGCCAATATTTTATTATTTTTATGAAATCAATTTTTTTAAGCTTCTACAGGTGAGTGAGAACATGTAGCATTGGTCCTTGTGTTTGCCCTATTTCGCTTAACATAATGTCCTCCAGTTCTAGCCATGTTACCACAGTGACAGGATTCCATTGTTTTCTACTTTCTGCACCAAGTAAGCATCTTTGGATAGGCCATAGTTACGCTGATTTCACAGGAATAGCCTTGCTTTAGAACAGATTCAATCTCCAACCTTCATTCTCATTGTAAATGTGTGTCCATATCCTGTTTTATGGCATTATCTTAAAAGTCATTTCAAGGAACAGAAAAAAAAAATGGAAGTGACTGGAAATCATCCTTTTTCCTTTCAGTATCCCCTCACTGACCACATACTTAAAATCATAAACATAGGTTTTTGTTATTATTAAAAGAATTCTGACAATATTCAGCAATTTGTAACTCTGAGACAATAACAAAAATTAAAAGTCAAGGTTTAACAATGACTGCTGAAGTTACAAATCACTTCTGTACATCTGGGATTTTACAGTGGATATTTCTGTCTTGTACATTTCATCTTGTTATTTTTTCCACCAACTGTTATTCCTTTTGCTCTCATGTAGCTTTATCCTGGATCACAGTTTGTAGGAGATGTAGTCTTATAAGACAGAAAGTATTTCAAGATGCCAGAGTATATCTTCTGTTTTCTGGATGAATATTTTAAGGAATTTCAGGAAACACCAGATCAGATTACTTCTTTGAGTTATACAAACAACTTTGATTTCCAGGCAGCTCCATAAAACTTTACATACTTTACTTCATAGCTCCTGTTTTCCTTGACACCTCATCTTTGGTTGTTATTGGTTCTGCATTATTTTTCTAGCCAGAAAATGCAAAGGAAATTGCAATGATTCATGCCATGTGAAAACCTAGCCTTAATACTGACTTATTCACTTCTCGGTATTCTCTGAACTGTGAACCAAGGGGACCTGATTAGATCATTGTATTAATTGAATGCCAATCTCATGCTTAGAGACAAAGAAATCCTTCAGCAATTAAAACAAAGAAAAAAAATCAAAGACATAAAATTCAAGTTCAAATGTTTTCCTTGGCTCACTAAGCATATTTGCCATTTTATTGGGTTCATTTCCAAGAAGTAGAATGAGACAATCTGAAATTTTGCTAGGAGGGAGTGCTAAAAATGAGAAATCACATTGTCCTGGAAAATGCTGGTAGATTTCTTGGTGTGTGCTACTGAAACTCTGAGCTTTCCTCCTCCGAGGTCTGATAGGTTTCTAATCTCAGCTACATAGAAGTTACTTCATGTCATGGAAGAATTAATGCACTTCCCCCAAGAAATCTAACTTACTATAACATGATAACAGTGCCTGGTGAAAAACACTGAGGAATCTTAGATAACCATCTGTGCTTCTAGCTGTTCCTTTATAAAAAGATAAAAGTGGGACAGGATCAAACTTAGACACTTCATTCACTCACCAGGACTCCCTATGCTAACTCTGAAACAAACGCCTATCACTTGTGCTCTTTAACACATTTATTAAGCCATACCTAGTGCTGCTAAGTTTTAGGTGGTTATATTACTGATAAATTGCAGGCTGTGATTTTGGATTATAGATTGTGATAGCCTTGATTCTTTCTTCCCCCTCAACTTAGCATATAATCAGCAGTCAATAAACTGTGTCAACTTTTCTTAATCCTTTATGATGGTTTTCTCCTTCCATCCCAGTGTCACCTTCTGAGGCTAGGATTTCCCCCAGACTTCCTGTCACAATCCCCCCCCAGCTAGCTGCACTCCAGCCCATCCGTAACACCAAAACAAGATACCTTCCTAAATGACATCTGATTTAACCTATTGCTTATAATCTTTGGGAAATCAGATGTTCTTTTCTTATTTCTTTATTTAATTTCTTTTTCTTGTGTTTTGAGGGGTGAAACCTAGGACCTTGTACATGGTAGGCAAGCTCTGTAGAACTAAACAACATTCCCAGCATTTTTTTTTAATACAAGGTTTTGCTAAGTTGCCCAGGCTGGCCTCAAACTTGAGATGCTCTTGCCTCAGCCTCCAAAGTAGCTGGGATGGCTGGCCTGTGCCACTGTGCCAGATTGAGATATTCAAGTTTTCTAATTCAGAATCAGAGAAGTCCTGTATTAGGAAACAATGACAAATGGTAGAAAGATAGGCATTTAAACTGGTAGATAGGGTAAAGACTAAATCATGGCAATAAGGCCTTATATCCAGATTGTATAATTGAATTTTACATCATTGAGATTTATGAATAACCCAGGGTGTCAATTTGAGATTAAGATTCAGAATCCAGACTTTATCCTTGATCTTCAACCAGGGTATCCCCAGATGAACAGCCTTAACACTGTGTGGAAGCTTGTTAAAAAGACACAGGCTGCCCCATGGAATTGGAAATTATCAAATGAGGTCCCCCAAATCTACATTTTAACAGGCCTCCCCGGTGATTCTGACACCTACAGAAGTCTCACAATCACCATCCTAGAGAAAGGAATTAGTCTCAACCTGTAAGTTGGAATTAAGGGACTCAGCTATGGAGGGAGATGTCCTGCCAAGTCTATAAAGGAAGAATTTCATCCTGGGAGTGCTTAACATAGTGGTTGCTGTCTATGCTGCACATTATAATCACTTGGGAAATTTTAAGCTACCGATGCTGAGACTTACCACAGGCCAATTGCATCAGAATTTTGAGGGTAAGCCCTTGGCAATGAGGTACTTCAAAGGTAGCTCTTTGAAGGCAGTTGTTATGTGGAGTCTGGGCTGAAAACTACCAATTTAGGATGATACAACTTTCCCTTCTTATCTTCCAGCCTAGCAGGATAGACAACTTTGTGCTCCCATTTCTGGGATTATAACTACTGCCACTCAAAATCGGAGTCAGTTTACCAAGCCATGATTCAGAGTCTACCTGCTCAACTGTACTGCTCTCTACCAAGGGCACCTTCCATCCTGCCCAAAGTTGCCTTCCCAGACAGCACTCCGGAGAGGTGCTGGTGATGTGCTTGGACATGCTCCTATACCTCATCCTGTTGCCTGCTCCAGGCTGCTTCAAACAGGTGCTCATGCATCATGCCCAATGAGATAAGCACCTCTGTAGTCATGCTTTACATTTTAACTCAGCCTGGAAAATATAAAGTAAGACCTTGTTCTGTGTCTTATGCCATGACTCTCCTTTTCCTAAAGTTGTGTTGTACTGCTTCAAGTCTTAAGTCATAAATCACTCCAGACTAATCTTTCATAGTTTGAAATTGCTTTTAGTATTAAAACAACAGCAACAAAAATGATTATCTTTCATGTCCTTTTACCAGCATCTTCTGACTCCTGATAAATATTAATTTATCAGAAAAGGATGTGGCTATTAACTTGATATTTAATCTTGAAGTTTACCTAACCATCATTGATAGATCACTTCCTGTGCTTAGCTATGAAATGAGTCAATTTAAAGAATAAAAACTGGAGATTTTATAACATGAGATCAAGGTTTTTGGCATTGCTAATCAAAGTGTGTTCCCCAAGTCCATGGATTGGCCTCATTTGGGAGCATATAAGACAAGCAGGATCTCATGTCCAGCCCAGACTTACAGATGCAGAATTTAATCAGAATCTGTATTTTAACAAAATCCCAAGTAATCTTGTTGCATATTAAAGTCTGAGAAGCATTAGTGTTGGAAATGCTGAAGAAATTGTTTCGAATTCATATTAGAGAACCAATTTTACTTAGTAGCTATAAATCCTCCAAATATTTGACATGCTAATTAAAATTGCAAATAAATTAGACTTTTTCTCCCTCATTTAATGGAAAATTAACTTGAAATTAACATATATGAAAGAAACCCTGGTCTCAGGAAGTTAAAGCTTGTACAATGGTTCTCTGCCACAGGAAATATACCTTCCAGTTACACAGGAATGTCAAATGTTGTAGGATGCCAGAACAGCAGTGGGACCAAGACAGATCAGGATGGGGAACTGCTACTAGCAGTGCTGGGTGAGTGTTAGACTGCTCAAAGCACTTCAGAATATGTACTTCTTGGATTCAGACACATAGTGAATGTTATGGAGTATTGGTTATATATCAGAAATGGGGTTAGGGGATAAGCACATTTGTCATCTGTGTGTTCTCTGATTTTTGGAAATAGGTTTGGCCACAATTACAGTGCAGCTTCATTTATAATAAAAACGTGTAGAATTTTAGGGGGTCAAAAGACAAAATCCTAAACTTACTGGAAAAGAGAAAGCAGAGTCAGGAAAATTTCTTAGAAAGGGTAACTGGTAAGGTGTCAATTCAAATATGTTAAGGTCAGACCATCGGCATTTCAGAAGGAAAAACATCATGTTTATGGGTTATCTGAAGTTGTCGCAGAGCAGCAAAAATTCGAGGTGAAATCAAGCATCAGCACATTAACAGGTGAAATCAATAATCAGTATTGGTAATTGAATGTTATTTAAGGGAAGGTCTTTGAAGAACAGTAATTTAAAAAGTGTTCAAGGAGAGATTGAGGTCACCATTAAGAAATAAAACCTTGAACAAGAATGCATGTTCTTTGTGTATTACTGGAGAAAGCACATGATTAATTTGGATAGGGGGCCATTTAATTGAGAAGCTTCGCACCTGAATGAAGAAGTGAAGAAGATTGCAAATTCTTTCAAAAATGAATGTGAGATGGTCTGGGAAGGTAATAAAAGAAGGCCTTGTATATCAGAATTGCTTTTCTTTCTTTGTTTTCAATGTGACAGAATTTACAAAGGATATTTGAAAAGGAGGTGTTGAGGATTCATTCGGTGTGGTTGGAAATTATGACTCTGTAGTCGTAACAGATTTATAGGCTGTGCAATTTTGTATAACAATGACCATCAGTGAAGACATGTAAATATAGATACAGATGCATGCATTAAATGAAGATTACAGGACCGTGGTATGCAGGCAGTAGGGGCAAAGGTAGAAATATCTTGAAGATGCTGTCAAGAGTATCTGACATGATACGCTATGTCCTTCTCAAAACCAAATCATATTAGTAGACAAAAAACATGACCCTAACTTTGTTCTGATTTAAACCCTCTCTTAATGTAACATAATTAAATTCAAAAGCATCTCTCAAACTGTGAAAGAAGGTATTTATATGCTTACTGATCTTAGAATAACAGAATGAAGACAGGCAAGCAATCAACCTTTCAAACACATTTTGCTACATGAATTATATACAAAATATATTAATATATTTAGGAATAAAATAATGGTAGAATAAAATAAAACACATTTCACAGAGAAGTCTTTTCCCTACTAAGAACCCATTGCTTTTTATCTGGGCTTGATCTATAATGCCATCTAAAGAAACTTTCCAATGTGTTTAGCTAAATTCCCCCAGTCATAAGTTACTCCCTAAAAGTAACTTAGGTGCTTTCAAAGGCTCATTAAATCTTTCTGGGCCCTGGGGTATCACTAAGGAAACTGCTACAATAATTCGTTCAATGGTATCCTCGGGACTTGAAAAGATCTTGTTCCTTTGCAAAAGAACTAACTTACTCTCAAAAAAAAAAAAAAAAAAATACTTCCTACCAGTATACTGCTAAGACTCTTTATAGTTCCAAGAAGAATTTAAGGGACTTAAATCAATTATTTGCTTTAGACATACCCTATGATGTATATTTTTTTTAAAAAAAACTATAGTTTTGATTATCAGAGCTTTATTTTTTCTTTTTCTTAACACCAACCTGGCTGGCCTCACTTTGTAAGTCTGCCCATGGGGAGAATTGTCTACTTAAATGGTGTGAAGAGAGCTTGGTCTCTGCCTTTAATTCCAAATTAGCTGTCCTGGAAATGCATCAGCTGTTTCTTTAAGGCCCAAAGAAGTTTTATAAACACTGTGCTAAGTTTAAGTAAAACTAGAACTATCTTCAAACTCTTGAATGACATAATCTAAATAAACCAACCTAACATCTCTTCAGGAATTTCCATTACAGTAATGGGAGAAGAGATGAAAGATGTATTAAAAGTTATGGGATCTTGCTATAGCATTCTCTCAATGTTTGTATTTATTAATTTGCCTCTTGTGCCATCTTTTACCATTTTTCAAACAAAGAGCACAGTCAAGTTCATGTGGTTTTATGTATCTAAAAGTTTCACACACACACACACACACACACACACACACACCCCTTGCCCCACCCCAAAAAAAATTAGAGCAAGAGAAACTGTTCCATAGAAGTAGTAATAAAGGAAGAGAGAAGAGGGAGCTATACCTAAGATTTAATGTGGCATTTGTGTACAGATCAAAATTAAAATCACAAGGAGAAAATAAGCCCCAGTAGAGACCCCAACCTCTTGGCCTTCCTCATGAAAGAGGGTAGACTGGGATCTAGCCCTGTGTGGAACCAGTGAGACTCACATGGCAGAAATACAGGTTTGGGGTGGGGTGTCATGAAAACAAAGATGTCTTAAAAACTTGGCGTAGACAACACCCCTTTCATCCTTAAACATGTGTGCAGACCAGCAGTCCTGGGTAACAGGCAAGTCTACTGGTAGATTCTAAAAATAACCTACCAGATACCACAAATTTAACTTCAGCAAAAAGCTTACACTTGACTCATAGGGCATTCATGACTTTAGTATAAGTGGGGTTTTACAAAGCCAATGATATGATAATCCCAATTTATAGGTGAGTGAAGGGGAACTCTCAAAGATCAACAGAACTTGCTGATCTTGGCAAAACCAAGATCAGGGTTTCCTGTTTTGGCTAATTCCAGAACCCATGTTCATTCTATGATGCTGTGACGTCTGGGGAAAAGTTAATTTACTACCCAGACTCTTAACAATCTCTCCTTTTTTCAACCTAAATTACCAGGGTTCCAGGCTCTAAAAGCAGGAATGTTATCAAGTATATAGAAAACACTGGATCTCTAGTAATTAGGGAAATACAAATTCACCACTTCCCCCACAGTTTTGAGTAAACCTTCTCTTGTTACTCCATGGATATATGATAGGTCAAACTACATTCTGTCATGTGTAACTAAAAAGAACAAATAAAAAAGAGAGAAAAAGAAAGGAAACAAAACAGTGGATCAAATGAATGAGTCCTCCAGGACTCAGAGCTGTTACTACACGAAGGTGCCCTGGAAATTCCCGAAATGTGGGCAGGGGAAGCTTCAGTCCACCTCTGAAAGAAATTTTATGGGGCTCATGGTCTAAGAAATGCTCTTTGTGTTATATAACTGCAGAATCTTGCTGGCTTGTCAAAGTCAAGTTTCTTTACCATGGATTTGTACATCTCTTTCCTCATGCACTTTATGGTAATTGAAAGTTCATTTCTCAGAGGTCAATTCCCATAAGTCCAAGAACTCTGAGAAGACTCATTCCACTCCACTGTAACCTATGAGTAGTGGAAACATTTATGGAGACCTGAAATGTAACAGCAGAAAACTTAACACTTCCTTACCTCCCCCTTAGAGGCCTGGGAAGAGTGAAATTATTTTCAACACTTCCCCTACAGTTTTGAGTAGACCTTCTCTTGTTTCTTTCACACCTCTGTCCTTGGACCTCTCCTTTTGAGGCTCAATTTTGTTTTCTTTGCTCTGTCTTCATAGATTCCTATTTCCTTTTCAGCCTCCTGACTCAGAGCACATCCTTGAATTCTATACAGAGAAAGATTAGGAGGAGTTTTCCTGGGGGCTCTGAGCTACATTTAGAACACCACTGGGAGCACTGACGTAGGAAAATTTTTGATCTTTTGATAAACTATTTATGCAAATATTGATAGCATTTGCCAATGCTGTGGGGATCGGCCATGTAAGGACAACTCCATGGTAGAATGATATTGAGCCAGTTACTGACTTGTCTATGTCTTACTTTCCCCATCTTTAAAACAAGGATAATAGAAACACCTACCTTATAAGGTTTTACTTAAGTATTAAATAATATAATCCATGAAAAGCACTCAGAAGCTGGGCACTATGGAGTACATCAGTAATCCCAGCTATCCTGGAGGCTGAGGCAGGAGGATTGCCAAGGCCAGTCTCTAAAGAGGCCTGTGTCAAAATAAAAAATAAAAAGGATGCTGGAGATGTAACTCAGAGGTTGAACATTCCTGGGATCAATGCCCAGTACCGCCCCCAACAAAAGAAAGAATGACACTTAGAACAATGTTCCAGTAATTTTCAGTCAATGTCATCTGTCCCTATGCATACAATGCTGCTGTACTTCACAAGAACGTTAGCTCCCAACATTGGAACAAGAGTCAATGAATTCCTCATCCCAAGAGTCCTGCCCACTGAAAGGGGTCATTAGAGGGCTGTGGTGATCAGTGCCATTTGCATTTGAAAAAAGACAAGAAGACCAAATTGGGCAAGTTATGAATTTATTAGAAATAATAAGGTATAGTTAAAATGGGCTAAAGGTTAAAAAAGGTTCCTGCCCTTAGAACTGACTTCTACCCTGTGGATCACATGCAAGCTCACTATCTTGTTAAGTAATTGAGTAATTAAGGAAATCATTATTGATAAATCTTTGCTTATATTTCTAAATTTTCCCTGAGAGGAAATTCCTAGAAATGAGATTACTGAACTGTAGGAGAAACTAAATTCAAGCTCACAGGTTTGTATTTGCTTCACATTAAAATTTTCCCACCAAAAGAACTTTAAATAAAAATGTAATTATTGATTATATTTGTCTGGTTTTTCTTATCTCCAGTTAGGTTAAATATTTTTACACAGTCTATGAATATTTGCATTACTCTTCATTTGCTTGTTCTTAGCATTTGCCTGTTTATTTGACCAATCAACTCTATTTTGTTTTCTTAATGCTATTTATATTCACTTGGAAAAAGCACAGTCATATATATATTTTTCTTCTGATTTTTTTGACTTCTCATATCACATTTTTCATTTTTACATTTTCATATCTTTGTAATATACTTTTCAAATTAAAACTATTTTAAAGACAGAGCATCAGATAAGTTACCATCTTCTGACTTTAATGGACTGTCTCTAGGTTTAATTCTACAATAGACTAATTTAAAAATATTTCATATATTAAGGAAGTATAATATTCTAAGAAGATAGTTTATTATGTGATACTATTAAACTGATTATATTAGTAGACTTCTTGATTCATCATAATCTCTACTTAATTTGACATCTTATTCATTTTTCAATATGATGATGGTTTCAGTTTTCTACTTTATTTTGTATATATTTTTAAAAATGGAATTGTTCTGTACTTATCATTTTAGCATTATCCTGAAAGTTCTAATAGTGAAAAATAAATTGTAATTATACATATTTATAGTTTTATAGTTATGTATACAAACACACTAGAACACGCTAGAGAATTAACAAAGCAATTTTAGCTCAGCATTTTTAAAAAGATTTTTATTTATTTTTTAGTACTCAGGATTGAACCCAGGTGTACTCTGTTACTGAGCTATACCCCCAGTCCTTTCTAATTTTTATTTTGAGATAGAGTCCCACTAAGTTGATAAGGTTGGTTTGAACTTAGGGCTCTCCTGCCTTGGTCTCCTGTGTTACTGGGATTAAAGGTGCACACCATCACATCTAGCAACAAGAGATTTTTGATTTTGTAAAAATTTTAGTTGATTTCTTAAGAGATTTCTTAGGAGAATTAAAATAATGCATTTTAATGTGAACTCATTCACTTCATGAAGACTTTCTCTTTTATTAAAACAAAGTTTTACATATTTATTGAATATTTAGAATATCTCTCATACAAATTCATAGATTTTGTATATATTTATTTTATCTTTATTATATCTATTTTCTTTATCTGTTTAGCTTTCTTTTGTTTTCCAAGAAAATATCTCAGGACTTTCTCAGCAGTTATGTTATTTGTTCTAAGTCAATTTTTATCATTACTAATTGATTTCTCTTTCAAGATTTTGATATGTTTTATTATTCTCTTTGTAAGATATGAAGTTGACTGAATATTTTCTTTCCTAATTATCTAAATTCTCAGTAGCTATAAGGATATTCACCTCCTCTTACATGTTTCTGTTATGATTTTTATATGTACTTTTCCCACTATTATGACTTTGATACTCTGTAAACATATCGTTAGGAAATTTTTAATTCTTTTGTCATTAATTTCTATGCAATTAATTTTCTCATAGACTATGGCCTATACCCTTTCTGCTCTGGGGATTTTTTTCTTTGTCAGAATCTATTTTATTCTATTATTATTTTTAAGTAATAATGTCTCCTAAAAGGAAGATCATTTAGTATTTATACACACACATATGCATATACATATATTAACATATATATAACTTCTATATAATAATATCATTAATTATACTAAGCTTCCCTAAAATGATTTATTTTTCATCTGTCAAAGACTGAGAAACACTGTTATTTTATCTTTTCAGTTGCTCCTCATATTTATAATAGTGTTTAGCTTTATATACTTCAGTAGTATATTATTCATCTCAGGCAATAACTATAGATTTTATCATCTTTAATCAGCAAAATTGCTCTCTTTATCCTGGTAAATGCTTTTGGCCTAAAATTCCACTTTGTTTGATGTTAATATAACCCAAATGACCCTAGACTTCATTAGCCTGTGGGTACTAAGGATGCTCCATTAATATTAATATCCTAATTTGCTAGCTCATTAACCCCTACCTGTATAACAGTGGGACCTTGACCTCTACTTAGGAAGTCCCCAGGCAGTATCCGACTTGTACTGTGGATTCTGTAATCTACTCTTCCTCTCTACTGGCTGCTCTTTGAAGCCAGACTCTGGGCTATTGTCAACTTTTCCTGCCGCTGCTGCTGTTGCTATGTATAATTGTCTCCAGGGCACAAAGACAGGTAGGTAGTCCTCATGGTATATCACAGTGATACTATCTTCTGTGAAACCAGGGAGGAAGTTTTTAGAGGGGTCCCCATGAGGATGCTTCATGGGGGAATCTATGAGACCTCCTAGTTAAATTAATACTCAGCCCTTCTTTTTTCCCAAGACATATATTTGTGCAGAGAAAATTTGAGTACCAATTGCACAACTCAATGCAAACATCCCCTAAACTCTAAACCTGATGTTAATTCTGGTTCACCATGCTATCCAGAGATGACACTTCTCTCATCAACCCACCTCCTTGAAATTTGTATTTGCTTGTAATACTTACAACTTAAACTTTAAAAGGTTAAGACTCTAAAATAAAGCTTTCATTTTCTGAGTGTCCCTTATAATATGTGAGGCATATTATGAGAGATCTTACTTAAATGTCATGACAACTTCATGACAAAGGAGGTCTTATAATTTCCTACTTTATAGATGAGAAAACTGAAGACCAACAGATTAAGTTAAATGCCCACATTCAAAGAACTATTACCCTAGCTACCAATTTTTCTTACAGCTACTTCCTCAACTTTGGGTTATTTGATTCATCTTTCTGGTGGCTGAAATAAGTTATCAAGTATGTGTTTTATGAAAAGTTTTTTAGATCATTCACTTTCTGAGACTATGTCTTCATTATGACTTTACTCATGATTGACAATATTTGGATCATGATTTCTCTTATACTTTACAGTATAGCATATAATCTACTGTAGTATATAGGAAGACATTGCATGCAGGAAATACAACATTATGCATAAAATTAACAAAAAGGATCACCAAGATTATTTTCTTAAAATGCTGATTCCTGGTAGGAGTCCATATAACTCCAATGCAGATGGTTTGTGGACCACACATTGAAACTCACTATATGATGGATGGTGTTACTACTGTGAATCAAGACTTAGAGAACCTGTTCCCCTCATTAGTATTTTTAAGACATTATTTCTTGTTTGTACCAGGGATTGAACCCAGGGGGGCCTTAAAGCCAATCCTCAGAACTTTTTTGTATTTTTTATTTAGAGACAGGGTCTTGCTGAGTTGCTATGGCCTCGCTGAGTTGCTGAGGCTGGCTTCGAACTTGCAATCTTCCTACCTCAGCTTCTGGAGCCCCTGGGATTACAGGCATAAGCCACTGTACCTAGCACAACACAATAAAATTTTGTTAAACTCTCTGGGCCCCAGTTTACTCATCTGTAGAGTGTGACAATTGATAAGGTCCATGTCTTATAATTGTTTTGGGGATTAAATGAAATAATACCTATAAATACATAGCATAGTTCTGGAAATGAAAGAAGTAGCTGATAAATATCTACTGTTTTAGTGATAAATATTGTTAGTAGTTGCCATTCATTATCTACCTTTACATATTGAAAAAAATTATATAACCTCCATGTTTTTCTTCAAATTTTCTACTTGTACACTAAGAAAAATTTATCTTCATCTTTAAAGATAAAAATGAATATTCTTATATGTATCTACAAGATACATAGATTTTTTCATTCTCTGCATTAATATTGTTCTGGTTTATAATAGCCTGACTGATGTCTCTCTTTAGTTCAGAAAAGCTTCTTCTGTTTTGTGTTTTAATATATTTTCTGTCCTGACAATTAATTTTTTAATTCCTTGTATTCTTAGAAAGTTTCAAAAGTATGCACATTACATTGTCTGTTCTACTTTTATATACAATGCCATTTAAATTGTCTTATAGGGTCAATAATAATATCTTTAATTCTTTAATTTGTTGACAGATCTAATTTTTCAATGTTTTTTTTCTTTTCTTTTTCCTTTGATAGAGTTAAAATTTTCTTGAATTTAGTAAAGATTTCAAAATGACAGAAAATGATAACTCATGTTTCTCATGGCAAATATCTTGCTGTGGAGGGAAAAGAGACGATACTTAGTGTTGTAAAAGTATGAATTATGGATTTTTCAATTAGGTATCTACGAATATGATGGAACTAGAAAGAGCTATATTAGAACCATAGTGGAATGGAAATTTAGAATTTTCCGAGTTTTAATTATATGGCAGAAATTTTAGAGGAAATTCAGATAGAGCTACCTAAGAGAGCCTTAAATGTTCAGGTCCAGATTTGAGGTAAGTTCCGCCTAGAGGTAACTATTTCAGATATTGCTGCACACCTGTTAATAGAATGGAAGAGAATCAACCAGAGACAAGCTAAAGTGTAACATAAGATGGGCTGAGTGGAACACTGGAGAAAAAACGAGATTTCAGGGATGAGATGAGGATGAAGAATTTCTACTGAGCTGTGAAAAGAGTAATACAGAGAGAGGGGGATTCAGAAGAGAAGAGTAAAAGAGAAGCAGTCAGTGACAAATGCTGCAGAGAACAAGTAGCATAAAAATCTAGAGGAAAACTGGTTTGTAAAGAAAATGTGAAAGAGTAGATGCTGATGAAACATTATTATGAATTTTTTACTACAGAAAAGAGAGAAAACTATTAACAATAAGGCTAGACTAGGACATCAGAACCTTTTTCTACATAGCAAGGAGGAGAAAAAAATAGACTAATATCAGAGGTCAGGGCCAGTTGGAACAAAGTAGCTGGAAGAAGCAGTATCATGAGCATAATCAGTAGAGGAAGCTGAATGGATATGACAAAGACAGGGGATAAACAAGATGGAGATAGATTAGGTTCTTGGATAAAGGAGACTTCTGAGATGGGACAGAAGGGAAAAGTACATGTGTGGACTCAGATTTGTTGGAAAGCAGAGGCTGTACATTGGAAATATAAGAGCAGCTGGGTGTGGTGGTGCACACCTGGAATACCAGGGGCTAGAGAGGCTGAGACAGGAGTTCAAAGCCAGCCTCAGCAAAGGCGAGGTGCTAAGCAACTCAGTGAGGACCCTGTCTGTAAACAAAATACAAAATAGGGCTGGGGATGTGGCTCAGGTGGAGTACCCCTGAATTCAATCCCAGTACCAAAAAGGAAAAAAAAAAGAAATGTAAGTGCAAAATTGAATCAGATAATTTAAAGAAAATTAGAGAAAGGCTATATTGCTTAATAGCAGTGAAGTTGCTGGGATTGAAAAGAAGAATTAAAAAAAATAGCAAAGTGATTTGAGTTTTCATACAATATTGATAGCAATAAGTTCTTAAAAACAACCACTCTTCACAGTTATGTCAATTTTATTCTAGAAACATTTAATGTCTCGGGTATATTGGCAAGTATTCATAGGAAAAGTGGGCCAGAGAAGAGGAAAGGGAACTGGATCAATACAGAAGAGGGTATTGATTACTTAGGGTCTAGGCTAGATAGATGTTCCAGGCACCTGCCATATCTACAGTGTTCTTCAGGGGAAGTCCAGTCACACTTTGTGTTCTGCCAGCTCTATCATCCAAGTACCCTTCTATAGAGAAATGCACCCAAGGGCAACCAACAATGGATTCAACCACTAGTGGTTGGGGCTGTGAGCTACACCTAGAGTGAAAACTCTTCCTAGGAATGGTGTTTTACTTTGTTGCAACACAGCTAACCCACTTTCTTTGTGTGATGCAGATGATATAGTAGGGATAAGCATTATAAAGCAACACATAAACTACAAAACTTTAAAGGAAGACAAAAGGAAACGAAAAAAATATTGGTGGATGGGAAATATAAAGAAAGAAAAAATATAAGAGAAAGAATGGATTAAAAAATTTTAAAGTTCATATAGATTTGCAAACTCCTAAGTACAAAAAAGTGGAATTATCAGTTGTGTTTTTCTTCATGTAGTTTATAAGACTTTAGAGAACAAGAGTCATATATTACATACTCTATGCATAAAGTATATAGCAATTTTTGTATACTAATTAAGTAAAAAGTAAATTATCACAAAGTAATGTATTATAACTTGCATTTTACAGTTTTAATTAATACCAGGATTGGGGATGGGAGATTTTCTTAATGAAAGAATGATAGACTTGAAAACATTTTACTTCTTTCTGTATTGATGTTAACTCTCATGAATTGGCACTGAATAGTTGGGCTGTTGTTTTGTGTTTTATTCAACAATCCATTTGCAAAATAAAAAAAAAGAATAACCAATATAACATATCTCTAATGTCTTAAATATCTGGCTGAAATGTACTAAACAGGTTGTTGGGCAGCTGATAGAATCAGTTGACTCCTACTGCAAAGATTCTTTTAAAATTATATTAGTAAAAATAATTGCTATATAATTAGTGTTATGGTTTAGATTTGAGGTGTCCCCCTGAAGCTCATGTATGAGACAATATAAGAATATTCAGAGTTGAAATGATTAAATTATAAGAGCTTTAACCTGATCAGTGGATTAATCCAGTGATATGAGTTAACTAGACAATGGCTGTAGGAAGTAGGGCACTGGGATTATGACTGGGGGGTTGATATTTTGTCTTTGGAGGGCAGAATTTTCTCTGTGATTCCTGGTCGTCAGGAACTGAGCTATTTTCTTCTATAATACCCTTCTGCCATGATGTCCTGCCTCTCCTGGGCTCAGAGCTATGGAGTTGGTTGACCATGGACTAAATCTTTGAATGCAAATAAACTTTTTCTCCTCTAAAAGCTGACTAAAACAACTAACAACCTCAGGCTAAACTTCTGCAATGCTGTCTAGCACTTCATTAACAGTTACCTGAGTATTGTCCCATGGATTTGAATATAAAATTGTATATTATTTCCTTTATATCAATCATCTGTCACATATGAGTTTAGATGAACTAATAAGCAGAACTTATTTCTAGAAATAGGGTATCCAATATAATACATATGGTCTGTTTTCTAAGGGAAGACATTTTAAAAATAATTATTGTCTATAAAATTATTTATTATATAGATATTAAAATGCAAAGATCCCCCCCCCCCAAATATTCACCAGACGTTTTATATTTATGAGTGATATAAAGGCCTGTATATTTAACACAAGGTAAATAATGAATCTCATATATGTAAATGCATAATTTGCATAAAATTTTAAAATTTTCTGATTTTGAATGGATTTTATTTATTATATTTTAAAACAGCTTAGAAGTTTGAAATTTGTATTTATTTTTATGCAAGACTGAATGTTAGACTCTACTACCATTTCATTTGTTGATATTGCTAACATACTATATATTTTGTAAAAATCAATTTAATTACATGCTGAACATCATGGCAAAATTATATTTTGCAGAAACACTTTAAGACAATTACAGCTCAATTTTGCTTCCCTCAAATGACAGATGGCAGAATTGCCCCATTCCCCCCTTTCCAATAACATCTTATAGTCAGAAAAGGCAAGGATATTAGATTATAAATTCTAATATTTCTTGCTACAGTAAAATTAATGTCATTACCAAAGAATAACATTCATCCCTCTGGTAATTATTAAATTAAGTCCAAAATGTTTTATAGCATGTGTGAACTTAGAAGAGAATCTTCAGGATGAAGAAAACCTAGAAGGAGATATCAGTTCTAACTCTGCATGACTACCACCATCCAGTGAAAGAGATTGATCAACCTTAGCATAAATACACTCAGGATGCTAGAATTTACTGCCCTTTACATTACCCCATCCCAAGAATGTCACTTCCAATCCTTAGAAAGTACCTCCTTAAGCGAATTCTCTCAAAATTGGATGGTCTGTCCTAGCTCTACCCTCTGTGGTTACACTAACAAGCTAAAATCTGTTTTCCATATGGAAATGGTTTTTATTATTTGAAGAGTTTTAAAAATCTCTTTGGATTGTATTGTGCTATATACTTCAACAATTTCTCTTGACCTTGACACCTTCACCATCTTGATTGCTTTCCCCTAGAAAAGAACTACAATACCAGAGGGTTCTGAACAATGAAAAGGAAGGTTGTGTTCATGTCCACTATTCCAGACTATCATTTACAGTATCTTTTGGGTGTATATATTTAACATTTATAATTTTGACGATTTGAGAGCAAATTTAAAGACCCATAACATACAATACTGCGTGTTGTTTTTCATTTAAAAAAATTGAACTGCTTGGGTTGTGAGATGGCTGTCCAAATGCCAATCATTTAAAAGGATAAGAGTGAGTATGAGAGTAAACCTAAACAGTCCATATTCAAAGACTTTTTTGATTCTGTAATCTTTAACATGCAGAAATAAGATAATTAATGTTGAAGTGTGTGTGTGTGTGTGCTTGCATGTGTGTGAGTGAAAAGTTACCCAAAAAATAAATAACTGCTAGTGCTGTGGTAGAAACAAAATAATACTACTTAAAATAATAAAATTCAAGAATATCCTGATGATTGCTACAAGAAATTGTTTTGATAATTCATTCTTGAAACTAACCTGATATATATTATACATGAGTCCAGCATATAAACTCTACATATATTATTAAAGGCAATTAATAAAAATGTCAGTGATCATTCAGCCAGTATAAATGGTCTCATTTAATAATGAATAACTATTCATTGATAGTTAACTTTGAGGCTGATGTGTTCAACCATTGCCGGATTCCATGGTGAAATGTGATTTGGGAAAGGATCAAGAGATTTAAACATTTCTGCCTATAGAAATTTGTGGACTCCAAGAATGTGTAAAGATATATTCTTTATGAACATCATAGATTGACAGAATTTCTTATGAGATCAAAATTAAGGTAATATTGTGCAGTCATACACACTAGCAGCTGAAGGTAAAAGATGTAGGATGAGGGCACTGCAAAAATACTTCAGTACTGGACCCAGTTGTAGGCTGGATAATGACCACCTGAAGATATCAAGTCTGAATATTAAATCTTACAACTGAATAATAAAAAAGATAAATAAAAAGATAAATAACCACAATTTAAAAATGGGCAAATGAAGTATTACATGGTAATAAACTATTTCAATTCTGTAAAACAAACAAAAACAAGAAGCACATCTGTAATCCCAGCAGCTCCAGAGGCTGAAGCAGGAGGATCACGGGTTCAAAACCTAGCCTCAGCAAAAGCCAGTACTAAGCAACTCAGTGAGACCCTGTCTCTAAATAAAATACAAAATAGGGCTGGGGATGTGGCTCAGTGGTCAAGTGCCCCTGAGTTCAATCCCTGTGACCCAGAAAAAAAAATGCAAACAGAAAAATATGGCCAAAGATTAAAATAGACATTTCTCCAAGGAAGACATACAGATGACCAATAACCATAGGTAAGGTTGCTCAATATAATTCATAATCAGGGAAATGCAAGTAAAAGTGACAGCATTTCATGTCTACTAGAATGGATAGAATTGAAAGAAAGGGACAGAGAAGGTCTCAGGAAAATAGAAGGGAGACCAGTAGAGTAGAGGAAGGGTACCTACCTGTGGGAGGGAGGAAAGGAGGGAAAGGGGAGGTATTAGGAATGACATTGACCATGTCACAAAGAATCCAACTGTTATGTATAATTGTCATGCATCAATATAAAAAGGTGAAAAGAGATGGGAAATTTTAAAAAAGGTAACAAATATTAGTAAGGATGTGGAAAAACAGGAGCCCTCACACACTGACCCTCCTGGCATAAATGTGACATGGTGCAATTGCTTTAGAAGCAACTTGGCGGTTCTTCCCATTATTAAGTATAGAGTCGCCATGTGACCCAGGAATTTCAAAGCCAAAAGAAATAATAACATATGTCCACACAAAAGCTTATACCTGAAGCATTATTCATAATAGCCAAGAGAGAGAAGTAGTTAAAGTGTTCACCCAAAGATTAGAAATAAAATGTAGTCATAAAAAAAGAAATGAGTGTAGATACATACTCTCCCTTGGATGAACCTTGGAAACATTATGCTTAGTAAGAGATGCCATTCACAAAAGTCTCCATATTCTATAATCCCATTCATGTGGAAGTCCAAACCAGGGAAATCTGTGAGACAGGAAGTAGTTAAGTGTCCACTTAGAGGATGGGGGATGTTAACTAAATCATGTGAATTTTCTTTTGGAGGAGATGAAAATATTCTGAAATTGACTATGGTAAAAATGGTTATACCCTATCTGTGAAATGGACTAACTGTGTGGTATGGGAATTATATAAGTAAAGCTGGTAAGGGGTCAGAAGAGTATTTGAGTCAATCTCTGTGCGCAGAAAGACCCCAAGATAGATTGCTAAGTTTTTAAAAAATTGTCAGATTTAAGGAAATCAATAATGCAGAATGAGGGCTAGTCTAAATCCTAGCAAACATGAGGGTGTAACATGTACAGAAGCCAAAGTTTTGTTTGGTTGAAAGGATTTCCCCTTGATCTTCATGCATTTGGTTAAGTTAATAAATATCAATCCCAGATGAGGTCCTATAAGATACTGCAATTACTCAGGGCCACAGGGCAGGCTATGGTTCCATGGAAGTATTGATCCATGACCTTCTGGCATCCAGAGTGGTCAATGGGAAACTTACTTCTCATCTGAGTACTCTTTAGTACGAAAATTTTGTTTCATGATTTTATTTTCTTTACAGGGAGGGTTTAGAATCTTCTCTTTATCCTTGGAGATGTGAAATTTCACAAAAGTACTTGCAAGAATGGATTTTGTTTTGCCTTCTGTTTAGCTATTTAGCAGCCTTTCAATCTAAAGGCCTGTATCTCATTTCTTTCCCAGTTCCGTTTTCGCTCAACTTTGCCTCAGAGCATGTAATTGCCTTTTATGTTTTAATCTGCATTTGTGCTGAAGATCTGGAAGATGGCTTCATTCATATCTCTGATCACTGCCATAATAACATTTACATTTGAGATGGAGTCTTGCTATGTTGCCTAGTTTTGAACATGGGGACTTAAATGATCCTCTGGCCTTAGCCTCCCTAGTTGCTGGAACTTATAGGCACACACTACCTTGCCTGGCTTGTAATAACATTTTTAATTCCTAGTAATTATATTTTGAGTTTCTATGAACTTTTTATCATTCTGATTTTTTTCCCTTTGTTCATAAAAGACTGTTCCTATTTTGCAGTACAAAATCTTTGATTTTGGGGGATGTGCAGGTAAATGTATCTATTGTCATATTTTACTTTAGGATATAATGGAAAGCAGGGCATCTCAAATCAGAATGAAAAGCTTTTATTGTGGTAGGTTAAACTCACTAGAAGAAACCTGGTTAGTTCTGGACAGTTTGGCCTATGTATATTAAGAGGGTGGCCCTCCAGTATTTTCCTCATATGGCAAACCTCAAGCTCATAGTCATACTACCTCTATGGGGCTTTGAGTGGGACTGACACATCATAGATATTGAAAAATGGTTGTGCTGCTCTATTTTCTCTCTGGGCAGTAGGTATCCATGTTGAGGATCTGCTGTCTCTGTGTGGTGGTGCTTCCTAGAGCCCTCTTTAAAGTTGCCTCAAATACAGTTTTTAAAATAGATTCTCTGCTCTGACTTGCACTATTTCTGCTTTATTTCATCTGTCACCACCTACATCTGCTTTTTGTCTTCTAGAATTGTATTAATAACTGGAGTCCATCATTGACCCTCAGTCCTATTTTCTTGGTATTGTAGATTCATCCACTTTTGTGTGCCTTTACTTTCATTCCAATGGTATTTTTTTTTAAAGCCAAAGATGAAGGAATGTTCTTAGGTCACTATCTTGAACCAAGAGGTAAGAGAAATGTTTAATGGTATTTTTATAAGCTAAATCCATGAATGATAAAATTATACCCAAATGAGAAGCAATGTAATTAAGTATACAATAACTCCTGGAAGAGGGGTACTTTAAATAAAACTGGAAAGAAAGCTAAAAGCAGGACTTGTCAAAACTCTAACCAATATCCAACACAACACAACTGAAGCCTTGGGAGGTTGTAAGGTACAAGAGATGCTGGACATGGGGGGAAGGAAGTGTCCATAATGGAAAAGGGTTAAAAACGAGACCACAGTGACAGGGCTCTTTGAGTGCTAAATTTTTGATAACACAGATAGCAGTGAGGCTCTGTCTAATCTTGAAATGGAGTCTGACAGGAGGAATGCAGTGTTTGGAGAGCATTATCATACCAGTTGTATAAGCAATAGACTTGATCAAAGACAGACTGGAGGAAGGGAGATTGCACATGAGTTTGTTGATATAGTTCAGAAATGAGGGTGGAAGGAACTGGAAGAAGATTATAGCTGTGAGAACAGAAGGGTAAGAGATGAGAAGCCTCATAACATATATTTGTTGTTCCTGCTTCATTTAGCTCCATTCATTAAACGTTTTTCCAAAAAGGAAACAACAAGAAACAGAAACAGGGTCTGTATTAAAATGTCAATATCCGTCAAGTCAGAGTTGGGTGATAAAAGTATATGTCTGTTGTATTATTTATATACTTTTCTATATTTAAAAATTCACAAAAATCAAGTGAAAAATAAATAAATAAAGGACAGGCATGAGACGAATTTCAATTGTAGGTGTTGAACCTAAAAAAAAGCAGCATGATTTAAATCCCATTTATAAAACTTATTGATAAAACAGACAATTGACTTAACCTCTCTGAATCACAGATTGCTCGACTTTAAAATGAAGTTGGTGGTAGTGATATCAAACTTATAGAATTCCTGGGAAAATAGAATAAAGTGATTCATAGAAAACTAAGTTTTCCTGTTTCCATTATTCAATCCTTGTAAAACAAAAATTTTTAAATACATGGAATCTTAAAATGAGGCAGATAAATGTGGTAGATCTCAACTTCTTCAAACTATTGCTTACAAATCAACAGTGTTTTGCCATGATAATTTATATTGGCAAAAAATAGAACTAAGGAAAATTATGTTGGCTAAAACAATTCTAATTATAAAAATTGCTCACTGAATCTTGACTCTTATGCCAATTAAACAAAAACAGTCATTTGACCAAGACTAAGTCCCCTTATTAATTCAACAAATAAAATTTAATTATAATTTTACATTTTATGTACTTCCATATCATCTAAAATTATTTCTAAATTTCCATATATACGCATACACACACACACACACACACACACACACATATATATATATATATATATATATATATATATATATATATATATATATGGGTATAGCTACTAGCATATGTTGGAAAAAAATTAAATTAATTATATTTTCTTTACTTTCTATTGTTATGCAAATTTGTATTCTCTTTCTTTCGGAGTTAACGAACCTACCCTTCAGAAGGAATATCAACTAAGCCATATAATCCATAAAATTCAGGAATTCTTTTCTTAGTTCATGCAAAATGTTAAAATTTTCAGACTCATAATTATAGTTTTTATGCATACTATTGATGATATACTGGAGAAAGAGTGTTCTAGATTTTAAAAGATGTCATTTAATTTATATTATTGCATTTGTCATATTTTCTATTAATGTCAGGTCTGTTTACTCACGGATTAACAAAATTAAATGTTTTAAAAGAATTTTTGCAAGTAAGTTATAAGAAATATTCTATAGCATATTTAGATTTCATCTTGATTTCAGCACATCATACACATAAATATCAATGGAGACTAGTCAATAAAGCCATTGCTTCTGCAAAACAACTTTTTAAACTGTGAATTGAATAGGTGTGAATAAGTGTGAATTGATCACTGGTTAGTGAAACCAGTTTGTAACCTACAGAATGCTTTGGACATGACCTTGATGGATAATGAAGCCTACCTGGTTATATCCTTTATGTAATACAAAAGGGAAACAGACTGTTTCCTTAGAGGTGTTAGATCTTAGTTGGTGTTGCTATTTTTTGCTTATGAGTCTGTTATTCAACTATTACTCAATTTGTTTTGATACAGTGCTTCTTTGCTATCTTATTTCAATTTTATGCTCCATCATGATAATGGGTCATAAACATAATAATCAATTGATATAAGAATCACTAGCCTAATCCTTGTACTCTCCTGATAGACGGCAATTTAGCAAACACTGAACTTGCTAATCAAATGGTGGATAATTGCAGTGATATTTAGATTTTATACTATACATTTATAACTTTTTAGAAAGCATTATTATTAAATATTTGTGTAACAATATGACTTTGTTATTGTAGGCCTGCTGCTCTGTAGTCTAAATCCTGCTTTGTTTTGTTTAGAATTGTTTTTATGGCTCAAGTATTTAATAGCTTCAGATTTCTCAACTCCGACTCTCAATTCTATGTGAACAAACTCTCTCCAGCTTCCTTACGCAGCATGTCAATGAACTCCATTAATACATCTTCCCAATAACATTTTTACACAAACACCAGCCTTCCATACTCACACCAATCATGTGGCCCTGCCACAGCTTCAATGTGTTTGTTCTTCTAAATAAATGAAAACCATTATGATAAAGAGCTGAATGTAAAATATGAATACACTTTGTGATGGGGAGGTGTTTTCCAACATTTCTTCTCTAAAAGGCAGTGGTATCATATCAGAGTGAATGCCAATAAGGCTATAAAATGGTTTCCAACTGTCATTAATTTTATCTTGGCCAGTTTGCAAACAAGTGTTGATCCTGCGAAACTTTCTGGAACCATTATTTGCTGATATATGCTTTAAATAGAAACATCAATTCATCTTTCATGATGACATTCTGAGACTTATTTCTACCTATACTTTCTTTCCAGTCCTTCTGTGATCATGTAACTCTCTCACCAGTAAGTAGGTCAAAATAACTACAACATAAATAGTGCCTTATTTTCTCTTGGATTTAAACTATGGCAAGTAGGTGTTATTTTCCATATTTTATTATTAAGCATGCCATACTTTTCAGAGAGTTAGATGAATCCAAGGGAAAGAATGTTGTAGGGCCAAATTTCATCTCATTGCTTATACACAAAAATTCCTGAGTTTCTGCATGTCACAACAATGATGGAGATTTAATTTTTTCATGTTCTAAATATTTTCAGCATAAGGTATAAATGACCACTCTGACATCAACATTCTAATTAACCTTTTGTGTTAATAAGCTTTCTGTTGCTATGGCAGAATGCCACAGGTAATCAACTTTGAGGAGGAAAGATTTATTTTTTAAATTTTTATTCATAGTTTAAGAGATTTAAGTTCATGGTCACTTGGCTCCATTGACTCTGAGCCTGTTTGCAGGAAGAACATCATGGTGGAGAACATGTGGTAGAGCAAAGCTGATCAGATCATGGCATCCAGGAGGGAGAGCTAGAGAGGGGTAGAGAGAAGGAGAAGAAGGAGCTGGGGACAAGATAGAATCCCCCCTGGACACAGAGTCTTATTCCCTTCAACTAGGACTTATCTCCTACACCCACCATCTCCCAATAGTCCATTTAGCTCTGAATCCACAATGGATTAATCTATTGATGAGGTTAGATCCCTCAACATCCAATAACTGCCCAAATCCCCACCTCTGAACATTGCTACTGTTGTGGAAAAAAATCCTTCAACACACAGGCCTCTGGGGGACATTCCAGTTCTAAACTACAACACCTTGATAAATATAGGAGTCATAGAAAGCATGAGGAGCTACTTTGTTGGGGTTGGAGCCACATAAATGGAGTGCTGCAACCTTGGCTGCCTCCTAACCACTGTCCCACCATCCCCAGCTCTCTTCTATTTATTTATTTATCTCTTTTTGTTTGTTTCTTTCCATTTCAATTGTCTCCAGGGAGCCCTTAATATCTGGACTCCTGGAGAAAATTGAGTAAAACACTGGGTTTTCATGGCAAATGAAACAGAGTTTGCACATGTTCAATTGCCCTTAGAAGTCATGAATGATGATATTTAAAAAGAACTACCTCCTGGTTGACACCAAAGTTGTTTAAAATACACTTTTCTCAGTCACTGTTTAAAATAATAAGGTTCCATACACTCATCTGTTTTTTTTTTCTCCAAAATTCAAGTGCAATAAGAATGTGAATATACAAAATCCCTTAGTTTATCTTTGGATAGGTGCTTGGAATTAGTTTTCTAATATCTTTAGACACACTAAATCATGTGGAAAGAAAAGGGAAGAGAGATTAACTCTTACAGAGAGCATATACTGACACTATGCTACTTAACACCTTCTATTTTACTTAATCCTTAGAACTATCCTTTGGGAAAGATGTTAATAACCCCATTTTTATAGATGAAGAACAAGGAGTGTAGGTTGGCTAAGTTACTTGTCAAAGCTGGCAGGGTGGTGAAATATGGTTTTGAACAGGACCATTCTCAAGATCTGTGCATTTCTGCTTCTGTAACTATATTATTGAGCTACTGTGGTTAAGTTAAGAAGGCTGGAATACTTACTTTAAAGACACCTTTTCTTTTGAATATATTAATTTTTTCCATATCTGGCAAATATATTAGAAAGGATCCCTGAGATTTTTGACAAAATTTGGACTAATCATTCGAGAGTTGATGCCTGTCAGATAACAAAAGTTTTTTCCACTTAACATTAAATTCATTAATAACAATACCACGAAATTACTTCTGCCTAAAACCTCATAAAACAGGAACTAATCAAAGCAAACACACTTAACAGCTAATGATGATTTTAATTTAGCTGTAAATGCCTCAAAGGCTAGTAATTAGAGAGCAGTTATACGCTTTTTGTTTTGCAAAATAAATTATTGCTGCATGTTTTGCCACAATTTTCTCTATTTAATTTTGCTAAAATAGTGTTCCCTGTGCAAAATTTTAAAATAGATCTAATGGCTAGATAACTTAAATAACCATATTACAATCAATTTGTTTGAAATAATGTCTCATGAAGACGCTTTGAACAATAAAACTGGTCACAAATGTGCTATAAAGCAACAACAGCAGAAACAGCTAAGAAAATAAACTCTTCACAGCCCTTGATTGCATAATACTACTCACTTGAGATTTAATGAAGGGTTATTTGTTTAGCCATAGGGATGTGAGTCATTTATCCTGCCAGTATATGGTTCTAAACAATAGGGGTTAACCTAAAATTGCATATTTTCTCCAAACAGATATGATCATCAGTATTTTCTCTTTATCATTTATATCTTTAGCTCCAAAATTGCAAAACTAATTTAGGGACCAATGACCTAAGTTATTGTCCCATATTTGTACATGAGTGCTCTACAGGTTTCAACAGAAGGGTCATGAGCAGGGAATTTGTCTTCCTGGATAAGAATTCCAAATGTAGAATGATGAAGAGCACAACAACCATATTTGAAGACAAAACTAGTTTTCGGATCCTGGCTGGAAAGAATGCAGGAGATGTGTGGAATTTTGAATCCCAGAATAACAGCATCCAAAGTACCTGGAGGTGGGACTGAGAGTGCACTGAGGGTGCTAAGAGGTCATGCTAAATGGGTGGCAAATAGTAGCTGCTATTTCTTCCCCATTCCCTAATAAAAGTAGTTGCACTGATTTTTTTGTTTCATTTAAGAGAAAAGTGATTGACATTGTTCTAAAAGGATTAAATAATGATATATAATGATATATAAAGAAAAAAAAGCAAAGGCGAATTAGAATCCTAGGAAAAAGATGAACAACATTAATGCTTTCATGACTATTAATTTGAACTTTGCATTATACACGTGCACAAATACATAGATTTTTCCATAAGAGCATCTCCATTAGATTGGATGGGAAGGTGCCCCCTGCCCCGCTCCACCACCAACACCACTCTGGTGTGTAATGTAGAAGCACTGGATCAAACAGCATGTTCTTGTTTCATTTGGTTTTGGAAGGTGATTTCTTTCCCCTTTACATTGTACCATATAGTTTCTATCTCCACCTAACATGTCATTTCATTTTTAATCAAGCCATATACTTGTTTATTCATATATGTAATTTTGGGTTCAGCTGTTTGATAAAATTAGATCAATCATATAAACTTTTCATATCCTTGCTTTTCTTCCTTCCTTCCTTCCTCCCTCCCTCCCTCCCTCCCTCCTTCCCTTCCTTTCTCTCCCTCTCTTTTACTCTCTCTCTCTCCCTTTTTCCTTCTCTCTCTTTCTTTTTCTTTCTGCCAAAGACTTCCTCTTCCATATTGTGGCTATATCCCAATTCATTCTTCATTCACCATTCCATTATTGATAGTTCCAATTCTTGGTCACTATTAGCAAGTCTGAAGCAGACATCTTATTTTTGATTCATGCATATCAATTACATAGAAGAGTGGGTTTCACTGCAGTGTATCCACACATACTTAGCAACACAATTTGATCATTTTCACTCCCCAGCGCTCTGACCTCCCCTCCCCATTCCCTTTCTCTATGCTAAGGTTCTCTCTTCTACTTTTGTAGCATCCCTTCTTTCTGTTTTCCCTCCCTTTGTTTCCACATATGAGAGAAAACATTCAATATTTTTTTGACTGATTTCATTCAAAATTATGGTCTATAGTTTCCTGCAAATGACATAATTTCCTCCATTTTCATGGCTGAATAAAGCTCCATTGTGTATATATGCACTACATTTTATTTATTCATTCATCTGTTGATGGAGAGCTAGGGCTAATTCTATAACCTGGCTATTGTGAGTTGTCCTACAATAAACATGGGAATGCTTGTACCTCTGAAGTATTCTGACTTCAGCCTGTTGGAAGTGATATAGGAGTGTTAAAGGAGTGATAAAAGGAGTGGTAAAGCTGGATCATATATAGCTTTAGGGATGTGTGTGTATATATTTAAATATATATATATAAATTGCAGTTGGACACAATACCTTTATTTATTTATTTATTTATTTATTTATTTATTTTTATGTTGTGCTGAGGATCGAACCCAGGACCTCACATGTGCTAGGCAAGTGCTCTACTGCTGAGCCACAACCCCAGCCCTCATATATAGTTTTATTTTCAGATTTTTGAGAAACTTCCATCATAATTTCCATAGTAATTTCCATTTGCACTAACAGTGTACAAGAGTTTCTTTTTCCCCTCCTGGATCCTCACCAGCTTTTATTGTTATTTGTATGCTTGATGACTCATTCTAACTGAAGTGAGGTGGAATCTCAATGTCTTTCTGATTTACATGATATAAAAATGTTTTTATATATGTTTTATCAGTTTGCTTGCCTCTCTTTGCCATAGAATTTCACAGGAGAGAAATTTCTGAGTTAAGTCAAAATAATTTAAATTTTAATAGAAAATCTAGAACTCTTTACATTTCTTTCTACATTTTAAGTAAGTAAATGTTTCCTGATGTTGGCACAGGTTTTGGATCATATAGTACTTTTCAGTGTTTTCTATTCTAATAGATCACTGATAAATTTCAAGGTACCATTCAATCCCTCTTAAGTGGAAAGAATACTATTATATTATTAATATGTTATATTCTTTACATCCAGTGCAAATTAAAAATTTGTCCTTATAAATTTTCTATATTAACATTCTTGTCATTTAAAAATTTTATAATTTGGACATATTCGGTATAGAGATAAAATTGTTTCTGATATATTACTTAGGGATGTCTCTGGTATAGCTTGATTGTACTTATATGATATTAGATTTTCTGCAAGGTAGTTTCTTTTTATTATAATATTTTATGTATTTGAAATTTTCATATATTTGGAATTATTTAATATATAGTATAGGATATATGATTCAATTACCATCTCTTCAAGAAACAGGTTGTGGGAATTTATCTTTTTATTATTTCTGCATTTCACCTCCCATGTATGTTTCTTATGTCAAGGACCTCATTCTGCATTCTTTATTTTTCTGATATATTTATCTGTTTCTGCACTATTACCATACTGATTTGGTGGATGTAGATTATGTTCTGATAAGCATGTATTCCATTTTTTTAAAAGAGAGAGAGAGAGAGAGAGAGGGAGAGAGAATTTTTTAATATTTATTTTTTAGTTTTCGGTGGACACAACATCTTTATTTTATTTTTATTTTTATGTGGTGCTGAGGATCGAACCCAGCACCCCGCACATGCCAGGCGAGTGCGCTACCGCTTGAGCCACATCCCCAGCCCCCCAATTTTTTAATATTATAGCTTTATTACCTTTTCTAAGATATTGATTACCCACTGTGAATATTTTTTTACACTTTCAACTAAGTTTTTTGTAATGTTCATTGGAACTACACTGAACTAACATATAATTGTAGAATATGACCCTTATTTGAGATTTTCCTATTCAAGACAGTGTTTCTATTTATTTAAATTTGCTTTATGTCCTTCAAATAGTTGACTTTTTCTTTTTTTATTTATTTATTGTAATTAGGTATATATGACAGCACTATATATTTTTATTCATTATACACAATTGCAGCACAACCTTTCATTTCTCTGTACACAATGTAGCATGGCACCATATGTGCAGTCATACATGTACCTAGGGTATTCATATCCATCTCATTCCACCATCTTTCTTGCCCCCATATCCTTTCCCCTCACCTCCCTCTGCTTTGTGCAATCAAAGTTTCTCTATTTTTCCCATGCTGTCCCCAATTATGGATCAGCATCCATTTATCAGAGAAAACATTCTACCTTTGGTTTTTTGGGATTGGCTTACTTTGCTTAGCATGGTATTCTTCAACTCCATTCATTTACCTGCAAATGCCATAATTTTATTCTCCTTTAATGCTGAGTAATATTCTATTGTGTATATATACCAGTTTCTTAATCCATTCATTTATTGAAGGGCATCTAGGTTGCTTCCACAGTTTAGCTACTGTGAATTGAACTGCTACAAACATTGATGTGGTTGTGTTACTATAATATGATGATTTTGAGTCCATTTGATATAGACCGAGGAGTGGGATAGCTGGGTCAAATGGTGGTTCCATTCCAAGTTTTCTAAGAAATCTCCATACTGCTTTCCAGATTGTTTGTACCAATTTGCAGTCCGACCAGGAATGTATGAGTGTGCCTTTTCCCCCACATCCTCGCCAACAGTTATTGTTGTTTGTATTCTTGATAACTGCCATTGTGACTGGTGTGAGATGAAATCTTAGCTTTGATTTGCATTTCTGTAATTACTAGAGATGTCAAACATTTTTCATATATTTGTTGATTGATTGTATATCTTCTGGGAAGTATCTGTTCAGCTCCTTATCCCTTGTATCAATTAGGTTGTTTGTTTTTTTCCTGTTAAGTTTTTGAGTTCTTTATACATCCTGGATATTAGTAATCTATCTGACGTGTGTGTGGTGAAAATTTGCTTCCAGGATGTAAGCTCTCTCTTCACCTCATTGATTGTTTCTTTTGCTGAGAAGAAGCTTTTTAGTTTGAATACATCCCATTTCTTAATTCTTGATTTTATTTCTTGTGCTTTAGGAGTATTGTTAAGGAAGTTGGAGCCTAATCTAACATGATGAAGATTTGGGCCTACTTTTTCCTCTATTAGCTTCAGGGTCTCTGGTTTAATTCCTAGGTCCTTGATCCACTTTGAGTTGAGTTTTGTGCATGGTGAGAGATAGGGGTTTAGCTTCATTTTGCTGCAAGTGGGTTTCCAGTTCTCCCAGCACCATTTGTTGAAGAGGTTATCTTTTCTCCACTGCATGTTTTTGGCTCCTTTGTCTAGTATGAGATAATTGTATTTATGTGGGTTTGTCTCTGTGTCTTCTATTCTATACCATTGGTCTCTAAGTCTATATTGGTGCCAATACCATGCCATTTTTGTTACTATAGCTTTGCTGTATTGTTTAAGATCTACTATTGTGATGCCTCCTGCTTCACTCTTCTTGCTAAGGACCAACCCAAACTGAGCCAAGAGGACATACACAATTGAAACAGATCAATTTCAAGCAAGGAAATAGAAGACACCATCAAAAGCCTACCAACCAGGAAAAGCCCAGGACCAGATGGATTCACAGCTGAATTTTACAAGACCTACAAAGGAGAATTAATACTAATACTCTTCAAATTATTCTATGATATAGAAAAGGAGGGCACCCTTCCAAACTCATTCTTTGAAGCTAGTAACATCCTGATACCAAAACCAGGCAGAGAAGGACCAAGGAAACAATATTTTAGACCAATATCCCTGATGAACATTGATGCAAAAATTCTCAATAAAATTCTGGAAAATTGCATACAAAAGCATATTTAAAAAAATAGTACACCATGATCTAGTGGGGTTCATTCCAGGGATGCAAAGTTGGTTCAGCATTTGGAAATCAATAAATGTAATTCATCACATCAATAGACTTAAAGATAAGAATCATATGATTATAGCAATTGATGCAGAGAAAGCATTGCACAAAATACATCACCCTTTCATGTTCAAAACACTAGAAAAACTAGGGACAGTAGGAACGTACCTCAACATTGTAAACCCTATCTGTACTAAACCCAAGAAAAATTGGAAGCATTCCTTCTAAAAACTGGAATAAGACAGGGATGTCCTCTTTTACCACTTCTATTCAACATAGTCCTTGAAACTCTAGCCAGAGCAATAGAGGAAAGAAATTAAAGGAATAAGAATAGAAAAAGAAGAACACAAGCTGTCATTATTTGTTGATGACATGATTCTATACTTAGAGGATCAAAAAAAAACTCCATCAGAAAACTTCTAAAATTAATAAATGAATTCAGCAAAGTAGCAGGGTATCAGTGATGAATCCTCTGAATAAAATCCCAACATCATTCCTTTAGAAATGGAAAAAAAAAAAAAACAGTCCTGAAATTCATTTGGAAAAATAAGAGACCCAGAATAGCCAAAGCAAATAGTTGACTTTTTCTATGTAAATTTTTTTTATTTTCATATGAAATAATGTTTTTAATTTGATTGTTTCCTATCATAAGTGGAATACCTTTTCCATTTCACATCTAGAAGTTTATTGCTAAATTATAAAAAGCTACTAATTTTTATATCTATCAATTTTTTTTCTCACATTAAAATTCTCCTAATAATTCTACTTTTTTCTTGAGGTTTTTGGAATGTTTAGGTATAATCAAATCATCAGAAAAGAGAAAAAAATGTAGACCTTCTTTTTAAGTATTTATGCCATTTATATTTTTGTATATTTTCATTTTTGAAACTTTAAAAATAATAATAATTATTAATATTATGGTAATAATTCTTCATAGTTCCTAATTTTAATTTAAATATCTTTTGTATGTCACTATTTTATGTATTTGCCTTTAGATTTTTATAGACTTTGTTATATTTAAGTAGTATTTTTGTAGACTTTGTTATATTTAAGAAATTCTCTTTTTAATAAAGTTTTAATTGACAATGACTTTAGGATGTAATTTATTTTCAGCTTTTCTTTATAAGATGTGGTTCTTCTCGTTTAATTTACTGAATTGATTGATTAAATAAATGTATTTCCTCAAAGCTATAATGCCAGTTTGTAGAAAGATACGGATATGAGGTGTCTCCCAACTGCTTCTAATAATGCAGGAATATTCCAAGCTGATATGATTAGATTATGAGAGCTGTAACTTGATCAGTCCATCCTTGTTTGAATAAATTGACTGGATGATAACTATAGGCAGGTGGGTCACTGGGAGCATGCCCTGGAAGGGTGCATATTCCCTGTGGTCCCATCTCTTTCTTTTGCTCTGTTTTCTGACCCCTTCACAGACTGAGCAGCTTTCCTTCACTGTGCCCTTCCCCCATAATATGCTAAGTCACCTTGGACCCAGAACAATGGGATTGGCCATCTATGGTCTCAGACCTGTGAAACTATGAGCCAACTCCCTGTACACTCACACCCCTCTATGCTCCCTGTCTCTCTGCTTCCTGTCCACAAGAAACTGGGCAGCTTTCCTCTGTTGGCCCTTTTCCTGTGATGTGCTCCCTAACTTTGGGTCTAGAGCAATGGAGCTGGCCATGTATGGACTGAAACCATGAGCCCAAAATAAACTTTTCCTCTAAGTTGTTCTTGTAGGTCACAGTGATTTAAAAAAAAAAAAAAAAAAACCAAAGCTAACATTATATTCTCTAAGTTAAGCCTTTCTTGCTCATACTGGATTATTCTTGAAATACATTGCAAAATTCTATTTGCTGTTACTTAGAATTGCTATAACTTTAGTAATAAATGGGATTGGTCTATAGTATTGTATTTGTTTTTTCTTTCCAGGTTTGTTTTTAATGCTTGCTGTATAAATCAAATATGGAACTTTCCATCTGTGATGTTTTGAATAATTTTAGAATCTTTTGTTCTTTCAAGTTATATAAAACCATCTCTGGAACAATTTGCCTACTGGCCTATTTTTCGTAATAACTTTATCACTTTTCTAGCCTCTACAATAGTTATTAACCTACTCAAATTCTCCACATGTTCTAACATCAGTCTTGATGCTTTGACAGTATGTTGGCAGGCAAATATGTGATTTCTCCAAGTTTTCAAATTTCTGCCAATGAGATGTCTGTATTCATCTCTAATGGTTTATATCTCCTTTCTCATCTCTTGTATTTTCTGCTATTTCTTTCCTTTATCAAGGTTGTAAAGATTGTATCTATTTTATTAGTTTTTTCTTCTCTTTTCTTTATGAATGCAGGCATCTTAAATCATATTGTTCCCTTATATACTACTTTCACTCTATTCTTTTAAGTTTTTTTAAACAAAGTATACTAGCCACTGGTTTCTTAATTATGAGTATGTTTTTTTCTGTTTAATCCAAGAGAATGTTTTTAATTTCAAACTATGTAATATTTGCAATTATTTTTGTTATTTATTTTTAATTTCCATATGACACAGAAAATACATTTAAACACTACTTTAAACTTTTATTAGTTTTCATTATAGTTCAAGTTCATTTTTCTCTCTTAAATAAACTTTTAGAGTTATGATTGACTTATAAAAAGCTGTTTTAGGGCTGGAGTTGTAGCTCAGTGGCAGAGCACTTGCTAGCACACGTCAGGCATTGGGTTCAACCTTAGCACCACAGAAGAATAAATAAAATAAAGGCATGCTGTCCATATACAACTACAATTTTTTTAATAAAACCCTGTGACACGATGATCCAGAGATTTTTGGTTTGAGGGAAGGCAGACGTAATCCCCCTGGACTAATGCATATTTCTACTATGCATTTTGAGGAATATGGAGATAGTTTAAACCAGAATTGCCATGTTATTTGCAGGCTAAATGGGACCATAAGGTAAAGGTTTTATCACCACAACTGGCACAGAAATGTGTTGAGCAAACATTATGTCTCTTGTAACATTTCCCCTTTTTAAAAATTTTATCAGTAGTTCATAAAATATTTTAATCAGGGGGATATCAAGCAGAAGTGTGGAGGAAAAGACTAATACTTAGGAGCCCAGTCACCTAGGATACAGGAAATGATGGAGGAGAATTAATCTGTAGACAGAGAGACAAAAATGTAAGCTACAAATATGTTACATATTTTAAAACATTAGTATGTAAATGTGGAAATATGTTACATATTTTAAAACATTATTATGTAAATGTGGAGAGGTACTGAAGTTCTTTAGCACAGAATGAAACAATTGAAGCTATGTTTTATGGGCAAGGGATATAGCTCAGTGGTATGGTGCTTGCCTAGCATGTGTGAGGCCCTGGATTCAATCTCCAGCATTGGGGGAAAAAAAGAAGGAAAAGAAATTATATTTTAGGGTCATGCATGTAGCTTGATATAAGAAAGAGACACCAAAGAATTAGAACAGAAGCAGGAAAATATTAGAATTCTTCACTTTAATAGCTTAGTTGATAAAAAGCTTAAAGCCTGACTATTGGTGATGGAATTAGTGATAATGGCTTTCAGAATAGTTAACTTTACTGAGTGCTGGATCAGTGGTGTAGTGCCAGATCTTGCTTCAAGCGTTCATTCCATCTGCACAGTACCGAGTACACTTGGTACTACTGTTATCCTCATTGACCTAAGCTAAGCCAACTTGCCTCAATTCACAAGTATAAAAGTGGCCAGGCTGGGTTCACTATCCAGGCTGATAATTCTAACTCTTGTGCTTAAAAATTACATAATAAAATATTGTAGACGATGACCGAATGGGTTCCAATAGTCAAAGCCCTCTGACACGATAATCCAGAGATTTTTGGTTTGAGGGAAATCAGAAATCAGCCCCTTGGACTTTAATTCTTCTTAGAATTATGATACATTCTCTTCTTAGCTTCAGCTCACATTTATCATGTTATGGTCAATCTACATGTTTTCTCTCCTTTAACAGTACTTTGTGTGCACAATAGGTCATATTCTTTTATAGTATTCTGATTTAATCCAATCTGACTTGGGTTCATGAGAATTTCAGGGAAAGTCATTATTAGAGTTCTCCCTCCTCTGCTGCATCATACAAAACCTGGAAGAATGAAAAGGGAACCTGTTTCCCAGTCCATGATGAGCTACATTGGCCATTCTTTGTCACTGCTACCCTAAGATCACCATCAAGCATTGACTTTCAGTGTCACGAAAATACACAGAACAGATGCCTGGAGGAGAAACATGCTGCAATGTGCCCATATTTTACTTCATTCCCCATGTTTCAGGGGGAATTACCTTTCTTCTACCTGGGAAATTCAAAGTACCCCTTTATTCTCACCCTCGTGGGGACAGTTTTCTTTCCTTCCTCTTTCAAAATCCTTGCTGTTCCCATCACCTCCCTCCTCTCAGAATATCTAGCTCAATCCACCAGTAAGCCTTGAGCCAGCTGTTAAATGTCATGGTCAATGGGACAGATCCAGCTCACACCTGTGCTTTGCAATGCCCCTAGCCACACCTTAGGATAAATTCACCTGTGATTATGTATGTGGGTATTTCATCTAGAATTTGGAGCATATTTTTACAAATTTTTACAATTGTAATATTTTTCAATTAGGGGAACTGGATAGGGATTGGGATAGTTTTTATTCATTGTGTGGTGTCCTACAGCCTTTAGCACGGTCTGTTACTGTCTTGACACTGAAGTCACTGTCAGAACCTGAAGATCCTCATGAACCTTCAAGCCTAAGAGGACCCAGAATGACGCTCTGTCTGTTAGGCCCTGCTAGGACATGAAGCCCTGATTGCTCTTGAGAAAATCTCTCTCTTTCTTTGTAACAATTATGTGAAACTAAGAAAATCTAAACTTACTTATTTTCTCATCGCTATTACCTTTTTAATATCATTTCTGGTTTTGTTATGATGATATTCTGTTATCCTAACCGTTGATTTTACACCAGTGAGGTAGAGGAAGAAAGGTGTAACTGGTAATACTCCAGGGAGCCCTCTACCCAACCCATCAGAAGAGCTGCCCACAAGTTGCTTGTGAATCATTGTCAGGAAGAAAAGTCAGATGGGCATCAGCTCAGAGCGGCCAGCTTCATGATAATGGGATCGATTGTGGGATTCAGATCCCATCAGTTTGACTCTGAAAAATGTGTAATATCCATATTACTCAGAAAATACTTTTATAGAGTTATTTCCTAATCAGCTTCAGTGAGTCCCACTAGTTAAAATGAGTCATGGAAAACACACCTGAAATGTGCTCAAGTTAGGAAGCATGTTTCTAATTTGGTAACTGGCATGGAAAAAAGTAATTGAGAGAGAATAAAGCAAGAATGAAGAAACTCTGGTGGGGGAAGCGCTTGGATACAGTGGTGTCCATGTGCTCTGTAAGGGCCACCTATCTCCATGTTCCATAGTAGAATAAGTGTTACTTTGCTAAGCTGACACTGGTTTCAGATATTATTTGCCCTGTTTTTGTTAAGTAGTGTTTTGAAAAGTGGGATCCTATAAAATTTCAATGTAATATTTTAAAACATTTTGAGTATATCAGCACTAGCATGAACTTCTTTCTTCAAAGATGATGTATATTTCTCATGATGTCACAGAAACAGCAATAAGTTGAAATGAGATCATCAAGCTTGTCCTGATTCATAATGCCTACTTTGATGGTTCTGAACTTATTAAATGCAAAGAACTCCTTGAGAAGAAAACATTTCCTTTACTTGCACAATCCTATAATTACCATTTCAGTATTCATCATTATGGAAAATATATAATAAAGACAAGTATGATTCAAGTGAAATTTAAGGAATTTTTTACTTTATAATTATTTGTCATATTAGTCAAACACATTTGCGAAAGTCATCAGAAACAGGTTGCTGTACACAGGCACTTTCTGAGCTCTTATTATTTTGCAACATCCTTCCCCTCACTGAAGATCCATGAATCACACACTGGTAACCACTGATTTACACAAAGCACAGAGGTTAATGGCATAAGTGAGTTTCATACCCTTATATGTGAGTGTGTTTGAGAGTATAACCCTACTACACTATGCACAGCTCTAAGAAAACTATGCAAGAAAGCTAGCCATTACTTGTCAACTTGGAGCAAATTTGGAAAATTGTCAGTAACCCACCAACGGCTCTCTTCTTGACATATTTCCAATCTGAACAGATTGTGAGTAGAGTTGCTTTAATTCAGCCTGCCACAAAGCTCTCTACTGTAAATCAAAAAGATACACAGTCTAAGATCACATGTGAAGAAAAAATTACATTCTTTGCAAAGGTGTGCTAGATAAAATTCTATCTTATCATCTGCTTGACAGATCTACCATTGCAATTCATAGGTACTAAAAGCAAGAAACAAACAAAAATAGAATGTCACTCTGTAATAGTATCAGGAGTGCATCTATAAAAGTCTCCTGTCATATCATAGAGAAGAAATGGCTACATCTTTAAAATATTCCTGCTATATGAATTGTCACCATGGATGTCTCTACATGTGTCTTTTACTCTCTCTGATTTTTACTCAAGATTGTTTACTTTTGGGATTTTAAAGCTACATTGTGTCCCCTTTTTTGCATTTTTATAGCCTTTCAACTTAGTTTGAAATTATTAGGTTTGGGATGAATATCTCTGTGATACAATTTTTAATAAAACATAGAAATTATCTAAATTTTGTTAATATGGTACTGTGGCTGGGTGTGTTGGAGCACGACTGTAATCCCAGAGGTTCAGAAGGCTGAGACAGGAGGATTGCAAGTTCATGATCAGCTTTAACAACTTAGTGAGGCCCTAAGTGACTTATAGGGACCCTGAATCAAAATAAAAAATAAATATGGCTGGAACGTGGCTCAGTGGTTAAGCACCCCAGGTTCAATCTCTGGTACAAAAAAAAAATTATATCTATCTATCTATCTCTCCCTCCTCCCTCCCCCTCTCTCTCTCTCTCTCTCTCTCTCTCTCTCTCTCTCTATATATATATATATATATATATATATATATATATATATATATATATATATATATATATCATTTATATATATATAAATGATATTGGAGATAGCTTTTGATAATTACATTTATTTTGGTTTACATGTCATTAGTACAGTGTGAAAATAATAAAAGTCACTATTTGGGTGCATAGTTGTATGGTTTTAAACACATATGTGGTTTTGTGTAAGCACTGCCACAAACAGGAACAGAAAGTTCCATGACCATATAAAACTCCATGCATTTGAACCCTCCTCCACTCCTTACTTTGGAAACCACTCTTTTTTTTTTTTGGTCTTTGCCAGATGGTCTATAAATGGAATCATGCAATAAGCAAAATTTCAATACTGGACTCTTTCAGTTAGTTTAGTGTATTTAAGATGTATCAATATTGATGTATGTATGTAGCAATAGTCCATTCCTTTCATTGCTAAGTTGTATTTCAATATATTAAGGTGCCACAATTTAACTATGCACCCACTGGAGTGAATTTCGGTTATTTCTATTTTGTTGTGATTATGAACAACGATGGTGGAAATATTCACATACAAGATTAGGTATGAATATAAACTTTTATTTCTCTAAGTTAAATACCTGGGAGTGGGATCTCTATATTCTATCGTTAAGTGTGTGTTAACTTTATAAAAAAGCTGCCAAACTATTGTTTTGTACTGTGTATGTCCCAGTTTGCCTGTACAGAGTTTGAATGCACACTAGCAAGGAATTAGAGTTTATAATTATAATGTATCTTTGTCATCATTTCGTATTATCAGATTTTATTATTTTTGCCAATTACTGTAAGTGTGTAGCGCTATCTCTTTGTGGTTTTGACTTTCATTTCCCTAACAGCAAACAATATTTACTGTCTTTTCATTTGATTATTTTTCCTTCTGAATAGCTTCTTTGATGAAATGTGTATTCAGATTTTCTAAGTAGATTCTTTATTTTCTTATTGTTGAGATTTAAGAACTTCTTTAAAAAATGTATTCTGTATATAAGCTCTTGGTTGAATACATGATTTGCACATATTTTCTCCTAGTCTGTGAGTGGGTTGGATTCTTTTAATAGTATCGTTAGCAAAGCAAAAGCATTTAAATTTTGATGAAATCAAATTTCTTTTTTTTTCTTTGTGTGGATATAGGTATTGTTTTTAATGAGCTTTTTCCCTGTCTCTTAGTTCAGGAAAAGTTTTGTTTTTGTGCTTCTTTTGTAGATTTATTTGGATTTGCTGCATGGACAACCAAGTTTTTAAATTTTTAACGAGATGTTGAACAGATGTTGACAAGTACTTGATGCACTTTTTGATTTGAAAAATTTATATCTTCACCATACTTCTTTGTTGATGTGTCCCTCCTGTCTTCTTTTTTGTTCTTCTAAAATTTCTGTTATGTGTATCTTAAATATCTTATTTTGATTCTTTCTTAAATTTTACAACATAATAGTCATCTTTGTGTTGCCTCTGTTTTTTTGAAGTAATTTGTTGGATTAATTGCATATAAATATTATATAACTTATTACCATTTTCATTATTATCCATTCTGGTTTTGAAAAATTTCTACAACTGTGCATTTTTTATATTACTAAAGTACTCTTTCTTTTTACTCTTTTTAAATAGCAGCTTAGCACTTTTATATTTTGTAACTTTTTCTAAGTCCAGTTACTACAATTAATTTGCATATAAAGCTGCATCCCTTAAAAGTATATAGTTTGATAAGTAGCCATTCTCAATCTCAAGATTAGAACATCTCCATCAGTTAAAAACTCTCTTCGTATCTCTTTGTAGTGAAGGTCTTCTCTTTAGCCCCAGGGCTTGGATAATGAATGATCTGACTTTTCTCCCTTTAGTATGGGTGTTATATTTTGGATCCTTATGTGCCCCAAAGGTCCATGTGTTAAAAGGCATGGCATTCAGGGTGACAGTATGGGGAATTAGTAGAAATTTGAGAGGTGGGGCCTCAGTGGAGGTCTTTAAATCACCAGAGGCATGACCGCAAAGGGCATTGTGGGATCCTGGCCCTCCTGCTCTTTGCTCCCTTGCTTCTGATGTAAGCAATTTTGTCCCTCCATGTGCTCCTATCACTATGTACTGCCTCACCAAAGACCCACAATAACCAGGCCAAGTTATCATGAACTAGAACCTTCAAAACTGTGAGTCAGTTTTTCTCTATAAACTTTTCCTCTTTATAAGTTGATCACCTCAGTTATTGCATTATGGTGACTGGATGCTGACTACACAGTGAGGTTGCCAGAATGTCATATAAATTGATTCATTGAGTATGTGGCTTTTCATTTCACAAGCTTCTTTCACTTTGTACAGAGCTTCAAAAATTCATCCATAGTAGTTGCATGTGTCAGAGGTTCAGCCCATTTATTGCTGAGTAGTGTTGTAATACAATTTTCCATCCATTCATAGGTTCCTGGACATCTTTCCCCATCCCCCTTAGGTTTTGACTATTATGAATAAAACTACAAGAAACATTCACAAACTGGTCATTCTGTAGATAAACATTTTCTTGTATCTTGGCTAAATCATCAGAGAGGGATTGCAGAGTTATGCAGTAAGTGTACATAATTAACGATATAAGAAACATTGCCATCACATTTTGCATTCCTACTAGCAATATAAGTGATTTCCAATTCTTTTGCATATTTATCAGCACTTGGATTATTACTTTTTAAAATTTTACCCATTGCAGTGGTTGGTTACTGATATCCTATTGTGAAATCGGGATGTGACTTTCAAAATTTGTTCTTTTAGAAAAATTTTTAAAACTATTTTAAGACTTTTACATTTTAGATATACAATTTAGAAGGAAATTTCTACCAAAAGTCTCTTGCACATACTTTGTTACATTGATTCCAAAATATTTTTTATGATGCTGTTAAAATATCATTACTATTTAAAGTTTTATTGCCAATTAACCACTGCTAAGATAGACATACAATTTATTTTTGCAGATGGACCTTGTACCCTGTGAATTTACTAAGTTCCCTTATTATTTCTGGTAGTTGTTTTGTAGACTTTCTGAGATGGTCTACATAAACAATCCTGTTATCCAGGAATAAAAACACTAATGTTTCTTCTTTTCAAATCATATGGGTTTTATTCATTCATTCATTCATTCATTCATTCATTGGTTTCTCATTTACTGGCTATGCTTTCCAACAATGTTGAATGGAATTATTGAAATCAGATACCCTTGCTATGTGACTTAGGGAGAAAGAACTCAGTCTTTCACCATTATGATGGGAACTATACAGATTTCAAAGATTTCTTTTGTTCAGATAGAAGAAATTCTCAGAATTTGTAATTGTAAATGAAGTTAAATTGTCTCAAATGTTTTTTCTGCATTTTTTAATAGTACATCATAACCAAGCAGTCTCAGAAAGGCAAAGTTGCCTCAACTAAAAATTTAAAAAAAAAAATCAACCATTCTAATTCACTGGATTGACAGTATAAAAGAAGAAAAAATCATATTATTATCTCAATAAAAGCAGAAAATTGTTTTTTTTATTAAATTCAACTTCCATTAGTAATAAAAATATACAAACTGAGAAAAAATAAGAACTTCTCCCACTTGTGAAGGGTATTTTAAAAAATAAATTGAATATGTTAATATATGGAAAAGGATATTTACTCCTCTGTTCATGAGAGAAGTTTTTATGGTTGCTTTGTTTATATGCTCTTCGCTATTTGAGTGTCTAAGTAATGCTGCCTTGAAATAATAAACTTATTCATACTCCTTCCTTTTTATTTTTGGAAGAAATTTATAGAATAGGTATTTTTTTCTTGGACTTTTGATAGAATTAATATATGAAACCATTGTTTTTTAAAATTACACTATTTTAACCATGATTTTAGTTTCTTTAATAGATATTGGGCAATTCAGGTTGTGTATTTCATCTTGAATAAATTAGTGCTTGGCATATTTCAAGGAACATTTTCCTTCCCTTAAAGTTTCAAATTTGTTGTTGTAGATACTATTATCTTATTTAGCTTTTTATGACTTGGGTCTCTGAGATAATGTTCTCTTTCTTTTGAGAGGTATTACAAATTTTATTATCTTTCCAAAGGATCATCTTTTTATTTCTTCATCTGTTAGTTTTCTGTTTTCTACTTTAACCTTTTTTTCTTATTTACTGTTATCCTCTTGTTTTGTGTTTAATTCTTTTATCTTTTAAAAAATGGATGTATAAATAATCTATTTGAATTATTCTACTATTTTAACATAAGCAGTACTACCATATATTTTGTTCTAATACATATTTCAACTAAATTTAAAAATTTTTATTGTATTTTTACTTTTGTTAACAATATATTTGAATTTACATTGGGATGCTTGTCTTTTACTTATGGGTTATTTAGAAGAATGTAGCTTAATTTTTATGAACTTGGGAATTTTCCTTATAATTTCGGCTACTGAATTTTCATATATTTGAGGATTTTCCAGACATATCATGTTAATGTGATGAGACAAGATAGTTTCTGTGACTTAAATTGTGTTGAGATTTATTTTCTACCTTGATGACTGTTGCATATCATCCCTGGAAAGAATGTGTGTTATGCTTGAATCAGGTCTGTAAATTATCAAGAGGACAATTGGTTAGTAATGTTTTTCATTTTTCTTTGTTCTTACTGATATTTGTTATTTATGAGTTCTTTTGAGTAATTTAAACTCACATCCTTTTTCATTATAAACATCTGTATCTCTGGTAATTTCCTAGTTCTGAGGTATACTTTGTCTGACCTGGCAATTTGGCTTTGTTTTATTTATATGTACATGATGCATCTTTTTCCAACTACGTAATTTTTTTTTAATTTTTAAATTTTGTTTTTACTTCTAATTGGTTATACACAAAAGGAGAATGAATTTTGACATATCATACATAGATGGAGTATAACTTCTCATTCTTCTGGTTGTATGTGTGTGTATATATATATATTTAATATCTATTTTTTAGTTGGACACAATATCTTTATTTATTTATTTTTATGTGGTGCTGAGGATCGAACCCAGGACCTTGCACATGCTAGGCGAGCGCTCTACTACTGAGCCACAACCCCAGCCCCTTCTGGTTGTATATTATGTAGAGTTATACTGGTCCTGTAATCATATATTCACATAGGATAATAATGTCCTATTCATTCTACTGTCATTCAACCACTTAATTTTAATCTATATTTTTCTTTAGTTTTGTTTCTTTGTTTTTTACCAGGGATTGACCCCAGGGATGCTTAACCACTGAGCATCATCCTCAGCCCTTTTTTATATTTTATTTAGAGACACGGCCTTGCTTAGTGCCTCTATAAATTGCAAAGGCTTGCTTTGAAGTCACAATCCTCCTGCCTCAGCCTCCTAAATTCCTGGAATTACAAGCATACACCACCATGCCCGGTTTTTCCTTAGTTTCAAAGTGAGTTTCTTGTAGACAGAAGTTAGTGCTTTTGCTCTTATATCCCATCTGAAATTGTCTTTACTCTTACTAAAATCTTTAGTGCAATTAATGATATAGCTGCATTTAATTCTACCATCTGTTTTCTGTTCATTCAATCACTTATTATTTCTTCTTTTGTTTTCCTACCTTATTTTAGAGTAATCATATATAATTTATGATGCCATTCAATCTTCACTTTTGGAGTATTAGCTAAGTTTTTTTTTTAAGTGTTAGTGGTCATTTAAAGTTTCTTAATGTATATCTTTAACTTATCTCAGTCTAACTTCAAATAGTATTGTACCATTTTATATATAGTATGGAGAGCCAACTTCCAATTTCTCTTTCCCATTCATTTTTTAAATAAGAGTTTAGCATTTTAGTGAAATAAGAGAAAAATACCAAATACTTAGAGCAGTTTTAGATGTATAACAAAACAGAACAAGAATTACAGAGAGTTACCATATACTTCCTCTCCCCACACAAACATACCTCCATCAACGTTGTGCACCAGAACCCATTCATGTTTTATTATTATAATATACAGCATTTCTGTATGCATTATAATTCCCAGAATATACTGTTAATCATTTTTGCTTCAGACCATGAATTATCAATTTTATTATGTTTTAATTAAACTAAGAAAAAACACTTTTAGTATAATTCTTTTATGAATTTTAAAACATGTACAGGATTTATGTACCAGAAACATCAATGGAAGAGTTCCATACACACACACACACACACACACACACCCAGTCTCTCATAATACTCCTTTGTACTTATATCATTCCCAGTACCACTGGGAACCAGAGATCTGTTTTCTGTCCCCACAGTTTTGTTTTTCAAGAATGTGATATAAATGGAACTACACATTATGTAAATTTTTGAGATGGACATCCATCACTCAGTAAAATGACTGTGATATTTACCCAAGTTGTTGATTGTATTGAGAGCATGTTGACTTTTCCATATACTTCTAAGTGTTGTTACTTATTGTTGATGTGTCCACTTGTTTATCCAGGAGTTAGCTGAGGACTATGTGGTCTGATAATGAATGAAAATAACATACCTATTCATATAAACATCTTTTATGTGATTGTTTCATTTCTCTGGGGAAAATGATTAAGAGTAGAATTGCAAGTCCTGTGGTGTGTACTTATTCTTGAAAGAAACTGCTAAACTATTCAGAAGTGTTCACACTCTTTTGCATATCCATTGCAGATGTATGACAGTTCCATATCCTCACTAATATGTTCCATTTTCAGAATATTTTTCTTTTAGTCATTGGTAAAGCTATCTAACTATGGTTTTAATTAGTAATGTTAATGGCTGATAATCTTGAGTATTTTTTAATGGGCCTGTTTGCCTTCCATGTATCTCTTTTGGTCAAATGAATATTTAAGACTTTTGCCCAGTTCTTAATTGGTATGTTTTATTTTCTTTACTATAGAATTTTGAGAGATTGTGTGTGTTCTGGATTCAGGGCCTTTTTTCAAAGATTTTCTGCTATTGTTTTTGCCTATTTACTGATTTGTCAGTATCTTCCTCAGATAAAAAGGCTTCATTTTGATGGTGGTTAATTTTTAAAATATCATTTCTTTATTTTAAAGTTATTTGTTCCTTCTGGATATACATGAATGTAGAATGTATTTTGTCATATTATACATACATTGAATAAGTATAACTTGTTCCAATTAGGGTCCCATTATTGTGGTTATATATCATGTGGAGTTACATTGGTTGTGTATTCATATATAAGGATAGGAAAGATATGTCCGATGCATTCTACTGTCTTTTCTATTCCCATCTTCCCTCCCTTCCCTTCATTCCCCTTTGTCTAGTCTAGTGAACTTTTAATCTTCCCCTACCTTGTTGTGGGTTAGCATCCACATATCAGAGAGAACAATCTGCTTTTGATTTTTTGGGTTCTGATTTATTTCACTTAGCATGATATTCTCCGGTTCCATCCATTTACCAGCAAATGCCATAATTTCATTCTTCTTTATGACAAGTAGTATTCTATTGTTCATATATACCACAGTTTCTTTATCCATTTATCTGTTGTAGGGCACCTAGATTGGTTCCATAGCTTGGCTACTGTTAATTGAGCTGTTATAAACACTGAAGTAGCTGCATCACTATGGTATGCTGATTGGGATAACTGAGTCAATGGTGATTCCTTTCCAAGTTTTCTAAGGCATTTCCATACTGCTTTCCAGAGTGGTTGTATCAACTTGCATTCCCACCAGCGATGTATGAGTGAACCTCTTTCCCCACATCCTCACCAATATTTATTGTTGCTTGTATTCTTGATAATTGGCATAATGACTGGAGTGAGATGGGATCTCAGTGTAGTTTTGATTTGCATTTTTGTAATTACTAGAGATGTTGTGTGTGTGTGTATATATATATATATATATATATATACATACATACATATACATACATACATACATACATACATGGGATTATGGGGACTATGGGATACTGGGGATTGAGCTCAGGGGCACTGGACCACTGAGCCACATCCCCAGCCCTCTTTTGTATTTTACTTAGAGACAGAGTCTTGCTAAGTTACTTAGTGACTTGCAATTGCTGCGGCCAGATTTGAGTTCTCAATCCTCCTGCCTTAGCCTCCTGAGCCACTGGGTTTTCAAACGTGAACCATGCCCAGATTTTTATATATTTTTTGTCCATTTGTATCTCTTCTGTGAGTTGCCTGTTCAGTTCCTGATTCAACTTATTAACTGGGTTTTTTGTTTTTATGGTGTTAAGTTTTTAAAGTAGATTGTATAGCCTAGAAATTAATGCTCTATTGGAAATGCTGGTGGTAAAAATTTTCTCCCATTCTGTAGGCTCTCTGTTGATGTCCTTGATTGTTTCCTTTGCTGTGAAGAAGCTTTTTAGTTTGATTACATCCCATTTATTGATTCTAAGAAGTTGGTTCCTAAACCAACATGGTGAAGATTTGGCCCACTTTTTCTTTTATTAGGCGCAGGGTCTTTAGTCTAATGCCTAGGTCCCTCATTCATCCACTTTGAGTTTTGTGCAGGGTGAGAGATAGAAGTTCAATTTCATTCTACTACATATGGATTTCCAGGAAAACATAATTTCCAGGAAAACATAATTTCTAAGAACTCTATTGAATTCAAGTAAAAAAAAAGTTCTCTTTTTTTAATCATATTATTTTCTAATTCATATTTAATTCTGTGACTTGAGTTAACTTTTTGTAATAAGTATTTAGGTTATGTGCTTTTTATTTTTTGCTTATACGTATTTACTTGTTATAACCACATTTGTTGAAAACACTATCATTTTATAGGTATTGCATCTTTGTAAAAAATCATTTGATAGTATTTTAATATATCTATTTTTGGACTCTTCTGTTTTGTTGTATTGTTCTATTTAATGATCCCACTCAAAAGTCCATTATGATTTTAATGACAGTAAGCTTTCTTTGAATGCAGATTTCCTTTTTCTTTTGTATGATTTATTTTCTTGTTGTTGTTGAAAACTTGAAATTTGAATAAAATAATCTAGTAATTGGAAATTGGATTCTCCCCACTCCCTAGGGTTTGCTGTTCTTGATTATTGAAGCCTATAGTCATCTGTTTAGCTACATTTCTGAACTGCTTCTCAAAGACTCTTTTCCTAGCAGTGTATGGTCACTAAATTAGTTTTTTCCTTTCACTTGTTGTCAGCTAGTATTTTGACAGAAGTTTTCTTGAATGCTAGAAGCTAAAAAACAAAATAAAAACAAAAATCAAGCTTCTTCCAATCTTTGCAGATTGTCTTGGATCTGGATTACCACTTTAACACTTATCTCAGATATTTCTTCTTCCCAAGTAGTCTTCACTTCTTTTTTGTAGAGGGAAAACACCACCTCTCAGGCCTACCTGCACATGCATATTTCTCTGTCCATGTGCATGGCCTTCTAAATTTCCCAGTATACAAGGGTACTTTTGGATAACTTAACTTCCCTGAGAACCTTTCTTCCCTGCTTTTCCTCTTATCTTTAACTAGTCTCCTGAGTGTTTCAAGCATAACCTTTTGCCCCAGGTGGCTGCAGGTTTTTTATTCACTTTTCAATATTTTTGAGAAATGACTGCTACCTAACTGCCCTGATCCAGTCCCAAGTCAGGTGAAATAGAGAGAAGTGCCTGCATCAGTCCTTCAGGTAGTTCTCACACAGCATAAGACAGACATACAGGGCAATTTTGAATAAGGTCTGTATGTTCCCTCCACAACCAGGAACCAGGGCCCCACACAGGGAAATCAGCTGCCATCTTCAAGACCACTGCAGAACAGATCTGGGAAAGAGATACAAAACTGTTATAGAGATTCTCTACCATTTTTAAGTTACCACTTGTTGTGTGTCTTTTTTTAAAAAAAAATCATTTAACCATTTAATTATGGTTACAGTAATCCTTTAACAAAGTTTGTTCTGACAGTTTCTGCTTGGTTTTCAATATTTCTGTGGAAAGACAGGCCATTGGAATTATCTACTCTGCAATTTGCTGATATCCTACCCTGAGTATTTTAACATAATGCAGCGACTTGGAAGTCTTGATTGAATTCTATATTGAAATAGTTGATGCATGCTTTAGCTGGCAATTAACCCATTTGAGTTCTGTCTATAAGTTTGTTGTAGTCTTCCTGTAGGTAGTGGATTCCGAGTCAGCTCCACATTCAACATGCAGTTCTGTTTGGATCTTTTCAATGTGTGGATCCTTTAGTGGTCAGTCTGAGACTTGAGTGATCTGTTCTAGTTTCTCACTCCTTATCTCTGTGTTTCAGTGAGATGATTTCTATTATATGTATTATTTCAGAAGACATGGTTCTAGGAACCCCTTTTAAGTGGGAGTCTTGGCGAAAGTATCACCTTTCTGACATTTAGTCTTAGAGGTGTACCTTTGCGGCAGAATCAATGTGCTAAAGATTGGAGGAAAAGATCAATGCTTTTCTACCTATAGTTAAATTCAAATCTATCCATACCTCTACTGGCTAAAGTCATATGATGCCATCTCACAAGGGAACCCCAGTAATGCAGTCATTCTCTTGGCACATAGAGAGTTGTACACAAGAGTAAGAAATGGATGGTAGAGAAAATAGAATTACCAAAGATGCAAAATTATGTTAGCATAGTTTAATTTATAGTACTCATATTGCTAGGGTTTGACATCCTGTTATATTTAAAAGACATGTTTATTTATTTCCTGAGATGATTATTTGCCCAGATTTTCTTGGTAGCCAAAACAATATTAATTTTTATTAAAAGAAAAACTGTGTAAGTTTTCCTATGTAAAAGTTTCTGATTTTGTATAAAGTTTCCTAAATTCATTACTGTAACAAATAATGACAAATTTGGTGGCTTCTAAGACCCTTGAGCCATTAAATTTGATTGAAAAAAAATTCTTACTGTCACAGTTTTATTGCTAAATATAATTAGAACTGATACTTGATTTGTCCATTTTCCTTCATATCTTTTTACCTGCTGCTATTAAAATGAGAAAATTATTATACATATACTGCCTGCCGTCTTCTTTTCAATTTTCCCTCATCCCTATTTTTAATCGCATCTTTTCTAGCAAGTCAGACTTTGACATAACTATGTTCTGTTTTGTCACCATGACTTTCCCCTTTTATTTTAGTCCCCCTTCTGCATTTAAATAATGTCATACTCCAGGCCAGGCCGACTCCTGTAGTTATTCAGTCATCTTTAGTTTGGCTGATGGTTGTCCTCTAGCATAGTCTCCAAAGGAAGATTATGAAATGACATTTCTAAAGCTCATAAATATATACAACTTCATAGAGCTTTTATATTTGCATTACAGTTTCATTTGGTATAAAATACTTGGGTCAGTCATTTCATGAGGATTGTGTAGCTCTTGCTCCACTCTGTTTCTGTGAGTTTTGTATTTTTTTTTGGGGGGGTGGGTATTTTTTGGCCTAAATATCCAAATATTCATTTTAAATGTTTCCTATAAAAAGTTTTAATTTGGGGGGGGGGGGATAAGGGTATTAGCTCAGTAGTACAGTGTGTGCTGAGTGTGTATAAGACCCTAGGTTTAATTCCTAGCACCTTCCCCTCTCCCCTCAAATAAAAACTTTTTACCTGTGAAGACCATATTCTTTAATTTTATATTTGAAGATCAGTTTGAACTTTTTTTGTAGTTCGCATGTACACTGATTATTTCTATTTTTGTGTCTGCAGTTCACTTAAAATCATTATTCATTTCTTTCCTGCTTTTCTAGGATTTCCCATTTCTTTTCTATATGACCTAAGTATGTATTCTATAGTAATTTTTAAATATATTTTGTATTTGTTTTGGAAATTTCCTGCCACATATTTCCTGACTTCTCCCAGCTGGCATTTCTAGCTCTTATCTCCCACTATTTCTTCTTTGAGCTCTTATAAATTTTATTTGTGCTTTTGCTTTGTAGAAGCAGCTGACTTGTTAAAAGACTTTTTAAAAATCTGTTTTGTTTTTGTTTTCTGAAATTCATTGAGAAACATTAATTCACAATTTTCTTCTTTATGACATTCTTTCCTGGGTTGCTATCTAGTTTTCCAACTCATTAGAATATGTCCTGTGCTGGTTTATTTTGGATTCCTCTTCTTTGAAGGAGAAGGGTTATTTCTGGCCCATCTATTTATAGGTTTCTCTGGGGAAAGGTCTATGGCTATGTTCCAGGCTAACAGCAATTTCCCCAAAGATGCAGGAGGCTGGTATGTGAATTCTTTCAACTTTTCCTTTCCCCAATCCAATAGAGATGCAAAGTATAGATCTGTGCACATTGCAAAATCTTCTCTTCTCAGGTCACAAAAATTGTCTCTTCCTGAAAGTGTCATTGTAGTACAAGCCCTGCTTCTCTTCTTATCAGACCAAAAATGATCTAGAAAAGCTTTTCCTAGTGTCATTGGTTTTACCTCAGTTTTTCCTTGGCAAGTAAGAAGTTTGTGTTCAGCTTTACAGCAGGTACTCACATTAAGAGACATTTTCAACTCTTTCTGAGTTTGGGGCTGAGGATGTCTACTCACTTGCTCCTATACTTTGTTCCCCAAAGCTTTGATAAATCTTTTGTCGATTTTACAGTTCAGGGTTTCTGTTAGACCTATTTCCTCTAGTGATGGAGTTTGTATATCTGTATTCTGTTCTCATAATTGCTTTCAGATGATTTAAAGTAAGAGTTAAGGAACATAATAAACCCACATGGTTATTTTCAAACTTTGTATAAGTATAGTTATTTTTTTCATAGGTACAGGGACTGGAGTTGATAGCCCTTTATCTTGCACAGGAAATTTGATCTAGGCCTCTAGCCCCCAAATTAAAAACCAAAGAATGAGAAATAACTGTACTATTTACAAATGGACACACACATGTGAGTACACACAGGCACACACATGCAGTGGGTCACTCGTCATCAGAACAAAATCTGTGCAAATGCTTATTCATTTGTTTTTCAAAACTTAATGACCCATGAGCTCTATGAATTACTTTTGTGAACCAATTACTTTTGTGAACCAACAAACTGGAGTAAAAGCCCAAAAGATCTAAGCAGGAAGGAATGAAAATCTCAGACAAATGTAAATATGTATTTAAATTCAAGCTATATTGATGGTTTAAAATAAGAATAATAGTGGGCTGGGGATATGGCTCAAGCAGTAGCACGCTTGCCTGGCATGTGTGCAGCCTGGGTTCGATCCTCAGCACCACATACAAATAAAGATGTTGTGTCTGCCGAAAACTAAAAAAATAAATATTAAAAAATTCTCTCTCTCTCTTTAAAAAAAAATAAATAAAATAAAATAAGAATAATAGTAATATCTTGTGAAACATATAACATATAGAAATAAAATATATAACAACAAAAGTACAAAAGTGAAATGATATCATTGGAATTATACCAATAGAGTTGTCATAATGGAATTATATCATTGTCAAGATTTTATGATTTCTTTCTTTCTTTTTTGATATCAGGGATTGAACTCAGTGTGCTTAACCAAGAAACCACATTCGCAGCCCTTTTGATTTTTTTTTTTTTTTTTTTTTTTTGAGTGGAGGAGACAAGATCTGTCTAAATTGCTGAGGGCCTCACTAAGTTGCTGAGGCTGGCTTCAGAGTTGTAGTCCTCTTGCCTCAGCCTCTGGAGCTGCTACCATGCCACCATGCCCACCAGATATTATGAATTTTCTAAAAGCAATAAGGGAAGATGAATATAACATTTGAAGATATAAGGTAAACTATTTAGTTTCATGAATCATCACACAGCCTTCTTTGTCTGCAGGTACTGTATCTGCAGATGGAAAATAATTTGGTAAACAATTACATCTGTTCTGAACATGTACAGACATTTTTTCTTGTCATTACTCTATAAACTATGTAGCATGGAAACTATTTACATAGAATTCATATTCTATTGGGTATTATAAGTAATCTAAAGATGACTTCAAGTATTCAGAAGGATGTGTGTGAGTTACATGCAAAGACTATGCCATTTCATATAAGAAACTCTCACATCTTCACATTTTTGTATCCAGTGGTCTGGAATCAATCTTCTGCAGATACCAAGTGATGACGGTATACATATATATTGAATGAACAAAGAATACAAAGTATAATATACTTTTCATATTAACTATTTCAATATTTAATATTAACTATTTTTCTTTTATTTTTGAAATATCTAAATAGGTATTCACAAGGAAATAGAGGCTGACAGCATGATTAAGAGACAATAACACTGTCTAGTGATCTTATTTCTGCAAGATTTTAAGCGTAAAAATAAATGAATGAGAAAAGTAAAGAAAAGACAAAGGTGGGGTCAGACTCTCATCCCCTGAGAAAATTAAGCCAAGAATTTCTGGAGTTTGGTCAACACCATCCTATCAGTTTTGGGGCCCCATTTTTGCAGTCCAGATATGTCACTGTTCAATGGTTCTGAAGTGAGTCTGGCAGATGGTAGAGAAGGTGAAACCTTGTCTTAACTAAGACAGGGATTATTTTCCCCAGTGCAAGTGGCAACTGCTCATGAGAAACCACGGAAACAAGAGAAGAATTCCACAAGAGATAAAGTGGTTGGGTACCCTTGAGAAATTATTCAAGAATTGTAATTTTCGGAACCAGTTCCCATCATGACTGCTGAACCCAATGGGAAAGCCCGCTGGTGGTCCTTACTGGGTCTTCGAATTTCATGTCATCATTAGCATATCATATAATATCCTTTTGACGATTGGTTTTTTTGAACTTGAATTATTCACTTCTGAATACTTAATTACAGCTTCCAAAATCCATCTCAGCACCAAAAATTCTGTTATACACAAGTTTAAATAAACTGAAAATCAAGAGTCCCCACCTCCATCCAGGTAGATACTGATCTGCCAAGTGTTCCAATCCAGATTGCCCACCAAAAAAGAAAGATACCATAAAGCAGCACAGGACCAAAGTAGATCATGCCTCAAACTGCTAGGGAATGAACTGGCTAGATGGCATGGATAATATTCCACTATGATACAGTATTCAAGTGTACACAATCTTTATTCTGTCAAAACTCCTTAGAAATTCTAGAAATATGACAGAATCCAAAGGGCAGATATTTTCAGTTCTTTGGTGGATGAATGTATATGAGCACTTCTACTTTCTATCTTGATTCACTGTTCTAATGCAAGAGGAGACATGAAAAGAATCTACATAACTGTTAGGAAATCATAGAAAATATACAACACCTTTAGGTATTTGCTCATTTCTTTTATCATGGTTTAAGAAAACTTCTGTAAATATTGTTTTAACAAACTAAACTTTGCTATTCTAATATAGAGAAATGAAAGGTTTATAGGAAATTGATACATCTTCTTCTTGAAAAGGATAATGATATATCATATTTTAAAAACTACTTAGAAAATTATAAAGTTGGGTATGCTTATTTAATCACAAATACAAAAGAATACAAGTTGAATTAAAAATGTTTCAATAAGGGTAATAATAAATACAATTGTAAGAGATTACTATATATGTGTGTGTTCATATATGTATATATATAACAAAAATTTACTTGAACTTAATAAGAAAAATTGTAAAATGTTACAATTGTATTCAAGACTTTTTGTACTGCTGTTTCAGAAACTTAGAAACAAAGCAAAATATCAGAGAATATGATATATTATTACAACTAATCAGACAGTGACACAGAATTCAATTTTATTTCTCTATACCATAAGTAAAGAAACTAAAACTAAAGCAATATGATTTACAATAGCATTAAAAGTGAAAATTGCATAGTAATAAATATAAAAAATGTGAACTGTAATGAAAAGTATAGTTTTTCACTAAAAATGCTTAAAAACTTAAATACATGGAAAGATATGTCATAGTCATATATATAAGTATAAAGCAGTAGAAAATATGAATTCTCCCAAATATACTTGTGCATACAATGCAATAATTTTTTTTTTTTTGCTTTCATTGTGGAATTTGGTACAGTTAATTTTTAAATCAACTTGAAAAAGTATTAACACTAGACTTTGAAAACAGATCAAGTTAGAAAGACTTAGTCTGAAGGTATTCTGACATATTACACAGTTCTAGTCATTTAATCATCATATAATTAAAGCAAGAATAGAAAAAAAAGAAATCAAAATTTAAAAAAATATACCAAGGAACAGATGCATTCTTTTGTGAAACTTTGATATACAACAGGGGGCCTGGTAGATCAATGAGAATGTGGTCATTCAAATAAATGATACTGGACAAACTACTAGCACTTAGAAAAAAATACAATTGGTCCCATACTTCAAACATACGAGATAATCAATTACAGGTACATTAAAACCTAAATATGGAAAGAAAAATTGTAAAGATTTTAGAATATATTATAGAATTATATATTTGAAATCTTAAGGTAAGGAATTATTTCCAAAGAGACATATGAAAAAAGGAGAAAAGGAAACACTAATAAATTTGTGTGTGATAAAAATAGATTTTTAGGTCAGGGGCAGTGGCACACACCTGGAATCCCAGCGGCTTGGGAAGCTGAGGCAGGAGGATCGAGTTCAAAGCCAGCTTCAGCAACTATGAGGTGCTAAGCAACTCAGGGAGACCCTACCTCTAAATAAAATACAAAAAAAAAAAAAAAAGGTTGGGGATTGGCTCAGTAGTTGAGTGCCCCTGAGTTCAATCTCCAGTACTCCACCCGCCCCCCCCCCAAAAAAAAAAAAAAAAAAGATTTTTGGTGAAGGACAGCAAAGCAGTACAAAAACAAGCTGCAGAATGTCAAAGAACATTTGAAATAAAGCAGAAAAATCAATATGCAAGGGCTGGGGATGTAGCTTAGTGGTTAGAGCATTTGGCTCATATGTGCAAGGCCCTGGTTTAATCTCCAGCATGAGGAAAAGAAACAGTTATTAAGAAAAAAATAAAATAAATTAATACATCAAATCCTTTCAAATAAAATAGTTTATCCTATAAATAAAAGGAAACTTTGACAAAAGTGTATATCCAAATACTAGTGAGGATGTGAACAGTGGCTCGATATTATTGCTCATCAGGGAAATGCAAATTAAAATCATGACATACCATACACTTATCAAGTTGAAGTGGAAATAACTTGCATTACTAAACAGTGGAAAGAGTGTGGAGCAGTCAAGAACTGTCTACACTACTAATAGCAATATATATTGCTGCAACAATTTTTATAAACAGTGTGTGTCCTCTAGTAAATTTAAAATTATATATATTCAGAAAAAAATATCATAGATATACATTCTAGGTACGTGTACATTTGTGCTTCAGAACACAAATGTATGGAAATCCATACCTTCATTATTTATTAGACTGGGTGGCAGAAGTCAAGGTTCTCCAGAGAAACAGAGCAATCAGATCTATCTGTCTATCTATCTATCCATCCATCCATCATCTATCTGTTTCTGACTGTCTAATTGTAATGGGCTTGCCCACATCGTCAAGGGTAATTTCCTACCAAAAAAAAAAAAAAAAAGACAACCAAGTGTAGATGCGAACCAGATCTATAAAACACCTTCAGAAGAATATCTGATGAGTATTTCATTAAATAATTAGTTATGATAGCCCAACCAGATTGACACATAAAACTGATCACCATTTGAGTACAGTGAGATAAATAATAAATTGTGATATATTCACATATCATGGATGAATCTCAGAAAAATGATTTTGAGCAAGGAAATAAGGCACCGAAAAGACTATATTTTCTATGAATGTAAAAATTCAAAAGCAGAGAAATCTAGACTCAACCATATACCGGTATCTAATTATATGATAAAGTAGTACAAAAGAGATTATGCCAATATAGGATAATAGTAATCTCTGAATATGGCAGAGGTTGTTTTATTTTCAACATATTTTAATTTTAATCGACATATAGTAATTATGCATATTGAAGAGGTCAATGTGATATTTTGATACACAAATTCAACGTGTAATCATCAGAACAGGGTAATCAGCACATTATGAAGTTGGACATTTATCATTTCTTTTAGAAACATTCAAAAATCTTCTCTACCAACTATTTTGAAATATTTATTTAATTGTTGTCTACCCTAAGTATCCTATGGTGCTACAGAATGTTAGAGATTATTCCTCCTATCAAACTCCATCTCTGTACCCACTAATCATTCATGCTCTCTATCCCTCCCTCTTCCATACCTGAAGGGATTATTTTCACAAAGGAGTTATTCTGGAGAAGGTACAGGAGGAGGGTTTTGTTTGTTTGTTTGTATACTGTATGCATGTTTTAAACCTTCTGTGCATATTTTATATTTATTTTACTGTGTGTACTATATTTAGGGAAAATAAAAACAAAATATTTTTCACAATACTGATTAACTCTATATACCACTGAAGGAAACTCCTGAAGGTGTACCAAAACCTTCATAGAGCAAAATAGGAATGTTCACGAGGATACCAAAGAGAATCCCAGTCAGTGGAAAGCAACATTTTGTTGCTGTGTTGCAATAATCAACATAGAAAAAAATTTACTTGTCCCACACTTAATCTTTAAATTCTGAGTAATTCTAAACCAAGTCACAATAGGGGTTAGAATTGTTTAAGATAAGTAATAAATTGTGATTTATTCACATCATGGATGAATCTCACAAACATAATTTTGAGCAAAGAAACTATTTTTTGAAAACAGTGTGTGTCCCCTAATGAATTGAAAATATGCATACTCAGAAAATCTGTCCTAGGGAGATGTACACATGTCCTCCAAAACATCAATGCATCATTGTTCCTAAGACTGGATTTTGTCAGTCAGAGTTTGCCAGAGAAACAGAACAAATGGGGTCTATCCATCAGTCTGTCTGTCTATCTACAGGGAGATTGACAAAAAGGTTTTAAATTTTATGTGTAAAAAAGAATATTCCAGAAAAAAAAAGGACAAGATATATTTGGTACTGAAAATGTTACTTCAGGAAAGACTCACTTTTGTTGCTTTTAAAATGAAGTGAGGGATATTTAACTTCCTTTATAATACTTTCACTTTCTTCTAAAGACCTCTAAAGCAGGAAGATATAAAACTTCTTTTAACATCCCATTTTAACCGTTATTGACTTTCATTTTTGGAAGTTATTTCTGAGGCCTAAACTAAATCTCTTGTCCTTAAGCTTGTTTCTTATTTTGTCACTATTCTTTGTGGTATAAGACTTCACCTACTTGAAAACAATTACTAAATTCTCATCATTTTTTTTCTCCCAATGGAAAAAAATCCTGAAAAATAGCAGTTCCATAAATTTTCCTTTCACTGCTGTTTTCTAAAATTTTCTTTCTTTTGGTTGTTTCTTTTAAAATTGATTAGGGGAGGAGGACTGCAAGAGTGGGGAGGGTGAATAGGCAGGATTATAGGGGAAATTTTTGTTTTGAGGAGTGGATCCTCAGTTTATATAGCACTGAAGTGTGTCCTAATAACTAATGACTTTGTTTAATAAATTTGCTGCACTCCAGCCAATAGCCGATTTAGATAACACAATGTTAGAATAACATTATGTGGCTTCCAGTATATTTTCACATACATTACATCACTTCATTCTCTCAAAATGTTCTTGAATTGTTGCTGATGTTATCATTCCCATTGAAGAGGAAACTCAAAGTTGAAATGGCTTCCAAAAGTCATTAGGGCAGAGCAGAACAAGTACTGGAGGGCTTAGCTGAACAAGTTCTGAGGGCTTAGCTGTTGTTATTCTCTTTTTCATGTATTGAAGTACTTGATGGATATATAAAAACTCTAACATCATAAAATAATTTGAATAATCTCCTTGCATTTATGTAATACATTTTCTAGGTTGCTATGTAACCAGGTTGGTTTCTTTTTCCTCTGTGAAAGAATATATTTCAGACTATCCCCATTAGTGATAACCAGAAAAAAATGACTTCCCCAAAGATATCCACATTCCTAATTCCCCCCAAGTCTGTGGTTCTTACAACAAAGGGAATTAAGATTGCAGATGGATTTATGGTAGCTAAGCAGTTGCCCTTTAGGTTAAGATTATGCTGGATTATTAAGGAGCCCAAATTATCCCAAGAGTTCATTAAATATAGAGGATGGAGATAAAAGAGTCAGTGTCAAAGGAATAGGGTGTGATACAGAGTCTACCAGCTATTACTGACTTTGCAGATGGAAGGGGCTACGGATCAAGGGAAGCAAGAAACCTCTAGAGATTGGATAATATAAAAAATTGGGTTTTCCTTGTAACATTTTTCCCCTTCCATATCAAATACATGGTGTCTGATCCAACACTAACTTTGAAATTCTTTGACACCAATGGATGTCCAACTATTCAATTGAATTCTGACATCAACTGCCTGATTAGTGTAAACCCCACAGGTTAAGTACTCAGTCCCACAAAATCGTCCCCACTTCACAGGCCAGCTGCCAATGGAATATCCAGGCTACCTGCATTTTTACTAGCCAGCTACAAATTTGGTGTTCCAACGACCTAATGACCCTATCCCAGGTTTGATAATTCGGTATAAGGACTCACACAATTCATCTAAACACTTTACTATTATTAGTTTGTTTTAAAGGATGTTACTTAAAAATAGCCAAATGGAAAGGATGCACAGGATGATATGTTGATGGAAGCTATTGAATGGAACTTCCTTGACCTCTGTGAGCACACTGCCCTCTCTGCACCTCCGTGTTCACCAACACAGAAGTTCTCTGAAGCCAATCATTTAAAAGCTTTCATGAAGGTTTTGTTCCATAGGCATGATTGATAAATCATTTGCCATTGATGATTAAATTCAATCTCCAGTGGCTCTTCCCTGACAAGAAGTTGGGGATGAAAGTCCCAGCAATCTTAAACAAAGCTTATTCTTTCTGGTGACCAACTTCTATCCTGAAGCTATCTATGGGACTTATCTAAGAGTCACTCATTAGCCCATTAAAGAAAAAGCCTCTCCATTGGGGCAATTCCAAGAGTTGGAGGAGCTCTGTGCCAGAAGCCAGGTACAAAGACCAAATATACATACATCTCAACCGTACTGACCTAGAACATCGAGAAAGTAATACTCTGCCAGTGCTTTAATATTAGCCCAAGGAGACCCATTTTTGACTTGTGACCTCCAGACCTTTAAGACAATAAATCTGTTTTGCTTAGAGCCTTCAGCACTAAATTTGTGCCTCTTTGTTAAAGCAGCACTGGGAGATTAATTCATCTTTAGAAACAGGTTATTGTAATCTTAGAGGCAGGCAGAATTTCAAATATTAAAAACAGGCACAGTTTTGATTCCTGTTTGTTTTGTTTTGTTAGTTATTGTTATCTATAAAAGAAAGATTTTATTTTTCACAGTAATTTTCCTCTTGTATAGCTGTTTATATCAATGCAATGCAAAGTGACAGGAGACCGACATTTGAAGGAAAATACACTATTTTCAGATCAGATATCAGCTGTCAACTTGGATAGAGTGTATTGCTTCTGATATTTTACAGCCCAGTTCACAAAAATTTTACATGCTTAAAATGCACTTCTGGTGTGAAATATTTGTTGAAATATGTTGCATATGGAGTTCACAGTATGAACTCTGTGGACAGCCTGTATGGATTATGTTTGGTCTGAACATGAATAGACACATGTAAATGTGAAATAAAAATGAGAGACTGAAAAAAATACTCTTTAAAGCAATTGAAATATGGGAATAATTTATATAAATAAATATCCTCAAACACAACATTGAATAACTTTGACATTTTTTATTCATAATTCAGCATTAAGTGTTTATCTTTAGCTGGTGTTGAATTAAATACTAGTCAAAAATCATAAAACTAAATGTTTATTAATTAAAATTTATATTCTGTTGATTGAGTTAGAAAACTATGAGAATCCAAGAATTGGTATTCTATGAATTATAGAAAGGTGGGGAAAATTTTCTCAACATAATTATATATAGACTGATCCTCCTCTCCATTAAAGTTCATTAAATTATGTTACTTGCAATGTGGAAAAGACATGAAAATGCAAAATATTGACAATTTATGTTTTGATGAGGGGATATGGATACGTTAGAACTTTCTTTTCACTTTTAGTAGAGATACGGATAACTTAAGTACATGCAACAAGTTGATAATTTGTAATTATTTTTCTAAAAAAATTACAATTACTAAAATTAGAATTTAAATCTGATCTATAGAATCATGGAGTTTGAAAGTGAAATTTAATTATGCTTAACTTATAATCACTTTCCAAAAACAGAGGGCATTGAATCATTTTTTGTTTCCCTCTTTATTTCTATATTTATTGATAGTACTACTATTGTATATTGATTCAAAATAATTAGCCATAAATTATTAAAACCGCAAAACTAAATAAATAAACAAAATTGTATAATTAATAATAATATTATGAATTATACATTATATAACTATATATGTAACTATACATATAACTGTCTCAACTTCATAGATAATAATAATATATTATTATGCATAATAACAATTAAAACTTCAAAAACTAACATTTTTAAGCATTTTAGGGTTCACATGTTTTTACCTATATGACTTTACTTGAGTTTTACAGCTATTATTTAAGCTTATAAATAGCTTAATTTTTTTAAACATTTGTTTTTATACTAGGAAATAAACATTTGACCTCCTTGACCATGATTTTGTTTTGCAATGCTAGGTCTATTGAGTGGTCCCAAGAAATGATATTTGGACTTACTTTCACTTTATAATTTCTGTGTTTTTTTTTTTTTGTAGTAAGTCAAAATAGCCCCTGTCATCTAATTAACAGATTCAAATTATGTTGAAAATTAAACTATTCAGAACTAGTCCCAATTTCATACCTCTTTTGATAGATGCTTATCAGGTCCTCTGCATGTGATTGGCATTTTGTGCCCCACACACATATTCCCATGTTGGGGGAAGAGGAGCTGCTATCAAGCCCAGCTTGTCTTCACAAACATCCAGGAGGCCAAGCTGCCTTCTCGTAATTCATCCTTTTGCAAGGAGTGTCTTTTTGCAACTCATTAAAGACAGTCACATCCTATGTGCCCTCATTGAGGGAAACAAAACCTCCTTTTTTAATTTTTTGGACCTTCTTTATCTCATGTCATACCTTCTAGATTTCCCTATTGACTGCACTGAAAATGTTGTGTGTATGTAATTTCATATCTACATTAACTATAATTATTTTCTTTTAGTTGTGAAAAAAGCATAGTTTTAAATTTTAGAATGTTCTTGGCTGAAAAATTTTCTTTCTAAACAATTTGGCATAAAGATCATGTCTTTCCATCATGACCCTGGTATACAAGAAGAAGGCCTGAGGAGATCAAGATGAACAGACACCCATCAAGGTTCCTTCCCCGAATGTGATAAAATATAAATAAGCCCACAGACTGGCATCTGGAAGGGAAAACAATTTTAGTGGCTCATATAAGTATCTCAACTTCATGGATGAAAAGTCAGTTTATTGAACCAAAGAAACCAAAAGTAATACTTCCCCATTCAATAGTGTACCTCCAAACTTCCTTTCTAAGGTAGATCATTTAGGCTCAAATCATCTGTACTACTTTTGATCTTAATTATCCTATTGATTTTTGGATTTATGTACACTCATATGGTTCTTATTAAAGGCTAAGCACTTTTTAAATTGCTTTATAAAGATTAATTTATTTAATCTCATTAAAATATTATATGTACCATGATTATTCCCATTTTTTAAGTAAGTTTTTCAAGGTACTACACCTAGTAAGGGATTAAAATCAGGACTAAAACGGTTAGTCTAGAGCTGTGGACCCAGTGGTAAACATTTGCCTAGCATGTATGAAACCCTGAGTTCAATTCCTAGTATTAAGCAAACAAAAAACAAAACAAACACCAAAAGCCACTGGTTGATCCAGGTCCAGTTCCTCGCTATTAACAATCTTTACTTGTGCTTCCTAGAGTCTTTCCACTCCATCTCTCTCCTTCCCCTTGCAGTTCCCTTCATGGACCACACCAGTCAATCTCTATAAGGACCACTGGACAACACATTTATTAAATACATTCTTGCAATATGCCCTCTTTTCTGTCTTGCCCATGTGCCAGTCACCAATTTCTCAGTGATACTATGATAGACAACTTGTCATTGCTGTGACAAGATTCCTGAGATAAACAATTTATAAACAGGAAAGATTTATTTTGGCTCATGGTTTCAGAGGTTTCATGCCACAGTTGGCTGACTCTACTTCTTTTGGATCCATGGCATGGCAGAATATCATGGCAGGGAAAGCATGGTGGAGCAACGTTGATCACTTAAGGTGGCAAGGAATCAAAAAGAGAGAGGAAGGGGAAGGTTTTTCTAATATCCTCTTAAAGGACACACCCCTAATGACAACTTCCTTCCACTAGGCTCCACCTCCTAAAGGACCTTCCAATAGCTCCATTTGCAGGCAAACAGATCTTTAGGGGGATATTTAAGATCCAAATCATAACACATATCCTCCCCATCTTCCAGAACCTAAACACCAGTTGGTGAAGGAGATTGACATCTTGATAAATGGGAGCAGGCATGTTAAGTATTTGATACTCCAGGATCCTATTATTCTGTCTTCCTTCAGATTCTTGTCTCATGGCATATACGTTAAAGTTTGGCAACAGAAATGAAAAATGAGATATGATTTTATTAATCTAGACAAGCCTCTCTCAACCTCAAAGACATAGGGATCTCTGAAAATTATATTGCAGTAAGAATAAAGTCCTGAAGCACCCGTGATATAGATTTCATCCACTCCAGAATAAAGCATACTCTGCAAATGACACAACTGATTCTAGTTGATCATAGTTCTATAAGTGCCAAAGGCCTGTTTCCAATACCTGGAACAGAACCCTGAGGAAGGAAAGTGGACACACCTCATCTGCCAATGTGTTCACTACTGAAATGGAGGTCAATGCATTTCAGATTCTAACTCGGAAAGTCGACCAAGCCTTCCTGGGAAGCACCTGGAGAAGGGAACTGAGTCTGTCCATGCACTCAAGGCCTCCTCCTTTCTAGGCATGGGAGGAGAAGGAACATGGGAACAAGGGAGCAAAGCCCACAGTCCCAAAGGTGTATGGAATGTAAAATCACTAAGCTACAAGAGGGCTGACTTTTAAACTACATTTTGACATTAAATTTAATAAGCATAAATGTTTACCAAGTGTTGGAGTCTGTAAACAAGGCTGGATGGCGCCTGGCATTTTGCCAGAGGGAGTGGTTTGTGAAGTAATGCCAGCAAGCCATTAAGTGTGGAGATTCCTTATTGGTTGACTGCTGTATCTAGTTTATGTTAAGATAAGCTGTGCAAAATGTATTGTATAAATACCCCTCCTGTCCTACAATAAACAGCTCCCACTCCTGCTGTATCAATCTACACAAGCTGTTCTTCACCCCCCGGTCATTTTGCTGCAGCTGGACCAAGAAGATCAAAGAAAAGAAACTTATCTGGCATAAAGAAGGGCAAGAGAAAGCTATTAATGAGGCTCAAAAAATGGTACCCCAATATATGACATCTTGGCATTTGAGAAAAGAACAGATACAGGAAGGTCACCCTCACCTCTCCTCCTTCTCCCTTGAAGCATGTCATGAACTCTAGGATGATATTTTTAACTTCCCCTGAAGCAGGTCAAAAGACCTTTTCACAAGCATCACCCTTTCTGTAATCAGAGGGAGAGGAGCATCCTTATCTCTGAAGATACAGAAACACAGAGAAGACTCTGAAGAAATAGGCCTTGCTAAGTTCCCCCTTGGTTTATTACATTACATCACACACCCCCGTCCAGTCACACTTCTCTATGAATATATGTTTCATTGAACCTGGCATCAAAGGATACATATGTGCCTGTTTGGGTCTTCATTTCCTTGTGAAGTCTCCCATGTCACATAAAACTGAAGTAGAGTGCATTTATATGCTTTCCTTTTGTTAATAATCTTCTTATAAGAAAGCTCAGCTACTAAACCAAGATAGAAAAGAAAGATATTTGTTTTCCTCTACACTAAACAAGTAGAAAATAATATTAAGGGTCCAAGAAAATTCCACTACTGGACAGGTCTTGTGCACACAGGACATATGACCAACTTGATGCCAGGGGTCAGAATAAAAATGACCTGAAAAGTAGGTGAGGAGTCTGGACTTAATTCAATAGGTTGCTTTCAAAATATGTACCACATGGGACTGGGGATGTGAGCAATTTCCTGGAATGCACAAAGCCTTGGGTTTCATCTCCAGCACCACCTCAACCAACCAATTGAACAAACAAAATATCAAAATGTCTACCACAAATTCCTGGAGTTCTGAGAAGAATTTTGAAGTTCATCAGACACTTTATTTAGATACCATATAAACTGCATTTTTAACTAGTTTTTTTCAATCTGTGACCAAAGATGACATAAAAATAAAGCATAATTAAATTTTAACCTACTGAGGATCATCAATAGAGTAACTACAACCATATTATCTCATTATGGAGTATAGATTTGGCTCTTTTTGCATAATTATTGGAATTTATAATGAAAAAACCATTGATTAGAAAGTTTACAGCACAGCATTGATCATTTTTAAAATACTCCATGCTAAAAATGTCTACTTGTTTTCAAGAAATGCTAAAAATGTTAAAGCTATTTATAGAACTCATGGTAAGATATGACTTTATGTGTACAAATTTTATATTTATAAATGCCAAACTTTTATGTTCTGTGAGATAAAATAATTACTATTAAAACTGCATATTTACTTTTTAAAGGAAACTGATAATCTGTCTTAGAAGATGGACTAATTTCAAGAAGAAATGATAAATCAAAGTTTGCTATTACTTGAGAATTTTAATCCCCCTCCCCCTGCACCGGCAAGGTAGAGGGAACTGTGACCACGCACAGAGCAGGCCCAGTGGCCTGCTGAGGGGCAGAGCCGCCCCCCACCCCCCGCGCCTGCCAGGTAGGTAGAACTGTGACCACTGACAGAAAAGGCCCAGTGGCCTGCGGCGGGACAGAGCTTCCAATCACTCCTTCAAGGTAGGCGGGCCTGCGACCCACCTGCAGAAGAGGAGCAGCGGCCTGCTGAGAGGCAGAGCCGCCCCCTCCCCCCCGCGCCTGCAAGGTAGACGGAACTGTGACCACCATCAGAACAGGCCAGACCTGCAACCGAGAGACAGAACAGGCCCAGTGGCCTGAGGAAGGGTAGAGCCGCCCCCCCCCCCCCGCGCCTGCAAGGTAGGCAGACCTGCGACCCACTGGCAGTACAGCCCCAGAGGCCTGCAGAGGGGCAGTGCCGCTGCCTGCGCCTGCAAAGTAGACAGAACTGCGACCACCGACAGAACAAGCCTAGCGGCCCGCAGAGGGACAGAGCCGCCGCCCGCGCCTACAAGGTCGGCGGACCTGCTACCGACCGGCAGAGCAGGCCCAGCGGCCTGCCGGCGTGGTAGGCACATTGCCCCAATTGGAGGAGGGGCAGAGCCGCCGCCCGCGCCTGTGAGGGAGACTTTGCAACTATACAAGACCAATATAAATATATAGGGGGAAAATTCAATAGCACAACAGTTTCAGCAAGTAGAAAGGAACGCGAATAGTATGAAGAGACAAGGAAAGAAAGGACCACAAGCATTGCAGGTCAACTCAAAGTTAGAAGAGGTAATAGCTGCAGCAGATGGAATGTCAGATAAAGAATTCAGGATATACATGCTTCAGATGATCTGGAGTCTCAAGGAAGACATCAGACAGCAAAATCAGACAATGAAAGATCACTTCAACAATGAATTACATAAACAAATCCAAGAAGCAAAAGATCAACTATACAGGGAAATAGAGGTTATAAAAAACAAACAAACAGAAATCCTAGAAATGCAGGAAGCAATAAGCCAACTTAAAAACTCAATTGAGAATACTACCAGCAGAGTAGAACACTTAGAAGACAGAACATCAGACAATGAAGATAAAGTATTTCAACTTGGAAAGAACATAGACAGCTCAGCAAGACTGTTAAAAAACCATGAGCAGAACATCCAAGAAATATGGGATAACATCAAGAGACCAAATTTAAGAGTCATTGGGATACAGGAAGGGACAGAGTTTCAAACCAAAGGAATGAGCAATCTATTCAATGAAATAATACGAGAAAACTTCCCAGACTTGAAGAATGAGACAGAACCCCAAATCCTAGAAGCCTACAGGACGCCGAATGTGCAAAATCATAAGAGACCCACACCTAGACACATTATAATGAAGATGCCCAACATACAGAATAAGGAGAGAATTTTAAAAGCTACAAGAGAAAGGAAGCAGATCACATTTAGGGGTAAGCCAATCAGGATAACAGCTGATTTTTCAACACAGACTCTGAAAGCTAGAAGATCCTGGAATAACATATTTCAAACACTGAAAGAAAATGGGTTCCAACCAAGAATTGTGTTTCCAGCGAAATTAAGCTTCAGGATGGAAGATGAAATTAAAACCTTCCACGATAAACATAAGTTAAAAGAATTTGCAGCTAGAAAACCATCTCTTCAAACATCCTTGGCAAAACATTACAGGAAGAGGAAATGGAAAATAACAATGAAAACCAACAGTGGGAGGTAGGACACTAAAGGGGGGAAAATAATCAAAGAGGAAAACAAACCATGTTTAGTAACATAAATAAACAAATATGGCTGGAAGAACAACCCATATCTCAATAATAACCCTAAATGTTAATGGCTTAAACTCACCAATCAAGAGACACAGGCTAGTAGAATGGATCACAAAACAAGACCCAACAATATGCTGCCTACAGGAGACGCATTTGACAGGAAAAGACACACATAGGCTGAAGGTGAAAGGTTGGGAAAAATCATATCACTCATATGGACTTCGGAAACAAGCAGGAGTGTCCATACTCATATCAAATAAAATAGATTTCAAGCCAAAGTTAATAAAAAGGGATAAAGAGGGACACTACATACTGCTCAAGGGAACCATACACCAACAAGACATAACAATCATAAATATATATGCCCCAAACAATGGTGCAGCTATGTTCATCAAACAAACTCTTCTCAAGTTCAAGAGTCTAATAGACCACCATACAATAATCATGGGAGACTTCAACACACCTCTATCACCACTGGACAGATCTTCCAAACAAAAGTTGAATAAGGAAACTATAGAACTCAATAACACAATTAATAACCTAGACTTAATTGACATATATAGAATATACCACCCAACATCAAGCAGTTACACTTTTTTCTCAGCAGCACATGGATCCTTCTCAAAAATAGATCATATATTATGTCACAGGGAAACTCTTAGACAATATAAAGGATTAGAGATAATACCATGCATCCTATCTGATCATAATGGAATGAAACTGAAAATCAATGATAAAAGAAGGAAGGAAAAAGAATACATCACTTGGAGAATGAACAATAGGTTACTGAATGATCAATGGGTTATAGAAGACATCAAGGAGGAAATTAAAAAATTCTTAGAGATTAATGAAAACACAGACACAACATATCGGAATCTATGGGACACATTGAAAGCAGTTCTAAGAGGAAAATTCATTGCTTGGAGTTCATTCCTTAAAAAAAGAAAAAACCAACAAATAAATGATCTCATACTTCATCTCAAAATCCTAGAAAAAGAAGAGTAAAACAACAGCAAAAGAAGTAGAAGGCAAGAAATAATTAAAATCAGAGCTGAAATTAATGAAATCGAAACAAAAGAAACAATTGAAAAAATTGACAAAACTAAAAGTTGGTTCTTTGAAAAAATAAACAAAATTGACAGACCCTTAGCCATGCTATCGAAGAGAAGAAGAGAGAGAACTCAAATTACTAACATACGGGATGAAAGAGGCAATATCACAACAGACACTTCAGAAATACAGAAGATAATCAAAAATTATTTTGAATCCTTATACTCCAATAAATTAGAAGATAGTGAAGGCATAGATAAATTTCTTAAGTCATATGATCTGCCCAGATTGAGTCAGGAAGATATAGACAACCTAAACAGACCAATATCAATTGAGGAAATAGAAGAAACCATCAAAAGACTACCAACTAAGAAAAGCCCAGGACCGGATGGGTATACAGCAGAGTTTTACAAAACCTTTAAAGAGGAACTAATACCAATACTTTTCAAGCTACTTCGGGAAATAGAAAAAGAGGGAGAACTTCCAAATTCATTCTACGAGGCCAACATCACCCTGATCCCTAAACCAGACAAAGACACTTCAAAGAAAGAAAACTACAGACCAATATCTCTAATGAACCTAGATGCAAAAATCCTCAATAAAATTCTGGCCACTCGGATACAAAAACATATCAAAAAAATTGTGCACCATGATCAAGTAGGATTCATCCCTGGGATGCAAGGCTGGTTCAATATACGGAAATCAATAAATGTTATTCACCACATCAATAGACTTAAAAATAAGAACCATATGATCATCTCGATAGATGCGGAAAAAGCATTCGACAAAGTACAGCATCCCTTTATGTTCAAAACTCTAGCAAAACTAGGGATAACAGGAACATACCTCAATATTGTAAAAGCAATCTATGCTAAGCCTCAGGCTAGCATCATTCTGAATGGAGAAAAATTGAAGGCATTCCCTCTAAAATCTGGAACAAGACAGGGATGCCCTCTCTCACCACTTCTGTTCAACATAGTTCTCGAAACACTGGCCAGAGCAATTAGATGAAAGAAATTAAAGGCATCAAAATAGGAAAAGAAGAACTTAAATTATCACTATTTGCAGATGACATGATTCTATACCTAGCAGACCCAAAAGGGTCTACAAAGAAACTATTAGAGCTAATAAATGAATTCAGCAAAGTGGCAGGATATAAAATCAACACGCATAAATCAAAGGCATTCCTGTATATCAGCGACAAATCCTCTGAAATGGAAATGAGGACAACTACTCCATTCACAATATCTTCAAAAAAAATAAAATACTTGGGAATCAACCTAACAAAAGAGGTGAAAGACTTATACAATGAAAACTACAGAACCCTAAAGAGAGAAATAGAAGAAGATCTTAGAAGATGGAAAAATATACCCTGTTCATGGATAGGCAGAACTAACATCATCAAAATGGCGATATTACCAAAAGTTCTCTATAGGTTTAATGCAATTCCAATCAAAATCCCAACGGCATTTCTTGTAGAAATGGATAAAGCAATCATGAAATTCATATGGAAAAATAAAAGACCCAGAATAGCAAAAACAATGCTAAGCAGGAAGTGTGAATCAGGTGGTATAGCGATACCAGACTTCAAACTATACTACAGAGCAATAGTAACAAAAACAGCATGGTACTGGTACCAAAACAGGCGGGTGGACCAATGGTACAGAATAGAGGACACAGAAACCAATCCACAAAACTACAACTACCTTATATTTGATAAAGGGGCTAAAAGCATGCAATGGAGGAAGGATAGCATCTTCAACAAACGGTGCTGGGAAAACTGGAAATCCATATGCAACAAAATGAAACTGAATCCCTTTCTCTCGCCATGCACAAAAGTGAATTCAAAATGGATCAAGGAGCTTGATATCAAATCAGAGACGCGCCGTCTGATAGAAGAAAAAGTTGGCTACGATCTACATACTGTGGGGTCGGGCTCCAAATTCCTCAATAGGACACCCATAGCACAAAAGTTAATAACTAGAATCAACAAATGGGACTTACTCAAACTAAAAAGTTTTTTCTCAACAAAAGATACAATAAGAGAGGTAAATAGAGAGCCTACATCCTGGGAACAAATCTTTACTCCTCACACTTCAGATAGAGCCCTAATATCCAGAGTATACAAAGAACTCAAAAAATTAGACAATAAGAGAACAAACAACCCAATCAACAAATGGGCCAAGGACCTGAACAGACACTTCTCAGAGGAGGACATACAATCAATCAACAAGTACATGAAAAAATGCTCACCATCTCTAGCAGTCAGAGAAATGCAAATCAAAACCACCCTAAGATACCATCTCACTCCAGTTAGATTGGCAGCCATTATGAAGTCAAACAACAACAAGTGCTGTCGAGGATGTGGGGAAAAGGGTACACTTGTACATTGCTGGTGGGACTGCAAATTGGTGCAGCCAATCTGGAAAGCAGTATGGAGATTTCTTGGAAAGCTGGGAATGGAGCCACCATTTGACCCAGCTATTCCCCTTCTCGGTCTATTCCCTAAAGACCTAAAAAGAGCATGCTACAGGGACACTGCTACATCGATGTTCATAGCAGCACAATTCACAATAGCTAGACTGTGGAACCAACCTAGATGCCCTTCAATGGATGAATGGATAAAAAAAATGTGGCATTTATACACAATGGAGTATTACTCTGCATTAAAAAATGACAAAATCATAGAATTTACAGGGAAATGGATGGCATTAGAGCAGATTATGCTAAGTGAAGCTAGCCAATCCCTAAAAAACAAATGCCAAATGTCTTCTTTGATATAAGGCGAGTAACTAAGAACAGAGTAGGGTCGAAGAGCATGAGAAGAAGATTAACATTAAACAGGGATGAGAGGTGGGAGGGAAAAGGAGAGAGAAGGGAAAATACATGGAAATGGAAGGAGACCCTCAGAGTTATACAAAAGTACATACAAGAGGAAGTGAGGGGAAGGGGGAAAATAATATAAGGGGGACAAACGAATGTCAATAGAGGGAGCAGAGAGAGAAGAGGGGAGGGGAGGGGAGGGGAGGGGAGGGGGGATAGTAGAGGATAGGAAAGGCAGCAGAATACAACAGACACTAGTATGCCAATATGTAAATCAATGGATGTGTAACTGATGTGATTCTGCAATCTGTATATGGGGTAAAAATGGGAGCTCATAACCCACTTGAATCAAATTGTGAAATATGATATATCAAGAACTATGTAAGGTTTTGAACAGCCAACAATAAAAAATCAAAGATCAAAAAAAAAAAAAAAGAGAGAATTTTAACTAGCTTGGGCTATAATAACAATACAAAATAAAATCAGTTTTTGTCAATTAGTCATTGACAGTCTAAAATGCTATGATCCTTTAATTTTTCCTTCATGTTTTTCTTTAAATGCAATAAAATAAGCTCAACTCCATTTTTTTTAAGATGGGGGGGGAGAGAGAGTTTTTTTTTTTAATATTTATTTTTTTTAGTTTTCGGCGGACACAACATCTTTGTTTGTATGTGGTGCTGAGGATCGAACCCGGGCGCATGCATGCCAGGCGAGCGCACTACTGCTTGAGCCACATCCCCAGCCCTCAACTCCATTTTTTATGCATTAAATTTTGTAAAAGTGTTTCCATGGTTTTTGCTAAGTGATAACATCATTTTCTAATATACATATATATAGTGTGTATAAAAATAAAGCAAAAATTGAATAACTTAATATTAGGAAATATTAGAAATACTAGAAAACTATAATATTAGAAAATTTTAAAAGCTATTATCAGGAAGGAGCTTATTAAAATTTTGGCTAATGAAGTTGGAAAATTATATGAATCATCTACTGGAAAATGCAATCTGCTAATTCCAACAACACAGGAACATCCGTTGTTTCTGTTTTATGCAATATTTAGTGAGACACTTAACACATTCAACTAGAGAAAAAAACAAAATATAAAACTTGTCTTGGAATTTATCAGATCTAGCTTGATAAAGATTGATGATATTTCCATAGAGAATAAAGTAAAATAAAATAATGTTTTAGTAAAAAAGACATCTTTTGTATATGTGATTTCAATACAATAAAATAAAGTAGTTCTTAATTCCCTAACTTTATAAATGACCACACTAGCTAGAAGTCATGAATTACCAAGTCAGTCTATGGTAATCTTCAAACCAATTTGTTGTCTATATCACAGGTAACATGGTAGAGTAAATAAAATGAAAATAAACATCATTTCCTAAATATGTCTACATGGTTCTACTTTTAACAAGTAATAATAATTAAGAAGATATTTTTAATAACAGCATCGGTTAATGTCACATAACTGGATAATTTTGTTAAGCCTTGGTTTTCAAATTATTTGTGATTATTGCTGTGACTTACAGAATTTCAATCAGTCTGAATATAACTGGTTGTCTTGCATAAAAGATATTAATATTACAATGAAAATAAAAGTTAATCACTGTTTTCTATGAAGAAAATAAATTTCCATTAGATAAAGGAGATAATTATCTATAAGCCTACACACTGAAATATACAAACAGTAAAATTGTTCTAAAATGATTTTTTAAATAGTCCCTTTTAAAAACTCATAATGATAATTGAAAATAATTTTCTGGGATGTGGGTTAAAAATTCTGAAATCATTTTATAAATATACTGAGACTGAACAAATAAAAATGGATACTGTACGATAGGAGCCAGATGTCTGACTATTGAAGAGGGAATTTTAAGTGGGAAATGCTAGAATGAACTATAAGTTTCTTCATTAGATTCAGAGATACCAGTATGAACTCATCTTTAGCATAATACAGATGCAGAGATATAGAAACAGAGAAAAATGAGAGATATGCATGCGTACTTGGCCAGTGGACATTTCTCACCTCTTACCATGAGAGTCTGGAAACAATCAAACTCTTCAATAACAAGAACACCTAGTGCCTAGTTCTTGGTTTCTAATATGGGTTTCCAATAAAAAAAAAAATCAGAACTCCTTGGAAAAACAGCTAATTCTAGAACTGGGGCTGCAAACATACAGCATGATCCTGAAGCATCTCAATATTACCAGACAGTATAGGAGTACTCAGAGATCCCCAACAAATGTGGCATATTGTGGAAACACAGGGCCAACCAGAAAGTACTCAGGCTGGACAAACTTGAATTTTCAAATAGAAGAGGCTTACTAAATGCCAGTTAAATTTCAGCCTGTTACTGGAGTCCTGCCCAGAGGCTTGACTCTGGGAATCTCAGCAGATCAGGTTCAGCCACCTGTCACCTTGAAAGTCCAATAAGTGGGAGGAACAGATGAGTGACAGTAAATCAGAGAAAGTTTATTTTGGTGTGTCTGTCCTAGGAAGACAGTAGGTCTAGTGATCACCTAAGAAATCTGTCTTTCCCATACTGGCAATAGCTCCAGGATTATATAAGGGAAGGCAGAAAGCAGAGTTGGGTAAGGCAGAGATACACAGCATTCTGCTCCATTTACTTCTGAGGGGTCTTGCTGTCACCAAAGAAACTTTTATTGGTTGGGGGACACTTTTAGTTCCTAGCATGAGATGGTTGCCTGCATGACTTGCTATTCCTGGAATCTGAGACAAGATGGAAAGGAGAAACAATTTAAAATGAGAGCACAGGTTAGAGGAACAAAATGGGATCAGTTCAGACAAGGACTGGGTTTTCCTTCCTGGGAGCAAGGGACAACTTCAATGGAGCACCTCTTGGGAGCAGAAAGATGCGGAGTTTAGTCATAATCCAGCAGAATACCCAACTACAAAAATAATGCGAAAAATCTTACAAGTTTTTCGAGAGAGTAAGAGAGGACTAACAAAAGAAAACAATTAGACTTCTACCAGATTTCTCATCTGGGATGCTAGAAATCAGAATATAGAGTTTGTGAAATGGGACCATGTCCTTGGAACTTTATGCCTGGTTAAACATTTGTAAACATGCATGGAAAAAGCACAGCCACATTCTGATATTTCAGGATCCATAAGCATATCACCTATCACAGCTGAGAATTTTTGAGGGGGAGCGTATGTCCTAGGGGCAGAGTGAGAAACCAAAATTTTCTACCAAATGAATAATAATAAATGTTAATAAGAATATAGAGAAGACAAGAATGGGTAAAAGGTCCTGTGACAACTTTAGTCAGAATAAATTTTGAAAATCTGTATAAAAACTATAAAATTTTCTGTCAAATACAAAGTTTGAAACTGTCCAACAGATTCAGCTAGTGATTCCCACTAGAACACAGAAAAAAATCAAACAATTGAAAAATAAACATAATTTATCAGTGTTCCTTTCAAGCTTTCAGATCAGTTAAATTACTTAAACCAGGAGATTATAATGCAATATTAAAAGGACCTATCCTCATTCATGACTACTTATCTTTGTGAATCAGTATTGCTTCTAGTCCATAAGAACAAAACAAAGTCCATAATTACTTCCATGCTGAGACTGATGCAGAACTTCACTATGATTCCTAGCTGTCAATTGAAAATTATTGTAAAACATTAAAATAACAATATTCATTAACATTCTCTTTATTCTTGTGTTCTTGCTTCCTAAAATGTTATAATGTTGAATATATAAAGTTAGTTAAAACTACTAAAATGGTGCTTTTGTACTCATTCTATATGTAGATTTTTTAAAACAAAAAGAAATATTTACTAAGAAATATTAGAAAACTTTGGCTTCTGACAAATGGTTTTGAGTAGGGAAACCACATTAACGGTGGTTAAGAAAAAATAATTCTGGTAGGAACATCATAAATACCTTCAAATGGCGAGAAAAAAAATTTAAGACATAATGCAAAACATACCATATCCTATTTTTATATATATATATTGGAGCATAGGAGATTAGGAGATGCCACTCTGAAAGCTGATTGTAGGAGATATGAACATGTCTAAAATATACCTTTGTGGTATAAGGATTATTGTGAGGTGGTTATTTTGAGAAGCAATGCAGTCTAGAAGCTCAGTAAACAAGAGAAGTCACCCTTTTGTAAAGAAAATTTACATCTGTATTAGAAAACTCCATTTGTAAAGGTGTCTCCTTCCCAGTGTCCAGAAGGATAACTCTCTACTCCTCACTAGAGGCTCTCTTGTCAATGGAGAAAGACACCAACCTGAAGCCTTTATTGGTCACCTCCCCATTTCTGAACTTTAAGCAACAATTGCAAGCTATCTATTATGTCTCTGGGTATCTCTCATATAAGTAGAAGGTATACATGTTACTGAATTTGTTTTCCCCTTATCTATCTGTCTTTTGTTACAGGAGTCTATCACAACTATGAAGCTTAGGTAGAGAGAAAATGATTTTTTTTCTCCTCCCTTATGGAGCTACAATTTGTTGAACACTCACTGTGTGCCTGAGATGGACATGATCTATCTTTTCTCATTCTCACATGCAGTTGGCCAGGGTGGAAGAATGAGCCCAGTCATTTAATGACTTGTTCAAAGTGAAGTCAATACCCAAGTCCTGGGAGTGGCTCTTTAGTTTACATAGCATGGAATCATTTACCAATAATTTTACAATCCTAGGTCAGATTTTAAAAAGAATAGATTGCAATTCTTTCAGAGATAAAGATAGGTCATTTATGAAGTTACTATAGCATTTAATGAAAGGAAGCAGTAGGTAATTACCATGCATTCCTGGATAGATGAAAGAATAAATAAAGATAATCAAATCTCCCCAAACTCCCCTGGCATTTTGGTTATTTAGAACAATACTATGTGAAAAATATGAAATGATTAATGTGTTTGCTTTCCTAATATATTTTCTTTTTGACAATGGTTTGAAATCTGATTCCAATTGTGTTGAAAAATCCACAATTCACGTTTTAGTAGAACCATCCCTCTCTGTATTTTCATACAGCTGCACTTTCTTTTCAGTAAACCTGAAGCTTCAGAAACAAGTTTTGGATTGAAATTTTATTTTAGTTGTTTGAAGATAGTAAAAGTGAAACAGATGCACACATTTGAATTCAGGAAGCCTTAAGCCTTTTCTCTTTTCCTCTCCCCTGCCCCTGAGTCTTCCTGTGAAGCATCAGAATAAATGTCCCCGCCTTGTTTGAACCAAATCACCCACTGTGCATAACTGATCTCATCCGCACAAAAACTTACACCTTACAACCAGAGCTCTCACACCTTATCAGAACCTTCTCATCATCGAAAGGGGAGGATGCTGGAACCCAGGCTTGTTTCATGTGGTCATATCAATGAGGGGTGAGGAGGAAAAAAGTGCCTGGGGGAGGGCAGACTTATTCAGGTTTGTTTGGGCTGCTAGCTGTAGTCTATTAAGGTCTAATTTCTTATGTGTTTTACCTGATGGTGAGCAAAGCCGTTGAACCCTGTATTTCTTTGTGAGGCTGACATTTCCTTTGCACAATTTAAAATTAAACCTTTTATTAGTCCGGGAAAGGCTGAGGCAGGAAACAATAGCAGCTCAGGGAGAGTAATTATTTCTGTTCTATTGTGTAGGATGTTTGAGCTTTTGATTAGTTGCACTGTACAGTACTTAACAGCTAACCAATCTTACCATGATTAACAATACATGAGAAGTGGTTTTTTTTTTTTTTTTTTTTTTTTTTTTTGGTCCTAGCTGCACACACCCCCAAATGTTGGTTTTATGTATTTATTGGTGACTTAAATCTCGTTTTAAAAAATACTTCTCATTTTCCAGGGGGTGTTTGAAAGCCACCGTGCTATCAACAGCATGGACTAGTGAGCAGCAGGCAAGGCAAGAGAGGATCACTAAGAAATGGATGCAAAAAAGCTGTGGGTTGTACACCATTAAGTGTTCCCAGTGTGACTCTAATGAGCTTATGATGGCCTCACAGAATTACTGTTTCTACTCCAGCCCACTAAATTACAGTATGCCCAAATTAAATCAGTGCGACTCAGTAGAAGCCGGTCTTCATCAAGCTCCACATTTGTAAGAATTTAAAAAATCATACTTCATCATATTTAATCACATTCATTATCTCAAGAGTACTAGGCTTACTTTCTTCCCCCAAATATTTGAGTGATATGTATGTGTGTGTATATACATATATACATATTCACACACACCCATACATTTTTATTAAGCTTAAGTGTAGCACTTTTACTTCATTTCCTGTTTGACCCAAGTACAGTTCCTATTCCACTTTTGATCATTCCAAACCACTTGCAGTGTGAACGCTGAAGATGAATTCCAGTTCAATAATCATTATTAAGTAGTAAGATTATCATTATCACATCTGTATATATACATTTGTTACCGAATATGTGTAGCTTTTGCTTTGATTTTAAAGTGTGCTAAAAGCTGGGATTTGGTAAATTACATATTATTAGAGAGCAATAATTTATGTGAGTTGGGCTAAAAATATTCTTTAAAAGCCTCAAGGAGTGACTTCAAAATGTGTCATCCACTGTGTGAATGAACAGCCACCTTGTATAGATAAACAAGCCACACCACACAGATTGGCTTTCAAGAATAAAAAAGCTTTAAATTGGAGAAATAAAATTTACAGAAAAGGGGATAATCACTACTTTTTCTTATTTCACTTACCTATCATGTCAGGCAATTAATGCTTGTAACACTTCTTGTCTGAGACTTAAAAAAATATTGCAAACATTAACCACATCGGATTCCCTGTCTTTCAGTAATACTCAGTACTATACAAGCACTTGGTTTTGATAACACAGACAAGAAAAAAAAAAGTGTTCAGAAAACTATTTGTGTGGAATTGACTCTTACTTTCCATTTCATAAAACCAGACTGCAAAGTCCCTGTCCATTGATATAGTAATTGGTTATCATGTTACTGGGAGGGTCAAATTAGACTATTTAATTTATAGTAGAAAATAAAATTGCTTTTTCCCACAGGCCGTCTTCGTGGCCTGCCTCTCTCTACCTGGCTCACACCACACTCTGCCTTTCAAAGACAGCTGTTTTAAAAAACAGGACTTTATGCCTTTTAAATAAATAATCCAGGTTCTCATTCCTAAAATGGAACCAGCACAGAGCTGGTTTAGAAGTTGGCATCTTGTGTCCTGCGTATGTGAAACATCAGCGTTGATTAGCAGGGACAGGAGATCTGAAAACCGTGAAGCACTTTTGAAACCTTGATAGGAAGTGACTCTCTCTGGATGCAGATTTATTGATACTGACAACATTGTTGGGTTTTTTTCCTCAATTTTTTAAAAAGTGAAAGTACCTTGAATGTGGAAAAATACAGACACCAAATGAATAATGAAAAAAAAAAACAGCAGCTCAGTAGAACTGAATGTCCCAGCTTCAGGAACCTGCCTATGTTGTTGGGGAGGGAAGGAGGAAAGGTAAGGAGAGTTAAATACAGAGTGCATTCAACAGGATTTTTAAAAAAATCAATATCCTATATGATGTTTAAATGTTTGCAAAAATGCAGTTCTTGGTTTATTTATTTCTTTAACGGGGAAACCTCTGTTCCATAGCAAAATTAACCAGAAACCTAGGATCTTTTGTGAAGCATCATCTCACAGTGACTTTATATATCCATATTGGCCAAGGAAGGATAATGATTTTAAAGTGAATGCCCTCAAAAAAAAAAAAAAAACAAAAGAAGAAGAAAAAGAAGAAAGGAAGAAAATGGCCTTAAAACATAGCAATCTTTCCAAAGGCCAAAGTATTTTGATTTTTTTGTTGTTGTTCGTGTTGTTGCTGTTATTAAGAAAAAAAGAAAGGTTTTACCAAGCCTTTCCAAATTTATTTGCGGTTAAGTCAAAAACTGAGTCACTGGATGGCTAAGTTACCAGAAAATCCCAGTCCAGTAATTCAATCTTCCCACTATGGTCAAACACTCTATTTACTGACACTACAAAGAACATAGCTAAAAATCACACTCAGCTTTAGGAGGAAGCAGACCTCTGGCGTTTGTTCTAATGTTTGCATATTAAATGTCCCCAAAGGCCTGAGCATTAAGGATTTGGTCCCTAGGGTAGTGTTGTTGCAAAGTAGTGGAAACAGTTTAGGAGATGGGGCCTGGAAATCTTGAGGTCATTGGAGGTGTGTTCTCAAAGGAGATAAGTACATTCCAGTCCCTTCTTCTTTCTCTCTTTAATTTCTTGACCATAGGGTGAGCAGTTTTGCTCTGCAGCATGCTTCAACATGATGCACTGCCTCATCATGGGCTTAGATGCAATGGGGCCAACTGATCCTGGATTAGAACCTACAAAACAGTGAGCCAAAATAAATCTTTTCTCCTTATAAGTTCATTACCTCAGGCACTTCATTACAATGATGGAAAGCTGGCAAACAGTATTATATTCTGGGCCTCAACACAACTATTTCAACTTACTTTCCTCAACATATGTGAAATTTCCTGTGGACTTTCTCATGGGCATAAGTTGAGTTCCCTGCCGAATGGTGAACATATAATAACTCCAGGTGATCTGTGACCTCTCGTGGTATGTGAGGTTACAATGGTAGGAAGTATAACAATTTTTTAATTTTTAGGTTATTAAAAAATATTATTATTTGTGAAGTTGGCAAAGAAAATTGGGATAGTATGAGAATGTGAAAATAGACATAAGAAGTGTCTTCTAAAAATTCAATACTCAACTACAGTAACAACCGGAATTAGTAGTTGCTACTAAGGAAATAAAGAAGTGATATGAGACTTTTTAAGCTATAACATTTTTAAATAAATTTTTATTTGACATGGTGTTGTCATAAATTTTATTTTAAAGTTATAGGAAATTATTTGATCCAAAGGACCTAGGTAAGGATAGAAACTGTATCGTAAATAATTTAGTATACAGAGTACCTAGTAAAATATTACCAGAAATGGATGAATAAGCAAGCTGGTGAGCATCTGAACATGAGGGTGATGGGATCTGTTCTCAGCACTCCATCTTGATTGCTCCTGAGCTCACTTCTAAGGTCAACATTCTTGTTAGATGTTCAGCCTTCTAGGAGTCTGAGAACCAGCTATGCCTTTGTTCTTGAGACTGGAATTTTTTCTTGAGACTGGAATATTTGATTTTCTCCAAATCTTGAAGTACAAATACAGAGCCTTCACAGACTTCCTGGGGACAGCAATTTAGAGGACACAGTGATATGCACCACCTCTTGAGGAGCCTGGATAATATAATAATGCTAGGGATCAAGACGAGATCTTTTATAAAGGGGTCAACAAATAATCCCCTGATGCCTGTCTGTCTCAACTTTCAACCTTCCATGACGATCCTAAAATATGTTGGGATCTAATAGGATTTGAAATCTGAAGGAAATTACTGTGTGTTCTGATCTATAAAACCTGTGAGAATGCCTATGTCAGGTAGATAAGTTAAACAATTTAATGAGATAAAAGTACACAAATATCCTATTGCAATGCAGAATCAGAGTGATGTTCAACAAAGTAATTTGCCTGTCTTTCTCACCCTGCAGTAGAACTCTAATTTAGGAAAAGAAAAGAAAAGATGAAAAAAAAAAAAAAAAAAAAAAAACCCTTGCTTTCAATTCAGAACAAGGCTCTGGCACTTCTTCAGAAAATGAATTTGGAAAGTGTGATTTTTTTTTAACTTACTGGATACCCATATAAATTGATAAAAGATAAGAAAAGCTCAGTGCCACCAGGGGCAATTTGATACTCAATTTCAAAGACAACATGAGTTTGGAACTTTGAAGAAGAGAAACTGGTGATACATAATTTAATCTAGTTCTCAAGTGCTTACATTTTAATTTGGACTGTTTAAACACCACTCATGAGACAACAGGGACTTTAAACCACATCACAAATCACAGAATGAAGCACTTTATTTTTCAGGCAAGTTTATTAAGCCCAGGCAGTTGAATGACAAATAACTAGAGTAATCATGAAAACATTTTTTAGTGATTAAGATGGATGGCGGCAGTACTCCTGCTTAAACACTGCAGTTAGAGAGGCAGGTTATACTTTCTAGAAAGATGTCATCACTGGAATATTCTTTCCTCTGCAGATAAGATTCTGGTTTCTGATTATGGGAGAACATTTAACTCAACCCTATTGTGTGTTTTGGTGGTTGAAAAATAAAACTTTAGCTATATCTTAAGAACTGTCTATGATAAATTCTTAGTAAGGTAATTTCTTAAGAGAGTAAACAAACATGTCTTATTCCATCTTTTGTTACTATAACAGAATACCTGAAACTGAGTAATATATAAAGAAAATATATCTGTTTCTTACAGTTCTAGGGGATGGGAAGTAGATAGTTGAGGGGTTGCATGTGGTGAGGGTTTACTTGTTGGTGGGAACTCTACAGAGCCCTGAGGTGGGGTAGAGCATCACACGGCCAGAGAGCTCATAAGAGGTGGCTAAATTGGCTTTTCTAATGGACCCTCTTTTATGATAACCAGTTCAATCCCTCAATAGCCTATGCATCTATTAGTCTATGAATGGATAAATTCAATTATAAGAATCACTCCCAGTACCATTAATATATGGGTGTGGGGATTATATATGGGTCTGGGGATTAAGTATCACTTGAATTTTGTTGAGGACAAATATTCAAACCATACCACACCTAAGGGAAAATTTTGTTCCAAGTTAGAAGTATCTCAGAAAGGAGCTAGTTCAATTAATTCAGATTGAACAATCACAGTGTGGTTTCATATATGTAGAAAAACCACAAACACATGATACAAAACTTTTAAATTCTATACATACATTAATCTGTAAATGTTATGAAAATAAAGATTTTGAGAGAAATAAATCAAACTCTGGTGCCTTTGGAAGGCACTTTTCGAATTGAAGAAAAAAAATGAGTGGAGTAGAATGAAAGAATGTCTGGGTTCAACTATAATGAAGAAGCTAAGACTCAGAACAATCGATTTCCTTGAGTTCTAAATAAAAGACAAACAAATGGGCCCCTACATCTCAAAAATCTAGGCAGAGGAGTTGGTAAGAATTCATTTTAGGAGTCAGAATTATATATGAAACTGGACAGAACAGAATCAGTATTCCTTGTATGCCGATATTTAGTTAGAATAATGGCATTATTCATATTACTGCAAAATATGAATAGTCCAATGAGTTAATGTACTTTTGTTTTGTGGTGCTGAGGATTGAACCCAGGGCTTTGTGCATGCTAGGAAACCTCCAACCCCAGCCAATTCAATAGTATATGATGGATAAGAATATCAATAAAGTAGTATTTATAAGATACTGATAGTTTGTGACAAAGTTTATTTCTAATTTTCAATGAAATAAAACAGTATTGGGAATGTTATGATATTTTCATAATTTTTCATTAAAGGGCTGCTTTTTATTTTCAGAATATGTCCTTCCTATTTGGAGGTTTCAGTCCATTCCATAGTCACTTGGCTCCTTTGTTTCTGGGCTTGTGGTGACACAGTACAGTAAGGTGGGGGAAAGCGGCTAACCCCATTGAAGCCAGGAAGCAGAAACAGAGGTGGGTGGAAAAAAAACCAAGATATGTTCTTTGAAGTCATGATCAAGTGACCTACTTCCTCCAACTAGGCATCACATCCTCAAGTTTTCACCATCTCCCAATGGCTCCATAAACTGGTGGCCAAGTCTTTAGCACATGGCCAAACCGTAAGAGTGCTTTATAAGAGCTGTTTCTTTTATAAAATGAATGATGAACTATGATATTCTATTTTTTTTCCTAATGTTCTTGTTTGGTAAACTAGAAACTATACTTCTTGCTAGTGTATATCTTTTATTTTTTGAAATGTTAGCAGGTGTTTCAATCCAGGAATGTGAGAATAGTCTTAAAGAGTATAAATGAAAAAAAAAGTTATTGTTTTCAAAAGTAAAGTTTTTCTTTTTGTTGATTTTCTTATATTTTTGCTTTTTTCCCTAATATCTTAAAATAGATGTTTAGATTCCTGAATTTCAACCTTTATTCTAATAAATTCATATAAGCCTATATTTTTTCCTTCAAGAAGGGCTTTATCTTCCTCCTACATGATACGATATTTTGTCCTTTGTTGTTTTTTTTTTCCAAAATATATTCTGAATTCTGCTTGGTTATATTTTACCACCTGTAATTTAGAAGAAGATTACTTACTTTTAAACTTTTGAAAATTTGTGATGCAGCTTATGATCAATTTTGGTAACTGCCTCATTTGTTCTTGGAAAGAAGGATATCTCTCAGTATTTTCCATAGATCAGTGGGCTGAGAGTGAGGTGTCAAGTTCAGATCTCCTGCATCATTGTTGATGTTCTCAGTCTGCATATTCTGTAAATGATTGAGTGAGATGAGTTGCAGTCTTTCTCTCATGTGGATTACTCTGTATCTCCCTTTAGTTCTGGTAGTTTGGAGTTTGTATAAGTTAGGACTCTGCCGTTAGCTGTGTAAGAATTCAGAATTATTGTTCATCCTGGTAGATACTTTATCATCATCTCTCTTCATCTCTAGAAATGATGTTAGCTTAACCACCTACTTTGTAAGATCAGGAGGGTTTTCCTAGCTTGCTTATAAATAGTGGTTAGCTTGGTACATCTTTTTAAGTTGTATATCTAATAAGCACCATATACTTGGATTTTTTAGCCACTCTAACAGTGTCTTGTAATTAGAGCATTAATTATACTAACGACTGATTTAATGGACTGTTTTGTTGACCTTTAGATCCAATATGATTTCTAGTTTTCCATCTTAATTATTTTTCCTTCCCTTTCTTGTCATCTTTTAGAAATATCAAGAATATTTTGATCCATTGTTCCATATTAACTGTTGATTATGTTTTATTTATTTACTTATTTATTTATTTAACTTTAGGGACCCTAGAGATCAGAACATTCATCCTTGACTTAAAAGAGTACTATAATACTTTTAAATCCCTCCAGATAATGGAATATTTTTGAATAGGTTTTTAATACATTCACCTTCTCACACTTTATGTGCTACTATTTCCATATAGTTTACTTCATCTATTGGCTATAGCTTGGCTTCCCTCACAAATGAATCCTGAGATGAATCAGAGTTGGAAAGTAATCTCAGAAAGAAGGTGATCAATGGAGAAGGCAGAAAATACAACAGATTATCTTAATGACCAGGTCACAAGTTTGGGCTATTACATAATGTGTTGAACGGGGGCACCCAAGAAGTTGTGTCCACATCCTTACCACAGGACCCTGGTTGTCAACTTCTTTGGAAAAAGGATCTTTATAGTGATAATTAGTTTAAAATTCTGAGATCATCTTGGATTAGGGAAGACTTTCAGTTCAGTGATAAGTCCTTTAAAATACAGAAGAACAAGAGGCAAAAATCCAGGAGGAGAAGGCCATGTGAAGTTGGAGGCAGAGGTAGGAATATTAGAACCACAAATCTAGCAGTACCTGGAGATGTCAGAAGATAAAATAGGCAAGAAAGGATTCTCTCAGAGAGCATTCAAAGGGATCATGGCCAGATTGGCACCTTAATTCCAAGTTTATACCTTCTAGAACTATGAGAGAATGAATTTCTGTTGTCTTAAGTCACTAAATTCACAGTAATTTGTTATAGCAACCCCCGGAAACTAAAATAGGAGTCCTCTGTAGAGCATATCACAGACTCTCTCCACAGATGCTAAGGACACCAGGGAATCTATCTACCAACTTGCTTTTGATATCTATTGAGGGTTGCCCCAGAGCATTACCACCCTGAACTCCTGGACAGATGTGTGCATAGCCAAATAGGCTGTGTTTCACTGATGCTGGAGAGAGGCCTCAGACAGGGAGGAGAGTAGGCATTGAAGGCCAGAAGACTATTAGTGTGAGGGAGTTGTCAACAACTGCATGGAAAATCAGGTGGGATATCAACCATGGTCTATTTCACACACTAAAATTTCATGATGCATTAGTGTTATTGTTTCACACAACCAGTATTCATTTAAATTTGTCAGTATATTAATTTTGTTTTATAAATTTGTATTCCTTCTTATGTTTCCATAAATTTATCTGGTATCCTTTTCCTTCTTCATAAAAGCCCATCCTACATTTTTATTTGGTCAAGTGGCAAAACATCCTTTCTTTTTGTTTGTATGAAAATTCATTCGCTTCATATGGTTTGAAGACCATTTTGCCTAGATATAGATTCCTAGGTTGGCAGTTATTTTCTCTCACTGTTTTGAGATGACATTAAATTTTCTTCTGGCTTTCACCCTTGGTTTGAAATGTTAGCAGACAATCTTACTTGTGCTTCTTTCTTGGGAATTACTTTTCCTCTGGGCGTTTTTACGTTTGGCTCTTTGTGTTTGGCCTTGGCATTTTTTAAATGTCTAAGTGTATTTTTTCTTTATCCAGCTTGAGTTTCATTGTACTTCTTGAATTTGTAGCTTGATATCTTCCTTCAGTTTGGAAACTTCTCAGCCATTATTTCTTCAGTTATTGCTTATAGTCTATTCTCTCTGCTCTCTATTTAGAATTCCATTTATACGTGCATCAGACTTTGTCTCTGTCACATGTGGTTTTCATTTACTTTTTCATATTTTTTTTTTCTTTCACTGTGTTTCTATCGGGATTATTTTCTACTCCTCTATCTCCCAGTTCACAAACCCTGTGCCTATTCTGCTATTTAAACCATTTATTGCATTCTCAATTTTAATAAGTTGATTTTTCATTACTATAATGTGTAGTTGATCTTTCAAAAGTTAATCTGTGTTTTCTGGTAAAATTCAGATGACAAGATACAGCATTTTGCCAGGGAATTGTCATTTATAAAACTCTTATGTCCAAGTCTGTTTCTGCCATTCCCAATATCTGGAATTGTATCAGTCTGTTTCTCTTTTTCATTTTTCCTCTTTATTTTCAGTCATTTGGTCTTGGCAGTAGAAGAAGAGCAGACGATGACATCTTTCCAAAAGATTTTCCTGGTTTTCTGAAAAGGAGTAGGAATAAATACTCATCTCCTTAGTGCAGTCAAGGTTTCAGCATCTGAAAGGGCACAAACCCTGTGCTCTGATTCATGAGTGTTACCCTAAGTACTCATCTTCTTCAATTTCCCATGGGCTTCAATGCCCCACTTTCTTTCCTCTTCACCAGGCGGCTAAAAGTTACTGACATTTTAAAGTTGTCAGGAATTGGAAGCTACCTGAAGGGAAAAAGAAGCAGAGCATGTGGGGTGGACTTTCAAGTTGTTCCACATTCTCTGGAATCTTGGCCTCTTAAAACCTGGCTCCATAAAATTGTTTTTCAACTCATAAAACAGTGATTTGCTTGTTTGTGCTTTGCCAGTATTTATTTGTTTGTTTTGGGTGACTCACTGGTCTCACACATGTTACTCTTTTACAGCCCAAAGACAATTATTGTTTTAAGGTGAAATTCTAATTGAGTGTAGGTCTGTAGCAATGATACCAGCTGGAAATGTGAAGACATTTATCTTTGAGAGTCCCTGGAGATTTTGTATCCTCATAATCATTAATGCTTCGAGAGCAAATGTCACACTTTTTATGAAGGTGGAAATAATACAAGAGGAAAAGGTCTAGGCACCTCAAGAGATTATTGATATATTATCCATTTTTTTTCAATCTCCCAAAACACTACACTAAAGAACCACAGGCAGTTGGTATTTTTTTTATTAATTAATTCAATTAAAGCTTAAGTTTTTAAGTAAATATTAATTTCTTGTCATGGTGTACCCAGAGATATTTTAAGCACTAGGAGCTAATGGATGGGAAAGAGAGCAATAAGAAAAATAAAAGTCATAATGAATAGTTCTCCTCCCAGAGAATTGACAATCAAGTTGATGAGAAAAGAGTGGGAAGTATAAGAAATCAGAGTGTGAACAATAAGTGTGAGTTATATCATACTGATTATTGGTGTAAAAGGAATGATACTATAACGAACCATTCACAGGGTAAAGAACACTATCCAAGGAGGTATGAGAGCTATTGTTGTGATAAAGTTATTTGTTTATTTGCCACCAAAAATTTCTCCAAAGATTAGTCAGTCTCATATATTTTATGATGTCCTCAGGGGAAAAGTGCTCATTTATTCAATGTGTTTATTCGTCTAATACATCATAATCATCATTACAAGTCCCAGAATGAGAAACTCAATGCACTTGTCCACAAAGAGATATTCCAGTCAATGAATGTGCTCTGGGAGCAAATTGTCTTTTTATGAGATTACCATTCTCAAACAAATAGCAGATCAGGAACATTCACAATTTCAAATATTTGTATTTTTATGTAAGTATGAAATAAAATGAGCTTCTTTAATGGTAATTTTCACAAAGAATCTGGACCCTTTTTGCTTTTGATGTTCTAGTTTTGTTGTTTTAGCCAAAAGTATTAAAGGACTCATTATCTTAAGTCATTTTGAAGATTACAATGCTTTCCATTTTCATATTTATTCATAATCTTACTCTGAAGCAAACCAGCAATAATAATACATCAATGAAATGCTTTATTTTAAATAACTGTAAGATCATGGGGTTTAAATGGTAGACGCTTTGTAAAAAATAACGTATTTTTATGATAAAACCATTATTTTAAATGTGAAATTTCAGTTCATTCTGGAACATAACTAGGTAGAAAAGCATTGTAAATATCATTTTTAAATGTCTGCATTGATGTATCATTATGCTAAATTCTATAGCAAAAAAGTAAGATGAAATCTCTCTATATATGAAAATATATTTATATATATGTACACATATTACAAAAATGCCAGTGCTTTAAGAACTATAAAAAATATATTAAATACCAAAAGTCTACTTGATGCAAGTAACAGTGAGTTATAAAATATGATGGGAGAAAAAGCATCAATGGTAGCAACAAAATAGCTGAAGTACCGAAGATAAGCTTAACAACAAATGGGCACCAGCTAATGACACAACAGGCATTTTTTTCACACGGAAAGTTCTGATCTGTTGTTTGTGTTGTTGTTATTCTTATTTTGTGGTTCTGAGGATTGAACCAAGGTTTCACATATGCCAGGCAAGCCCTCTACCAATGAACTACGTCTGGAGCCTAGTTTTGCTATATTCTTGAATAGAAAAACCCAACAATATAAGAAAGCCAGCTCTTCCAATATTAATCTTATTAATTGATTGGCAAAATATATGTAATAATTCTAGAAACAAATAAATAGGACTACCTTTCATAAATTATTGAGCCACATTTTAGAGCTAACAATATTATAACAGAGTGGAGCATGCTTATAATTAAATAGAACAGAATAGAAAATTCAGAAAGCCATCTAACACCATAAGGCTATTTTTTACATGTAAAAAAAAGCATTTCAATTTAATTAAGAAAATATGAATTATTAGTTATCAAATGAAGGAAGGAACATGTTAGACATTAGCAAAAAATAAATTAATTTGAATTTTTGTCTCACACACAATAAATTCCAGATGGATTAAGGAGTGATTGGTGAAAAACCAACCATGAAGTGTTAGGGGAAAACAAAAAAAATGCAAAATACTTTCATAATTTAAGAACAATGAAGGCCATCTATATATGGCACAAAATTTCAGGACCCTTATAAGAATATATTTATAAATTCAACTATATTAAAATATGACATTTCTGCTTAAAGAAAAAAAATAAGTTCCTATATAAGCAATAAATTGTAGAAGCATTTGTAAATATGTTAATTTCTCTAATGTATAAACATTTCTATCACTAAAAAATATTAGAAAACCTATAAACATTGGGAAGTATATGAAAAGTCCGTTTGTAAAAAATGAAATACAAATGTTTCTTAAACATTAAAATATGATACTTAACTATCCATAATAAAATAAAGGCAAAATTAAAATGATAAAAATATGTAGTTTTTCCTTATGCATATCAGCAAATATCACAGTTCAATAACACACAGGCCTTTTATACATACTGCTAAAAGTATGAATTGCTACAACTTCGTGGAAGACAAATTATCACTAGTTAGAAAAAATTTTAAGTACTTTTAACTTTTCCCCTTATCTATATTCCATTATTGAGAATATATCTGACATAAATATCAACATATTTGCAGAATGGCCTTTCCATAATATTCTGTAATATTGCTAAACCTTTTAAAGGAGACTTGTTTTCATCATTAAGTAAATGGTTAAGAATATTCAACACATTTATTTTTTAGAAAATTTTTCTTTTTTTCTTTTTAGATGTACATGATATATATATATATATATATATATATATATATATATATATATATATATATTATAACTTATGCCACATTTAAATATTAAAGTATGTAGATGTTAAAAAGAATTGGGCAGAACTTTGTGTATCTTAAAAGATCTTAAATATCTAAGACATATTTTGAAGGAAAAAAACAAAATGAGAAAAGCGTTTTTGGCAAACTACCTGCTTTGCTCTGAATTATGTCCCTCCTGAACTTCACATGCTGAATTCCTAATCCCAAAGCTTCAGGTTATGAGTGTATGTGAAGATAAGGCCATGAAAGAGGTAATTAAGGAAAAATTAAGTCAGATGGATGGATGCTAATCCAATGAATGATGCTCTTATTTGAAGAGGACAATGCATACAAACTGGAGGGGGTGACCATGTGACAATGTAACATTAAGGTGATCTACTGAAAGCCAAAGAGGGAGGCCTCAAAGAAATACGCATGCTTGCACCTAATCTTGGACTTTCAACCTCCAGAACTGTGAGGAGTAAATTTCCATTGTTTCAGCCCTCTAGTCTGTGATATGTTGTAATGGCAACTCTAGTGGACTGATATAACACTATTTGTGTAGAAATAATAAATATGTACATAGAGATGTATTTGCCTATGTGTGTATAGAAAACCTGTTGCAGGAGAGATAGAAAAGTTGAAGTGCTTTCTCTGTGGAAAATGATTGTGTTTCTGAAAGGAGGAACAGAGAGACTTCTGGAAAGAGGGATATCCTTCAAACCAGTGGAAGGGTTTGAATAGCAGCCCTGGTCCATTTATTAACTAGTTGCCTAGAGGAACATATCTATAGCCATAGAGCACCTCAACAAGATATCTAGGATACACTTTGACCACTAAATTACTTCCCAATATCTACAAATGAACACATAAAATGAATATTAAATCATTTGAGAAGGTTTTAATCTTCTCAAAACAAAAGTGACAACCAATATAAATATGAGAACATATGTCATCTAACAAAGATTAATATTGTGTCATAAAGACTAAAGTTTGGAAGAAGCTGAGGATAAGAACATGTTTTTAGTTCTGTCCTGTGCAAGGTAAAAAAAAAAACCAGGCAGTAATCCTATTGATTATGAGCAGATGGTATAAAGTTAGCAAACAAGAAAGAGAGGAAATAGGAATCTCCTATTTTATTTCTGTCTTCCCTGTCAAAGAGAATGATCTTCAGACTGGAAAGAGTAGAAAATATATTGGGTATGGGGAATTGAAACTGAAAGATAAGTGAAGAGATTGTAAAAGAGCACCCAGCTACTCAAAATGAATCCAATTTTCTGGACCCAGATGAATTGTTCTAAGGTACTGCAAGAACTTGTGGCTGAGAGCCCTTGGCTACCATCAGTAATCATTAAGGGGATATGAGAGAAGAATAAATGTTATCCTGATTTCAAAAAAGTTTCAGAAGGTTCCTTCCGCAAACCTTCCGCAAATCTTTTTCCTTTTATTCTTTTATTTCTCAGAATTGTTAAGTTAGTATAGAATTAAGGCAATGCTCTGGAGCAAATGTTTAATTGATTGGGATGTAAGCTTTTGGAAAGAAAATTAGTAATTAGTGGGAATGAGATTAGGTTCACAGGCAATAGATCATAGCAGACCAACCACAGTGGTGTGTTCCTTTCCTTTGTTCTTGAAGATCTCTTTGCCCCATATCTCTATTATGGACCTGTGGTGTTATAAGGAAGGTTTTTGGCTTATATACATATTTCCTTAAATGAACTGAATTTCACAGGATGTGGATGACTCTCTACTTTAGATTCTGAGCTTTTAATAGTCTATCAGTTTTATTTTTAGTTGAAACGTAATAATTTAACATATCTGTAGAGTTAAAATATGATGTTCCAATATATGTATATCACATGTAGAAATCAAATCAGAGTATTTAACATATCCATTACCTCAAATACTTATCCTTTTGTAGTGATGAGAACATTTGAAATCCTCCCATCTAGTTGTTTTGGGATGTATAATGCAGTATTATCTACATTCACCCTTTTGTGCAACAAAACAGCAGAACTTATTTCCCATACCTATAATTTTGTTTTCTTTTTTCTTTACTTTTTGGTACCAGGGATTGAACTCAGGGAACTTGTCCACTGAACCACCTCCACAGCCCTCTTTTGTATTTTATTTAGAGACATGGTCTCCCTAAGTTGCTTGGTACCTCGTTTTTTGCTGCGGCTGGCATTGAACTCATGATCCTCCTCCCTCAGCATCCTGAGACACTGGAATTACAGGCATTTGCAATCATGCCTGGCTATCATTTTCTACCTATCCATAAAAGATTAGGAGACTGAACATATAGAAGCAATAGTTGGCTGTAGACAAAGTCTGGGGAATCTGTGTGTCATCTGACAACATTTCTCATGATGGACACACAGTCACAATGAAGAAAAGCTCTACAATTAGGTTTATAGCTTGTTGAATTGTATTACTCAAGGGACATTGTTTAATGGATACTAATTTAGAGGGCAATCTCTATTTGCTCACTATAAACTCTTATCTTAGTCCACCCTTGTTTGAAATAATAAAGGCCATGGATATACTCAGAAAATATATGAATCAGATAGTATTGATTGATCATTGTGTCAAGCTTTGTTAGGGACAGAACAGTGGACAAGGGGGGGTTTAGTCCTTACGATTGGAACATTTGCAGCCTGTCAACGGCCACATATAAAAACATTTCAATAAACCTGAGAAAATAATCAGTGGCTGCTCCATCATTTCCTCATAGGATGAGTTTAATGTCAGTAATCTGGTGAAGGTGTGCCTTTGGGACTTGTCTTGGAGCTCTCTTTGCCCAGCAAGGAGATTGGTTTCACTTAACTCTGTGTTTGTACTCAGAGTGTGAGGTATTCTGGAAGATTATGAAATATGGGCTAATGCTAAGCTTCTAGACAGGGCGAACTATGACAGAGAGTGCAGGGCTGGCACAGTGGAGGTTCTAATCTAGTTGCCATCCATCAGCATTATGTTTTAGCTTAGTGGAACTGATGTTTACCTAAGCCATTAAGTTAAGTGAGAGGAACAGGTGGGGAACAAACAAACATAAAACGAGTATTGCAGGGGGAAGGAATAGTACCTGCCAAATTCTAAAAGTAAAATCAGCATCCTTAAGAAGATCTCGAAATGTACTCCAACTAGATCACAGATTGAGAATGCTCATAATGTGATGAGCAGATAGGGAATGGCCATAAACAGCCGTGTGATTGCAAAGTCCAATCGGTACTTCATCCTTTAGTAATGGACGCAAATACAGAATTTTAGTTCTAGAGTGTAATGTAATCACTTTCTGTTTTTAGCAAGACTTTTTAGGCTTGAGAACTGATGGGAGAGGCTCCATCTGGAGGCAGGAAGCCCACTCAGCTGTCACAGTGGCAGGAGATAATGGTGGGCTTCCGAGTGGGCATGCAGGAGGGAAGGGGTATGTGAAACATTTTTATGGTAGTTTTGATAAAAATTGTGATCTGTTACATGGAAGAATGAAAAAGAGGAGTCATGTTACATTTCGAAGTTTCCAGCAGTTTCTAAGTTTCTGGACCCCTATATAATAAAGGTGCCACCCTCTGAGCAAAATCACTACAGAGATAGGCAGTTTGGGTTCTGCAGAGTAGATGAGGAACTCAGTGTGGCAGGTGATGATCAGGAGGAAGACTACAATGAAGACGTGTATATACCAAATGATAGTACATAGGTCAGTCTTTTTTTTTTTTTGTTCATGCTTGCCTTTAAAATCCTGATGTTATAGAACCAAATTAAAATATTCATGACAATGGTTATGAATCCCTGAATCTCCTCTGTGAATTTGTAGATTGAGGAGCTCTCTAGGAAAATGAACAGAAGCATCTCAACAGTAGTGTGGAGATTGAGAATAGAAGAAAGTTTAGCACAGGACCCTGAGCAATAATAGAAATAGAGAATAATGACCCTATAAGATGACTAAGGTAGAGAAGTCAAAGCTAGTTCACGTAAAAAACAGTTGAGTCATGAAAACCATTGAAAAAATATTTTAAGTATGTGGAACTCTATGGCACTGTAAAATAAAGAGGGACAGTGAATACACTGAATAAGAAAATAAGAACATGCACATATTTCAAGTAGTTAAAATGATATAGCAAATTCCAAGGAGAAATTTGATATTATTGAATGTAAAATCCTATGCTTATGTCCAAATGGTAAACTGAAAAATTATTGGATGGTACAGTTTTGATTTAACCAAAATACATGAAATTGGGGCTGGGGCTGGGGCTCAGTGGTAGTGCACTTGCCTGGCATGTATGAGGCACTGGGTTCAATTCTCAGTACCACATATAAATAAATAAATAAAGGTCTATCAACAACTTAAAAAATATTTAAAAAATAAATACATGAAATTGTTAGGGGTGATGTGGATCAACAGAATGATGTCTTTCTATAATTATGAACAGAGAATGGGTAGAAAATACAGTATTTCCTTTCCTAGATTGGTAACTTGAAATGTTTAAGATCTGTCCTTGTGAAAACAGTTTAGAAAATATCTGTGACTAAGAAAAATAGAGGTTGAACCAATTTTAATTCAGTAATAATAATAATAATAATAATAATAAATTTATTAAGTAATTCAGAGAAAATTTTTCTCAAAATGTTCATGCCTAGAAATGACTGCTCTTAAATTAGCATGTTCCTCAATAACAAGGAAGGAGTCCAAGCAGAGGATAGATAGTGGATGCCTGCAATTTTAAAAGACTAGTAAGGCAGTAATCAGCAATTGGAGTTGGGTGACCTGAACATTTTATACTTATTTTACTAGTCTATGATTTGAAGAATTTCTATAAAAAATTAAAATAAAAGCTTCCGTAAATACAGAAGAAACTATATATGTTTCCCCAATCATTTTAGGATTATTTATTTGTATAATCTAAGCTTAGTCTTTCCCATGCTCTGGTCATTTTATAAACCAAACACACTTTTTAAAAGTTACATTATGGTAATTGAAGTGTTGAAAATAATGATAGATAAGCAGGTAGGCAAATGGATGAGAAATAGATGACAAATATAGATGTATACCTATAAAGAAAAATAGATATATTTTAAGCTTAGATACTATGAAATCAAATTTAAAATAGGTGCTAAAGCAACTGTTAATAATAACACAAATTAAATAATAAATAGATCATGTTGTTAACAGAATAAATGGCACCAGAAAGGCATTACTCAAGTGATATTTAAGAATAAATGTCTTTTTACTTTTAAAATTATATAATACAAGTGGTTTTCACCAAGCTCTCAATACTTTTACTTGATTGTTATCTTGAAATCTTAAAGAAAACGGAGATAGAGTTCTTTCAGGTTATTAAGAAAAAGATAAGTTTCTATGAAAGTTTAGGCAAAAAACTTATTATAAATAATAATAAAACCAAGAAAATTTTCCTGTGTTCCAGACAATTTTATAATGCTACTGAGAAAGAACTGCTGAAAAATAAAAAGAAACAAACATCTAGTCAAAAGACAAAGCAATCTGTTGCTTATGTATGCTGTTATTCATAGATGGTCATCGATGAAATATTCCAGCTTCGTCTCTTTTCCCCAAGTGCTGGAGAAAGGAAGGCTGTATCTATACTGGAACTTGCCTCAGAACATCTACCCACAAAATTTTATTCCAGCCAGACTCCTAGTACCTTATGACTTTGCCAAGGAACAGAAAAGAAAAAAAAAAGCCTAAGGCAAATAATGTTTCAACACAGTGAAGAGAAGGGAAGGCTGTATATTTTCTATGGCCCTGTGTAACTCAGGCCCAGAATGACTCATTCCTCTTAAGCAAGGATAAGCTTTAAAAATTAGCCCATTTTACTCTCCTTTAGCCTTAAGTGTCCACAATAGCCAAACTAAGCAAAGAGTTCACATTAAAAGAAACCCAACAGCAGACAGCAAAGCCTGGCCACAGATGACCCACTTGTGAAAAGATTATCATCACAGTGGCTTCTGGTTAGTTAGATACCCGACAATATGGGACAGAATGAAGTCATAGGTGTCATGGTTCTTTTGAATACAACTTTCTGAAGTTTAACCATATGAAAATTGATACTCTATCTCATACCAAAAACAAAAAGAAAATATACAGAACATCTTAATATATATGTGAGAAAGTGGTTAAATATGAATACCATTAATTATAATTAATATCAGATCACAAAAAAAAAACATTAATGATGTGATATATAGACAAAGGCACACTGGCTACATCTAAATGAAGAACAAGGTTTCTAATACTATCCAGAGCTCCACCAACCAATGGATGGTTCCAGGCCTTTTGATGTCAGAAAGCAAAAAGATGCTTACAATTGGTATGGGGCAAATCACAAAGCCAAAGGAGTCAGGATAAAGGGGCTCCCACTGGCCAATCAGGACAATTTGGGTATTACAATAACAGAGAATAGTGAAGAATTAAAAACCATGGGAAGAAAGAGCAATCTATTAGTCTTTGCAGATAATAAAATAGATGATTGATGAATAATTGAGAGAGATATAAATAGATAAATGGATAGGTAGATAGGTAGACAGATATGAGGGAGTCTCAGATGTTAAATGTGGAAGATATGGTAGGATTGGAAAATCATGATTTTGTAACCATTGTGGTAAAAATTGGATTCAGCTAGAATTATCAATGGGTATTTAATCTAGGAGAAAATTTACATGAGGGATGTTTTACTTGCTTGTCCATAAATAATATATCCACAGATTACTGGTTGGTAATAATTCAATGCAGAAATTGGACAATATATTGACTGAATGGTCAAAATGAACATCATCAATGGATATCATGTGGCTCCAGATAGGAAACCCTGGGAAGGATACAACATCACTTATGTACAATTCCAGCCATGATCACGAGTAAACATCAGACAAAATCAAAATGAGAAACTTTCTATATAAAAGGAAGGAACTTTATTCTTCAAAATGTGTATGTAAAAAAATGACTAATGTTTAAGATGGAAGAAAACTGAGACGTAATACAAAAACTAATACTAAAGTGGATTCTATAAGGGAAGATACACTATTAAAACAATATTGGTTCCACAAGCAAAATCAGAGTACAAAATATTCTATGAAATTAGTAATTCTCTACTATGGTTCATAGCATAATACCCCATTGTTATGAAATATGCTTTGAAAATTTTAAGAATAAAGAGCTTCAATGTATGCATGAAACATACTTTGATTTTTTGAGAGTACTAGGGTTTGAATCCAGAAGTGCTCTACCATTGAGCTATATCACCAGGCCTTATTTTACTTGTTCTTTTTAAATATACATGACAATAAAGTATATTTGGATATATTATATATACCTGTATTGTATAATATTCTAATTAAGATCCCATTTTTTGGTTGTACATGCTGTAGAGGTTGACTGTGGTATATTCATATATAAACATAGGAAAGTTATTTTTGATTTTGAGACAGGATCTTACTACTATTGTTGCTTAGGCTGGCCTCAAACTTGTGATTCTCTTGCCTCAGTCTCTCAGGTATAGGGGATTACACCAGTTACCACCACATCCAGCCTGAAACTTATTTTCAAATGATTCAGAAAGAAAACACAGGTGTACACACACACACACACACACACACACGGTAAATTGTAAACAATATCTTGGGCAAAAGGTATGTGAGTGTTCTTTGTACTATTGTTATTTTCATGCCTTTGTACTACTCTTGTTTTTATCAAATTTTCTCTCAGTATAAAATTATTAATAAATAAAAAGATTTTTTAAAAAATTCCTATGCTGGATACTTAAGGGTTTTCTGTGTATTGTACAGAAATAACATTAAGAATCATACAAATGAGGGGCTGTGGCTATGGCTCAGTGATAGAGCACTTGCCTGGCATTGGATTCCATCCTTAGCACCACATAAAAATAAAATAGAGGTATTGTGTCCACCTACAAATAAATAAATAAATAAATAAATATTTATTTATTTGTATATATATATATATATATATATATATATAAATATATAAAGATCACACAAATGACAAAATAATTTTAATAAAATATTTAGTATTTTTTGCCTTTTAAAATACAAACTGGTTTTGGTGCTCTAAGACTTCAAAATAAAATAGATAATTAACAACGGTGGCTGAAATTAGAGCCTTTCCATTACATGGTTTTATAGTTGATTCAACTGAGCCTGACATTAAAAATGCTTTAAAAAACAGAAATCAGAAAAATACTTCCCTTGTCAATGATGGTCTCGAGTGTTCCTAATGTATATTTCATTTTTTAACAATTTATGTGAGAGGATAAATGTAGAAAATTCCAAACTTTTTTTTTTTTTCACCAGAGCCAACCATTACTAAATGATGGAGGATGAGAGAGCAGAAATTAACTCATGTATTCAGTTGTAAGGATGAACTTCAACACACATTCAGCAGCAATACCTTCTTTCTGAAGAATTTCATGTTACTATGGAAACATGAAATGGCTATAGTCCACATGTGCAAGACAACAATAATGAATTCGTGACTTATAGTAGGAGAGCATTGAAAACACACACACACACACACGCACGCACGCACAAAATTGTGTATCATCTGCTACAACTTTGAGAAACACGTTGAAAACAAGTAGTCCTACACACTAAGATCTCAGGCCTGATATACTTATGGAGTATAAGGAACCAATGTTAACCAGAAAATCTGCAGATTATTGTGACATTGTTTGTATTTGAAGAAAGGCCTCATTCAGGCATTCTGGGCACTCAGGTGGCAGAACTGGAGGTGACAAGAGTGACAATTTGTGCCTGGAGGGCCCCACCCAGTCTTGCCAGGCCCTGAAGCTGCCTGTCTCTCTCCCTGAGACATTGGATATTTATTTGGATATTTATTTATTGGATATTTATTTGACTTCATCCACTCTCCCTCCCCCATAGTATCATAATTTCCTTTAGAGCAAATTATTGTCCATCACATTGTATAGTCTGGATGGAATGGTAAACACACTCCATTGGGTCAGCTACAGAGATTTTTGTTAGCCTCTTTCTGGAAAAATCTCCCTTCTCATCATCCCCAATAATTAGCTACAAGTTGTGTCCTAATCTAGGCCAACCAGATACTTCTTCTGCTAGTGTTCCACTTCAAGTAAAGCTTAAGTATAAGCAAGGCTGTAAGAAAATAAAGAAAATTTTAAAAACATGTTGGGTTTGATCACCCAGCCAGCACTGATGATACCAGACTATTTTATGAAAATACTTTCTTTTCCCAAGCCCATTGCTCCTGTCTCCCCAGCAAGAACCCTTATCGGTGAGTCTTCTGGCTTAAGTCAGTCAGTCTTGTTTCTGGTGTTAATAATTAAAACTATGCCAAAATTAATATATTAATATCTCTCTCTCCCTCTCTCTTGCCTCCCCCGACATACAAACACCTCTTTACATGCACATACACTATATATATATATATATATATATATATACACACACACACACACACACGTGTTGATCTAGAGTTTTACTTAGATTAACATGTAAATTAATACGCAGTTTTATTAGAAATGTATATTCAATATATTACATATATATGGTATATAATATATGACAACATATTAATATGTGATTCTAGAATAACAAAACTCCATGAAAAATGTGCTGCTATTATGCCTGTTTGTACAGACTCAGGGCAACCGAGAGATGAAGTCATTTCCTAAACTCTTGGATCTGGATTGAGTAAGGTCACCTGGTTCCAGAGCCTGGTTCTGATGCTTGATTTCTGGTTTGTTTGCCTTTGTTTTTGTGGTGCTGTGGATCGAGTCCAGGACTTGCTACCTGCTAGGCAAGCTCTTCCACCAAGCTACATCTTCAGTCTTGCTATCTGGTTTTCTCTTTTAACTACAATCCCACAGTCCAATTTCAACTCCTATGTACCTCTCTTCTTCCAAAACTCTTTAGAGAAAAAAATATACAATTATGGTGCCTACTTTCATTTTAATTTTTAAACACAGAGGCCAAGTGAGTCCTTAGTACTTCTCTGAAGTCTGCTGTGGTTCTCTGATCAACTGACTGTCCCATTTGCCAAATACTACTTTCTTAATATTTCCTCCCTTATTCCCTATTCACTATCTTCTTTTCACGTAAGAAAAAAAAAAATATATATATATATATATATATATATATATATATATAATTAGGAGAGGGCTAAGTGACATGAAATGTGATGATGTTTTTGCATCAGCCTTCCATATGATTCCCCTGGGTATCCTCATGTTGATCTCATCTTAAGTGATGTGCCTAGGAACCCATAACCACTTGAAAACTTTACTCCTGGCATTATTCCTTCTCACTTCTTCACTAATAAATGTGTCCTCTCTACTTCTACCTAATCATTCCAATCCTACATTTGCACCCCCTTCCCAATTTACCTGTGTGCATGTACCTTGCTATTGAATCATGCTGGGTTGTGCACATCTCCAACTATATAACACTAGAATCCATGTCATAACATAGGTCCTTTTCATCTAAATGCATTATAAGAATTCTTTGAAAGATTTTTCTAAATTTGTTGTGTTCTCAATTGTCTTCATATTTTTTCTTCAAACAATTCTACTTAGATCTCTGTTTTATTTTTTCCTTTTTTTCCCACTCCACTGAAACCAATGGTAAGGTTATCAAACATCACCGAATTTCCAAATCCAATCATCAGTCCCAGTTTACCAACATTTGATACAATGAGTTTTTTCTTCTTCTAATACTTTATGCACTTGGCTTCCAGAACACCATATTCTCCCGGTTCCCTACTTAATTCAATGGCCTCTTCTTCTTAGTGTACTGTTCTGGCTTCTCTTCCTGTTTGTGATTTCTAAATTTTGAAGCACCCAATGTCTCAGTCCCACACACTTTTCTTCATTCTTCGTGGTATATGCTGATGCCTTTAAAATTATGCCTTCAGCCAAGACTTTCCCCTGAATTCCATATTCATATCTGACACCCACCTCTACTCATATTTCTCATAGATATTTCATGCTGTCAGAAAATAAATATTTTTATCTTAACACTCCAAAAAATTGCTTTCCCTCCCTTATTTTCTTCCTCAGTAAATGGTATATCATTCACACAATTTCATGGTAAAAGCCTCAATGCCTTGCTCTTTACCTACCCCTAATCCATTCCATTTTAGCACTTCTTCATAGTTCCACAATTACCACCAGAGCTCAGCTACCATCATCTCTCAGTTTGGCTCCTAACTGATCTCCCCACTTTTGTCCCCACCTGCCACTGATCTTCTGCCCAACATCCATGTTAATCTTCCTAAGTACAAATAGGATTGAAAAACTCTCCCATTCGAAATTCTCTTAACAGTGTCCTGTCAAGCGCAGAATAAAATCCAAAACCTAATGAGGGCCTTCAGGGCTCTTTGTCACCCTGCCCCTTTCTCCTCTCTGCCTTACCCTCTCACAGTCATGCCCCAGGTCAGCATTCTAGCTGTGCCGCTGTCTTCATTTTCTTGGGCTTTTCCCTTCTTCTGTCCCCTGTCTAGAAGACTCTTCTCCCAGGCTTTGCCATCTCAGCCCTCTCTTCATTAAGTCAACACTAAAATGCTGACTTCTTAGAGTCCTTTGTTTATCCAATTTAAAGACCTTTCTCTGTCATTCCATAATGTCCACCATGCTACCTAAACTTTTCTTAGTAACCATTATCATACCTTGACACGACTTCATATACTTTAGGGTTTGTTATGTGTCTCTGACACTAAATGATTAAGTCACAATGGCAGGAAGTTTGGCATAACTTTTACTGTGCATTCTCAAAACCCCAAAATCCTATAAATATTGTTGAATAAAGAACAATAGCTCTGTGCAATGAAATTTTATTAAGACAAATTATAGTTTTTGAGTAGGTAAGAGGGGTGGATATACATTAATCATCAAAAGCATTTTAATATGTATTTCATGCAAAAAATTAAATATTGAAGTAACAAATACAGTAGATACAGTAAAGCAGAAAATATTCACTATCTGGTAGTAAGTGCTAGGGATCTTAAAACTTATAAACACTATTCTTTATCATGAAAGATTTCAAAGAAATTAATACTATTATTTACAAGTAGCTTCTACTACTCCCCATACAAGATTGTCATTGTATTAAGAGATTAAAACAAATTATTACATTTATTCCTTATGACTCTCCTTTAAGATAGGTATTTTTATCGCCAATTTAAAAATTTAAAATGGAGACTCAAAGAATAATTAATAGTCAGGCATGTTGGTACATACCTATAATCCCAACAATTCAAGAGCCTGAGTCAGGAGGATTGCAAGTTCAAAGCCAGTCTTAGCAACTTAGTGTAACTCTGTCTCAATATTAAAATAAAACTTTTTAAAAAGGCTAGGGATCAGAGGTAGAGCATACCTGGATTCCTTCCCCAGTATCAAAGAAGAAGAAGGAGAAGGATAATAATAATAAGAAGAAGAAGTAGAAGAAGAAGAAGACACTTAAAGACACCATATCTGGTTCATTACCATGTTCTGTAGAACCTCTTCCATTCCCATAAATTTATCCTTTAACACAAAAAGTCTCAGCAATACATGAGCCTAGCAAAAATGTTGCATATCTTGAATAGCGATTGAGTGAATGATATAGCCTGAATCTCAGAACACCAATTTCTGGCCCTGTGAAAAGATTTGTGGAACAAATTTTCAAGGTCAGCTTTGAAATAAACAGTTTGAAAAAGAGACTGCACATAAGCAGGACCACTAGTGCATATTTGTGATATGGTGAGTGGAACCTTTGCCTCCTGTTCATTCAGTAGCAAAATTGAGACTAGGAGAACAGATGAGTCAAAATCTTCTTGACCTTAAAGCACAAGCCCAGGAAGTTTACACATTGTGAACTGGGAAATATATGAACTAGATTTTCTGTAACAAATAACCTTTAAATTTCAGTGACTTGCAAAAGCAAGCATAGATTTTCATGGTTACAAGATTGCTAGTAGGCTGTGTTCCTGCCAATCTTGGGCAAGCTTCACTGGGCCAGGCTGGGTTGCGGGTTTCTGTATGAAATTCAAGTGTGGTTCACATGTCATTGTTCTGGGGCTCAGCCTGAAGGTGCAGTGGTTACCAGGAGCATGCCATTCTCATGGTGGATCACAGGGACATAGGACTACATCGGTATGTGATACCCATGAAGGGGTCAGCTCAGAACTGACTTCCACATTCTCCCTTCTGCCTTAGTTATATTCTGTTGCCAAAACTGGTCAACAGAGAAGTTCAGAAACCCACAGGGGGAGGCACTGCAGAATTCCATTGCAAACAAGTAAGGAGTAATGAACTAGAAAAAAAATCCAACCCACTATAGGTGATATACAATATTTTAAGGTTTGTAAGATCACTGGAAAAATTAATCATAGGAAAGGACAGATGTGGGTTTAGAAAGAGAGACTAGATTCCAAGAGATGTACAGAATTTATTATAGCAATAATGAAGTGGGTGATAAGATCTTTGGCTAATGCAGCTTTGGTAGTGAAATGAAAGAAATTAGAAGAAAAAATATATAGTACAAGTACGAAGGAAGATCCAACAGAACTGGGTGACAGCCTGGATGGAAGGAAGAAAAAAATAAACTCAAGATGATACCAAAGATCTGTTGGCAGAATGTTTTAGAGAAGAAATAGACATGGAGGAAAGATGATGGGTTGGGAGTTGGGTTGTGTGTTCTGTAATGACTGCTGGTCTCCTTTTAGGATTAGGTACCTACTTCCTTCTCATGGCAAAACCCATGCTGTTGCAACAAGCTTCAGCGTGACTTCCAGAGACATTGGGCATGAAGTAAGTGGCGAGTGGACAGTACTCCTCTGTCCTCCCATAGCCCGTGTGCCTCTGCTTCCTCATGTTTGCCCCTCTCTCTGCCCTTTAGTAGCACATTCACCAGTTCCCCTCCGCATCCCAACACTATTTCTTTGTTCAGTTTCTATCTCCAGTGCCTTCCAAGGAGGCTAGAATTTTAAGATGTATTTTTCCAGCTTCTTCCATAGAGGCAAGAGAGAAAGGCAACTGTAATGGGTGTTGAATGAACTAAATACTGTACTTGCCCCATTTAATCTCAGCCAATACAGTTTACTGCTAAGAATGTGAAGCTCTCAATCTATTTTGTTTTTTTTTTAATCTTTTAAGTGAGCATTCTGAGAAAAATGGCTGGGCATGTAGAAAAAAATCCAAAAATTGAAAATCAAATATTTAATATTTAAAATGGAAAAAAAGGGTCATCTCTAGAGATGGCAATGTAAACAATGAAAATACTTTTCAAAGACAGTGAAAGAAATCTGCCTGTATGGCTCCCAATCACCAGGAGAAAGAAGAGAGTCTGTAAAGAGGATGGGAAAGATGGGAAAGCAACAAGAGAGCTAGGTTTATTTTTAGTGTGTCTTTTCTACAGAAGGAAATGAGGACATTTTTTATAACAAAGGCCATTTTATAAGAGATTGGATTGTGTCCTTTCTAAAGCTATAGAATCACTTGAGAAAATAAAGTGTTGGAAGTCACGAAGAAAGTATAACATTCAGTGAAGATTTCTAAAATAAAATGTGAAAAAAAAGCAAAGATACATACATTAAAGTTTCTTTGAAAAATGCTCTAAGGAAAGACAATTTAAGTTACCATTACATATAGCATTAGTGCTTATGTATGCGGAGCTTAGAATATCATCTTAAAACTATCTTAAAATTGAGCACAAGAGGACAAATATATATTTTCAAAATGTTAGAATATTTTAGAATATGTTTAGAGACTTTCTTAAATTACCCACACTTTTTTTACATTTGCATGTTTATGCTAGTCAAAACTATAATTATTTACTATGATTAATGTTTACTTTCTTAATTTAGTAATTAATTTTTAATATCTTCTGAGGTATCTTTGTTATTGAACTTTTTATATTTTTTTTCTTAATCTATCTTGTATTTTAACTAATAGTGGGAGTGAGATGATTTCATGTGTGCATAAAACAGAAGAGAATTAAGGCTCTTTATTTCTAATATTTGTCTTCACCTTAAAGCTATGCTATTGTTGCTTTGGAAATGCACGTAAAATACATATAATATGCATATAAAATGTATATTAAAACCTATCTAATCATGACTAAGTTGATATACTATCATAACTGAAAGGAGAATAATAAACATGGCTAATTTTACAATGACTATGAGACTAATTAGATTGGATTTTCTGCTTAGACAAAGATTTGCAGGACACACAGAACTTAGCAATTGAAGTGTCAGCTAAAAGGTTTTGAGGAGGAAATTCTGTTTCCAAAACACTGAAATCTGAAGACATCCTATTTTCTTATCTGGATCCATGCTTAATAGCATTTGGACTTCTGCCATATGATCACAGTAATGTTTCTATCACTGTTTGAAGCTTTGGCACCTCACCCAAAGACTCAGAACTTTTTTCCCAGATTATTGTTTTTCCAGTTTGCTGCTAATGGTGACCAGGCAAGTTTTCCAAATGTTAGCATGTGTATGTGTCCAAAGATGGCAAAACTAAGGATAAAAACCATGAGCAATTCTGATTCCACAGATATGAGACAGGACATTTCCCCAGCAATTAATAAAATGTTGTAATTATTTTAATTTTTTTGTTATATGTTTCTTTTAAATAAACATAAATAGGCATAAGTAATTCAAACAAGATCAACTATAAAGAAACATAAAACGTTACATGCATGGTACTCATGCTTATTATTTGATTTATAAAACTTTGGCTAGACTGGTTTAAACCAATTTATTAGAGTCTCAGTACCCAAAGCATATGAATAATGCTTTTACTCATGGTTCATTGAGAATTTGAAAGTCCTAAGTGACCATGGTATGTTTCTTACTGTGATTTTCAAGCAGTCTATCACTTCCTTTGGAGCTTACTTGAATGAACTATTCCTTGTGAAGAGAAATTTACTTATGGAGCAAAATCTTCCTTTAGAAAGTACTATATCATAGAAATCTAAAACCCAAGTAGCAGACAAATCTGATTTCAAAGCCTGACTCTACCTACTACCCATGTTTTCTTCAAAAAGGAAATCCATCACTTTGAACTTCAGTTTTCTTATTTATAAAATTGAGATAATTACACCTCTTAAAGTTTGTTACTGAATTTGATCTTATCCAATGTATCTACCATATAGTAGGTAATCAATAATCAACAATATTATTCTTTCTTTTCTTTTGTGTTCTTATGAAAAAATGCCCTTCTAAAAATTAGGCTGCCCTTCTGACTATGTCTCCAGTAAAATCATCAGTTTAATAGTGAGTAAATAATCACAAAACTTGATGCTTATGTGGGTCACATTTATTTTTGTGTCTGGAAAATGCACTTAAAATGATTATTATAACATTTGCCTAAAAACATACATAATTTAAACAATTCACAGTAAAATTTGGATCTGGAATGTCCCCCAAAAGCTAATGTGTTAGACAAGGGGGTAATGTTCAGAGCTGAAAAGATCAGATTATGTGGCTGTTATGGTTTAGATATGAGCAGAAATTCATGCATGAGACAATGCAAGAGGTGAAATTATTGGGTTATAAGAGCCTAAACCTAATCAACACATTAATCCACTGATAGAGATTAACTGAGCAGTAACTGTAGGTATGTAGGGTGTGGCTGGAGGAGGTGGGTCATAGGAACAAACCAGCTTTGAAGTATATATATTGTTCTTGGTAAGCACAACCCCCACTTTGCTCCCTGGTGCCATGTCCTAAGCTTCATTCCTCCACCACACCTTTCTTCCATGATGTTCTTCTTCACCTCACCCTCCAGCTGAGACCGCTGAAACTATGAACTCCAAATAAATCTCTCCTCCTCTAAAATTGTTCTTGTCAAGTCTTTTGGTCACAATGTTGAAATAGTAACCCAGAGGTCAATAACTTCATTTTTAGATTAAGAATTTGAATTGACTACTGGGTGGCAATGGCAGGAAGGTGGAGCATAGCTGGAAGAAGTTATCCTTGGATACTGAATCTCATCACAGGCTCCTACCCGCTGCTGTCTAGCTTTCTGCTTCCCACCTGCCATAAGCTGAGCTGCTTTCCTGTGCCACACCCTCCTACGATGACACATCTACCTTGGAACTGGTTAACCGTGGAGTATGTCCTCTGAAACTAGGAGATAAACCTTTCTTCCTCTAAGTTGTTCTTGTTAGATATTTTGGTCAGAGCTGACCAATGAAAAGCTGACTACTACAATTCAATATTTTGGTAATAAAAATATTTCATTCCCCAGTCCAGTACAAAACTCTAGTCCAAGTAGGTCATCTTCCCTCACATGTTCTTAGAAAGACAAAAGTAGACAAACATTGGTGAATTTGGAGAAAAAAAAATCTTAAGCCCTATGTATCTTTTTTCTCAACTGTAAAACACAGTTAAAATACTACCTGTCTTCTAAGTGTGGTAAGTGTGGTGAGGATTAAGTAAGATAGCGAACGTCAAGTGCTGCCACAATCTACACTGATTTTCTTTTTGTCATTGTTCTCATCATCTTCCAACTTGTGTAAGAATCCACATTTTTTTTTACTTAGGAAAAATTATCTTAATCCTCTGAATATTCAATTTCTTATCTCCAAAATGTGAGGAATAATTGAACCACAGGCCTGCAAAGCGCTTAGCATTGTACATGGAATATAGTAAGGATTCAAAACTATTAGTTCTATTATTATAGCATTTGAGACACATGGACTTACATCTACACTTAAACATTTAATGGAATATATTCCAGAAAGTAGTTTCATGTTGGCTTAGTTTCTCTTGTGGGTAAATTTCCTTATGCCCCACCTCTTCCCCATCAGTTCATTCTCTAAATAAACTGTTGCTTTTTTATTTTCCATCTTATTTGGAGTTCTTCCAGTTCACCCACATTTTATATTGTCTTCTACTCCCTCCCTACCTGTGATCACCAAGCCCTTAAATCCAAAACTATACCATCTCTAAAACTCTCCCCACCCTTACACAACCTCAGCTACCCACAAGGAACCCGACCATAGCACCACTCTCAGATTTACCACAGTTTTTCTGTGCTCATTAGAGAGGATTTACACGTCCTTTGTCAAATCTTTTCCTAGTATTTTCTATACTGTTCAGTTTATGCATTTCATATCGAATGGGCTTTAGTGGTTTTATGTCTTTCAAGGAATTCATTCATGTGAACTTATTGAATTTATTGGAGTCACTTATTTTTTCTTACTCATTTTTTATTGATTTTATTTTTTTAATACATGACAGCAGAATGCATTACAATTCTTATTACACATATAGAGCACAATTTCTCATATCTTTGTATATAAACTATATTCATACCAATTCATGTCTTTATACATGGACTTTGTTTTTTTTTGTTTGTTGTTTTTTGAATAACAATTCTTATTATTCATATATACCACAATTTTTCATATCTCTCTTTGTATTTAAAGTAGGTTGACACCCAGTTCATGTCTTCATACATGTACTTCAGATAATGATGTCCATCACATTCCTTATTGTTTTTTCATTGCCTACAAAAACTATGGTGATCTCTTGTTCCTGTTGTTTATAATTTCTGTCTACTCTACTTTTTCTCTTGTTCCATCTGACTTGCAGTTTGTTAATTTTACAGATACTCTGAAATAAATAGCTTTTGGTGTCCTTGATCTATTTTGATGTTTTCCTCTTTTCCATGCCATTGACTATAGATCTAATCTTTACTATTTCTTTATTCTATGTTCATTTTCCTAGTTGCTTAAAATATAAGCTTAAATAAAGTATTTGAAAGGTTTTTCTTTTCTAATAGACATTTAGATTTAGTGTGATAAATTTTCCCTAAAATTATATTTTTTAGTTATCTATGTTTTTAATTTCATTACATCAAAATATTTTTCAATATACCTTTGATATTTTCCTTCAACATTTCTGTTATGTAGAACTGTGTTATCCTGTTTACACATATTTGGTATCTAGCCAAAGACATTTCTGGTATAATTTTTGGATTGATCTGTATCTCCTGACATTTGTATCAGCTTTTGATTTTGTTTTTAATGTACCTTTCAATGCATAAGTAATATGTGAAATCTACTTTGTCAAACATTATGATAGTGTCCCATTATTTTTCAGTTAGTTTTAGCAGGTAGGATTTTTTCCTTGCTTTTATTCCCTTCAAACCTGTTTGTGTTTTTATTATTGTAATAAGTTTCTTGTAGAGAGCATAGCATTTGATCTTACTTTTAAAAAAATAATAGTTTGGCAACTCTGCCATTTGCTATTGAGGTGATTTGTGTTTAGTTTGATTGTTACTATGGTTAGCTTTAAATCTATCATTTCACTTTTCATTGTCTGTTTTTCATATCTACTCTTCATTTCCCATTTACAGTTTTTTTCTCTCTTCTTTCATTTTCTTATTCTTTTATATTTTTCTTTCTTTTTTGATCTTCTTTTGGAATAATTTACCATAGTTTATGACTGTATATTTCACTCCAGTAAAATAGAGCCAATAGGATGCATCCGTGTATATGTATAGATTTGTATTATATATAGTTCACACATACTCAGGTGCACTCCCACCCCAAAATACCCAGAAAGAGAGGTGCAGACAGACTAGAGATGCAGGGAAGAGTTTATGTTATTGTTTAAATCTAAAGGGAGTCTGTTCAGAATTCTTTCTTTCTTAGGGAAATAAATCTTTCATTTATTATGGCCTTTAGCTGAGTAGATGAGACTAGCTCACATTATGAAGGGCAATTCTGCTTACTCAGTCTTCTAATTTAAATGTTAGTGATATAAAAAATATGCCTTTATAGTAATAAGAATACTGTTTGATCTGAACACTGTGTCTTAGCCAAGTTGAAACATAAAATTAACATCAAAGATACTATTTTAATATTTTATTTACTTATTAGGAACAACACATTATTTTTTTATTTCAGTGGATGCCTCAGGAATCATGAAAAAGTATCTAAATGTTTGACAATCTAACTTCAAGTAATAGTATGTCATTTTACTTATTTGATTAGACATTTACAACCGTGTCTATGACTCCCCTCTTGACCTTTGTGCTATTATTGTCATATATTTTATTTTTAAATATTTTACTTTTAAATTTGATACTATTATTTTTTTTCTATTTGAGCACTCAATGATCTTTTTAAAGAGTTTAAATAATAAGAAAATAATCTTATATAGTTATCAAGCTCAATGTTCTTCATTCCCCTTGGTAGATTCAGATTTACAGCTAGCAATATTTTCTTCTTTATACAAGACTCTCTCCAGTATTTTCCGTAGTGTTCATCTTCCAGTGATGAAGTCTTTCATCCTTGTAAGTCTGGAAAAGACATTCACCTTTATTTTGGAAAGGTATTTTTTTTTTTTTTTTTTTTTTTGCTGGCTATAGAATTCTAAGTTGGCAATTTATTTATTTATTTTTTTACTTTAAATCAATTTCTTCAGTGTCCTCTTATTTGCATTGTTTCCAATGAGAAATATGCTGTCATTCTTTGTTACTGAGTGGGATATGCCTTATAATCTGCATGTTTATATGATGTTTTTCTTTTCACTTGCTTTTGAGCGTTTTTCTTATTATCTTGGTGTGGTTTTTGTTTTTTGGTTTTTTGTTCGAGAGTAAATTAAAATTTTATCAGTGGGTTTATTGTTTCTGTCAAACCTGCAAACTTCTGACTACCATTTCTTTTTAAAAAATATTTATTTTGGGTTTTTTTTTTTTTTTAGGTGGACACAATATCTTTATTTTCTTATTTTTACGTGGTGCTGAGAATCGAACCCAGTGCCTCACACATGCTTGGTGAGTGCGCTACCACTTGAGCCACATCCCCAGCCCCAGACAACTATTTCTTTAAGAAGTTTTTTCCTCCCCCCTGTGGTGATTCCAGCTACACCTAAATTAGGACATTAGGATTTGGAGGGTCTTTCATAAGACACTAATGCTCTGTTCATTTCCCTTTCTTCTCTGTGTTTTACTTTGGAATATCTTATTTTTATGTTTTCCAGTTTATTAATTTTCATTCTGTAATATCTAACTGGCCTCAATCCTACTCAGTATATTTCCATCTCAAATATTATAGCTTTCATCTATGTAAGTTTAATCTGTAACTTTAAAAAAATCTTGTATATTTCTACCTACCTTTTGAACATATGGAAAGCAGTTTTATTGCAATGTTCTCACCTACTAATTCTAACATTGGTCTTGGTTTTTATGTCTGTTTTGGTTGATCAACTCTTCTCCTTGTTTTATATTTTCTTGCTTCTCTATATTTGATTAATGAAACTTCAGAATTTTACCTTGTTGGATGCAAGATATTTTTGTATTTTTATAAGTATTCTTGAACTTTCTTTTGGGATACTGCTGAGTTACATGGAAACCATTTGATGATATTTGATGTGCTATTAAGATTTGTCAGTCAGACCTGGAATAGTCTCAGCATTGGGATAATTATTCTCAATACTGAGACAAAACCCTTCTGAGTAAACTATTCAATGTACTATGAATCAGAAGACTTTCCCAGTTTGGCTAGAAAATTATGTCTCCATTTTTTTTAAACTTGTTCATTTAATTTAATTTATATTTCACTTCTAGTTTTGGAAATGGAGAAATAAACCTCAATCTACTTGTGTAAGACAAACCTACAAACCTAATTGCCTGAAGGTTCCCAGGAGATCATCAGTTGGACTTCTGAACAGTAAAGTATGGAATAGAATTAAGATTGCTTTCTAGAAAAGTCAGATAATAATGCAACATTTTTACACAGTATCATGTGAATCTTCAGCATGACTTTTTCTTTTAATTTTTTATTAACATAATAATTACACATACTTATGGATTATAATATTATGTTTTGATACATTGTCTATATAAATGTTAGAAAAAAACTTAAAATATTTCTGATATCCTTCAACCAAATTCATAGATTGCATTTCTTCTTTGTAATAAGGTACTGTTTTAAGAAATTGGTTACAATCTGTTTCATTTTTTTTCCCTAAAGTTATATAGTATATTTTTTCTAGCTGCTCAATAATTTTCCCAGCATATCTTTTGATTCATTGTATCAATTACCTTTTCCATTGCAGCTTAAGAGAACTAACATTTATTATTTCACCATCTCTATGGTTCAGAAATTCACATTCAGCTTAGGGATGCCTCTGAACCCAGAGTCCTTCCAAGTCTGCAGTAATGGTGTTGACAGGGACTGCAGTCACCTCAGGGCTTATCTGGAGAGCAGAGTCTTCCAAGCCTCAGCAGACCCAGGTCTCATGTGACTATTGGCAGATCTCAATTCTTCACTGGCTATATTGGTTCTCTGTAGAAGTAGCCTCTATATAAGACCATTCATGACATGGAAGCTTATTTTTCGCATAGTTGGTGGGAGAGGAGTGGAGGGGAGAAGAGAGAAAAGAAAATATAAGTCTCATTATTTTGGTAAAGTCATCTTGGAAGCTGTCTTCCATTTATTGGAAGGGACATACTAGATCCAGTCGACACTCAAGCAGAGAGGAAAACGTAAGGACATGAACACAAGGAAATGGGGGGCCACTGGAGCCTATGTAGGCTACTTATCATAGACACTTTGTTGATTTTTCTAGGAAATATGATACGCTCTTTCAAAATGTAGTTCCAGTGATCTTTCCCTTCAGGAAAGTTCTTAAATGTCAACTTCTTAGTTTTTCAGAATTTTTTCTCATCAATTACTTCCTTTTTTGTTTTATGTTGGAAGAATATAACAGTATATGAAAAAATGGAGAGAGGTTGGGAAATATCTGCTTGGAGTTAAATATGTAAAATCTACACTTATATTAGTTCTTTTAATTTCAAAAGGAGAGATTTTGACATAAGATAGGGAAGATGAGACTGGTTTCATAATTCAATATTCACAATACGTGCAGATAGAAGCTTTATAAGGGGGGATGGCTAGCAGGTATGTCTATCTTTTCTCTATTTTTGATAAAATTTTTTGAATTTCTGAGTGAGTTTTTGCAAAGTACATTACTTTTAAAATAGCAATGAAGCAATCTGAGCTAAATGTAGTCATAATGCATTCTTTGGGAAAATATTGATACTGGATGGTAAAGAATGAGATATTGGGGATGTAATAAATGGCAAAAAAATGATGTTAAATTTCTATTTTGCCATAATTTTCAAAGCTTACATTAAATCTCCGAGCAGTGTGAATGCTCTCCTTCAATCTAAGAAAAATTTAGTGAGAATATTCTGGCCATTTAAATAAAATAGGTTAAAATTATGTGAATAGTTTTTTCCTGTTTATTTTATCACCAGGCTACTTCAGCACTATAAGCCAAAAATTTATTTTCTTTCTTTTCTCTATGGCAATATAGATTCATGTCTAAAGGCCATTCTGTGACACTAAAAAAATGTAATAAAGTTTTATATAGACCTGATTACCTTTCATCCAGAAAATATAGCTCTAAGTACTGCCAACACTGTCCTGGAAATATCAATTAATGAAGTAGAAAGTCAAGTTGGTTCTAGAATCTTCTACCTAAGAAGTGGTTACCCTAAGCAATAGATCCTAAGGCACAAATGTTCTACCTAAGAAAATTCTAATTTTCTAAATGAAGTAATAACTTCTTTATTCAAGCAGAAAGCCTTATGTAAGATCAAACATAATGGTACCATATTAAATTATGTCCATCTTATTTTTTAAAGACCATATTATAAAGCCTACAAATATATTTCCCCTATCCTTATTTTGTTTAATAGGAGAAGGCATATCATTAAAGCTGACTTTAAGGATGAAGACAGGATAGGAGGTCATCTGTACTTTCTTTTCAATTCAATCACTGTAGATAGTAGATAATAGAGACAAACCTGCTCTGTACAGAATATATATTCATCCCCGAGGCTTCAATGGCTGCCTCTGCCCAACTTTCTGCTCCCTCAGTCCTTGTTAGAGTGTGTGCAAAGTACTTCTCTGATTGCCTAGAACATAACTAAGTAACAGGAATGCCTTCACATTTCCCCATTCCAATTTCACCTCCACCCTTCTACTCATTAGAAACAAGACCAAGCAAACAGAGAAAAAAAAAAAAAAAACGTGCTTTGACTCCTATGTTTGAATCTTCAGATTCTCCTCTCATACAAACCTGGTCCTCAGTTAATTCATTCAGGTGGAAAACAATGTGCTTGATTCATCCTACAGACCTGACTTAAATGGTTTGACTTAATGAATTTTTCACTTTCCAATACTGTGAAAGTGATAGAATTCAGCAAAAATCATACTTGGGAATCAGACTTTTTATTTTTTTCTAGGGCTACTGATATGCTGTATACTATTTTGCAATGATGGGTAGTGGCAGCAAGCTACAGCTCCTACAGAGTCCCAATATCACAACGAGAAACAACCTATGCTCTAGAGTGCACTGTGTTGATAAACTGACATTTCATGGTTAGGTGCATTAAATGCATTTGCAACTTATGGTGGTTGTGTCAGGATGTAACCCTATTGTAAATCTAGGGGCACCTATAATTTTCTGGGAATGTTAAGTCATTAGTTTTTCAGCTTTGCAGTTTATATATATATATATATATATATATATATATATATATATATATATATATATATATATATAATTATAATTATATGAGATACATTGGTTGGGCCTTTTTAAACACTCATTGCACTTAAGCAATTTTTAAAAAGTCATTTATTCTGTTTGGAATGTGGTAGCTAGTAAATTCATCAACAGTTGCATCCCACTTTCTATTCTGGTAGAGAGTTTAATTTCTCTTTGACAGCAAATCATAACTTGCTTTTGGTTTAATAATCATGATTTTACATAATGTCTTCTAATTTTGTTAACTGGATTTTGTCCATATAACAAAATTACGCTTTATAAATTCATAATTTTTTTTCCTGGAGCTATTGCAAAACTCTAATAAAAATAGAACTCTTAATTGCAGCCCAAGTAATTTTAGGTTATTTTTTTATCTTTTGTTGAAAAACAGCAATGTTGGTTTCTTGAATTTTTGGTTAAAGATGATATCATAATCAGTGCACAGAATAAAGGCAGACTTCTCTAATCACCATCTTCCAGAAGACATATGTATGTAACTATCTGTTACAGTGTCACATGATGATCATAAGATAATTATAACACTGAGTCTGTACTCAGGATGTTATTCTTTCTTGATGGTGTTTTAAGTAACAAAGGCTAACATTCAGTTCTCAAAAACTGGAATGAAAAGTTGGAAAGCTTTTCAAAACTAAGTTTGCTACTTTTCTGTTATAGTACATGTGTAACATAAGAATACCACAGTTTACATATACTTCATGCAAAGACTATTTTATGTTCAAAATCCGGTGATTTATGATAAACTCACCTTGAATATTTATAGCAAGCCTTGTTCTCCATGCTTGGCTAGTTGCCTTATATCTTTTTCCTCCTAGTGTTTTATGAACTGTGGCAATTATTAAAATTGCATTACAGTAATTCTAGTTTCAGGTTAAATAGCAAAGGAAAGTTGATCTGTTTAATAACCACCAAATATTTTAACAACAAATAAAAGCACCAAAAAATATGCCATTTTGCCAATGTAGCATTTAAATGTGTGTATGTGTGTGCGGGGGCGGGGGGGAGGGTGACAGAGGGAGGAATAGGGAGATCTGGGAAGTTATGAATCCGATCTTGAACACTTAAAGAGCAGAAGTAGAAGAAACTACCCAAGATAATGTCATGGACCAGGGACAACTTCTTAGAGCCACACTTAGAGGGAGTTCGACCTTCTGTGCAAAACAACAAACAACACTAATAAACAAACTCCACATTTCTGTAACAATCCCTTAAAGACAAAACAAAAAAAAATATTCTTGAGAAGATGAGTGACAACTAAAAATATAGGAGGTTCTTTTAAGTCATAGATAATGTGGAGTTTTAGATTGGAAAAAAAATATAATCTTCCTGAAGCGATAAATCAGGAATCATGTTCCGAGCTCTGAGAGATTGGCTGAATTCCAAATTTCGTCCACTCTGCTTCCTCTCAGGCTCCATTTCAGACTGTAGGCTCTGTTGTCCTTGTCCCAGTCCTTCCAAGCTCCCTCCTTTCCTCCATGTTATCTGAGAAAAGCAAGTTCAGGTCATTCATTAGTTTCTTGAGCTTCCTTCATATGAACTTGGACGTACCTGAATGACTTCTCCTCAGTTATGCTGGCACTAGATAAAAGTCAGCTTCCTTGTCCTCAGGGTCCCATCAACCTAGGATCAAAAAAAGTATTTTTTTTTTTTAAATTGTGTCTTTACTAAACAGGTCATTATTCTTTAAATAATAGAGTATAAAATCTATGTATATGGCTTTTATATTTTATTAGGCATTTTAAGTGATCTAGAGATGATTTGAAGTATAGGGGAGGATTGTAAAGATTATATCCAAATACTATGTCATTTGATGTAAGCATCTAAAGCATCTGCACATTTGGATATCTGTAGGGGTTCCTGGAATAAACCCCTTATGGATGCTGACTTTAATCACAAAATCTAATTTCAATCTTTGACCCTGCTATTTATTAGCTATAGGATCAAGAGTAAATTCCTTCCCTTCTCTGAATTTTGATGTATTTATCCCTAAACTGGGGATAGTACTATTTACTTTCTACAACAATGATGAAAACTAAATAAGAATATGTGTAGAGGGCTTAGCTCAATATCTGACACATGGCAGTTAATTAATAAAGAATATGTATCCCTATTATTACATAAGCACTAAGCAAACTTACCTTCTGGCACCCTTTATTTCAGGTGCCTTAAATAGCCAGAGTTTCTTACCCAATGTCTTTTATTCATCATTTGCCCATGAGCATTGGCATCCAGACCAGTCTGAGTTTCCTGGCATTCCAACCATTATTTGTCATTTTCAATTTTTTTTTTGAAAAAAATTTGACAGCCCATTTTTTTTTAAGCTAATGGCCTTAGTTCCTGTATTACTCAGTTTCCCATCACTATGACAGAATATCTTGGAAAAACAACTTAAAGAGGGATGGATTCATTTTAGCTAACAGTTTCACACTGGCCAGGTTGCTTTGGGACCCATGACAACACAGAATTCCAAACCATGGCATGGCAGGGAACAGCCCATTGTTGAATAATGTTGCTCACCCATGGTACAAAAAAGAATAAAGAAGAAGAGGCTGGGGTCCCAAAGTCCCCTTCATGAGCACCCCAATCCCCAGTGACCTAACTTCCTTCCACTAGCTCTCACCTCCTAAAAAGTCTATCACCTCCCAGTAATGCCATAGGTTGGGAACTAAGTCATTAGCATGTGGGCCTTTGAGGCACATGTAAGATGGAAACCGTTAACAGCATTTTTCCTAAATTTCCATCCATGAGATGGAATCTTCCTACCATCTGGCCCACTTCCCGTGCAACTTTGAAATCTGCTCTGCATTTTTGAAAGCTGTATCCCAGAGTGCTCTTCTGGATTGAGACTCCCCTGGACTGTATCTGCCTACCATCATTTTGACTTTGTAACTAACTGTAAGTTTTCTCGTGCCTCCGGTTGGTCTAGCATTCGTGGGCTAAGGCACATCCTAAACTCCATTCCTTCTCCTTCAGCTGCATCTCCTCCTCACCCCAGCCTGCTGCTTCACTTGCACTGCCCAGCAATGAACTTCTGACTTGGTGCCAGGAAGTAATGCTGACAGTGACAGAACACATGCAAAAAACAAGAGTGGGAGTCCATGGAGATGGATCGTTGAGCTGTGACATTAATGAAAACAATTCATCCATTTTGGCAGAATGTCATCTTTTAAACTGAAGGAACACATCCTCTACTATACAGTAGTCTGATTCAGAATTGTTTTTTTTCTCAATGAAGTTATTTTAGCTTTTAAGACACTCTTAAGAAACTTATAATTTTGTTTTACCTGGAACCGGCTGTGTTCCACTAAGTAACCATGTGCTGGGTATGCAACTAAAAAGATGTTCTGAGAAATTCAAGTACAACTAGAGTTGAAGAATATTATTGTAAGAAATGGAAGGGGTGTACTTAGAAACAAATTCAACATGATTTTAACATTAAAAATGAGTTGAGTTTGGCAGGGGTTTTTCCTCCCTTAAATTAGATGAAGTCTCTTAACATATTATCAATGATTGACACAATCTTCTTAGTTAAGCTTACAGAAAAAAAAATTAACATGAAAACTTATTTCATACTGCAAGTTTTCCACAAAGAATTATCACAAAGTACTATTGGTAGCAATTGTAAATGATTGCTTTATCTCAATAAAACCATCCTCCATAATTAATGCACTTTCAAATAAAATTATCATGTCTTTTTTCAGTTGATTTTTAGGAGGAGGATCAATTGTTAAAATATATTTTCATTTTTAATTGGCAGAGTAATTGCACATATTTATGGGGTATAGTGTGACATTTCAATACATACCTACAATGTATAATCAGATCAGGGTGATTAGCATATCCATCACCTCAGACATTTACCATTTCTGGGATTTAGGAAATTCAAAATCTTCTAACTTTTTTGAAACATTAAATTAGTTATTATCAACCGTAGTTGTCCTCCTGTGCTATAGAACTTTATTGGTTATTCATCCTACTCAAATGCACCCTCTACCTTTTAACTGTCCTCTCTCCATCCCTCCCTCTCTCATATCCTTCATGGTTATGATAAATACTATTCTGTTTTGTACTCCCTTGACATGAACCTTTTAGAGAAGCTCAATTTAAAATAAAACCTAAAATCTTCATACTCCTCAGCATGAGATTTTATTACTAACATGTCTGCTTTCAAATACTTCCAGTCATGCCACCACAAGACCCTTCTAGTTAAGTTATATGCTAGAATAAAGCACACTTCATAAAAATTATTTTCTCCTGTATTTTCAAAAGACAAAAAAGATATTTTTCTTTCTACCATCATATTTTCTGACTACCTCTCATCTTTTTAATATCTGTTTGGAACCCAGTGCTTTATACTTGATGTTCTAGAATATACTTTCGCAAAATTCATAAGCACCTGACATCTTTGGACTTTGTAACCAACTGATATTTATCATTGAAAGACCAAAATTAGAAAGTCAGAGTGGTGTATGCCTGTACTCCCAGCCACTTTAGAAGCTGAGGCAAGAAGATCAAACTCTGAAGCCAGCCTCAGCAACTTAGCAAGGTCCTAAGCAACTTAGCAAGACCCTGTCTCAAAATGAAAAATTAAAGGGCTGGGAATGGAGGTCAGTGGTAAAGTGCCCAGGATTCAAATCCCAATTTAAAAAAAAAAAGTTATTTAAAATAAATAATTATTCATTAAATTAAATAAAACAGAGCACCAGATCAAACAAAACAAGCTTCATAACTTGAGGAATAGTATAGTTTGTCTCCTTAAATGGTAAATACAAGCAGATTGGGAATTCTAGAAACTCCATGCATCTCATGTAAAAAGAAAATCAAACTTAAAGAAAATTATTTTCAGCTGAATGCAAGGATGTTGACAAAGTAAATCTTTCAGTCTTCTAGAACACAGCCAGATTGGAGGCTAAATTACTGCTGGCTGATGTCAGAAGCAATCTAACTTGTCCACCACACAAGCCACACAAAGAACATTATTCATAACTAAACTACCTTGATAAGAAGCTATCCTCCCGGCATAATTAGGAAACACAATGGCCAGAACCAGAGCTGGAATTTTAATAATAAAAGACAGTAAATCCTCTTTATAACTTTCATGACATAAAAGCAAAATACAAAGGAAGAAGTCAGATTACTCCAAACTGATGTCACCTCAAAGCAGTTAAAAATAGCAAATTATTTTTCTAAATTGAAAGAAATGACAATATCTTTTGAATGTCAAACATGGCTTATAGAGACTCTAATGGAATGTCATTTTTGATTCATTAATTCAGTAGTAATTACTAGACAGGACATTACCACATAATTTTCTTTTCAGACTATTGATAGACATTTATTGTTTTGGTCTGACCAATATCTACAAATAAACATAATATTTTCTATGGCTTAAATTTCACTCTAGATTTCAAAAAAGTAACAGTGATACTTCCTAGATATTTGAAGGTTCTATGATTAAAGAGCTCATTTTTTTCATCTCAGCAATCAAACAACTGTACTCATTGTGACTACCAACTAATTAAGAGAAATTTTTTTTATCAAAGTCCAGAATAACTTCTAAACGTTTTCTTGAATTCAGGCCTCCATTTTATCCTCTTATGACTCACATGCCTTCAGGTTTAAGAAACACAATATTTTCATCTTTTAGATTATTTTCCAGCCAACTATACTCAGAATGTAACAAATCCTGATTTTTTTTAAACAGATCTTGAATCTGCATATTTTTCATCTGAAGTCTAAATCAGATCTTCCAAAATATAAGAAGTCATAGAATTTTTTACCTACTTTTAATGTTATAGTTATATCTGTCCTGGTTACTTTCACTTCTTTGAATCAACTCTTTTGTTTGTTTTTCATTTGGGTAAATTTATTTTAAGATTCAAAAACAATCTGATAGGAATGATATGAGGTTAATCTTAACAAATGAAAAAACTGGATTCAAATCCTAGACCTTGTTGGATTATAAGCTTAGGCAATTGATGGGGGGACAAGAGAATTTGTTTAAAGCACCATTTTAGTGGGTGCAGAATTCCTTGTCAAAATTAAACTACAGCTTTTGACCATGGGATGCTACTATTAAGAAAAATGAACCATTCTGGGCAACTCCAAGGCCTACACCCATTCATAATATCATGTCTATCTTCATATATGTTTCTCTGGGTAATAAGCAGCAGGACTTGGAATAATAGCCAGATTTCTGCTATAGTTTGGGTCTGGAATGACCCCTGAACACTCACATTTTAAAGACTTTTGTTTCTCAGCAAGGAAGGTGGTAGAAGCAACTGGGCAGGACCCACTTGAAGGTCTTTAGATCATTAGAAGTGTTCTCTTGAAGATCATAGAATCCCAGTCCCTTTCTTTTCCTTTTTTGCTCCATGGATTATAATGTAAGTAGTTTTGCTCCTCTACACATTCCCAGAATGATATGTTGCCAGACTAAGGATGACTAGAAACTCCAAAACTATGAACCAAAATAAACCTTTTATCTTTAAAAGTTGGTTTATCATGTATTTTGTTACAGTGACAGAAAGCTAACTAAGATAACTTCCAACATGGAAGAAAACGTTTACCACAGTATAACTCTGTGAGCAAGAATGACAAGTAAATAGCCCTTAATATATTTTACACATTAAGCTTAAAAAGGAGTCAAACCTAAGCAACAGGACTAAAGACTCTTGAATTTTACCTGACATACCAGAAATCTGGTCCATTCATAGGTAGCTAGGAAATCACTCAGCAGAATAACCTGGAACATAAAACCTGAAATAATCTACACATTTTCTTGGGACCGTGAAACTGGTCCTTATAGTGGTTCCTTGGATAATAGTTTTTGATTGTTATCAAAGTGTTGGTCATCAGCCCTTATTCATTCAGGAGACCCATTCCTTATTCCTCTTTTCACTTATATACATAGAGGACAATCAAAGCAGTCTCCAGAAAATAAGTTAAAATGTATCATGAACACTGTTAAGCCATAAATTATTAGGTTAGACAGTGAAGTGTCAAAATAGCTGGGGATGTAGTCAGTCATAGAGCACTTGCCTGGCATAAGTGAGGCCCTGGGTGCCACACACATACACATACACACACACACACACACACTCAAATCTTGTCTGAAGTGTCAAAATAGACACACTTTACTCATTTTATTACTGTGTAAGGATGTTTTATATGGATGACCTCACTTTCTTTGGAGATTTCCTACTTGGAAGACCCTACTGTGTTGATTTGGGGAACCCACTAGACAGGTGGTTATTATCCAGAGATAATCCTATGCATGGCAAAATCCCAGCTTTTCTTGGAGAGTGTTAGGCTAGTCTCCACTCTCAGAAAAAGGATTAAAAGACTATTAAAATGTAACAAATTGCTCCCAAAGTTTGAGGCTTCACAAGTCCCTGTAGTTTTTTCCTGGATATTGTGGGTCATTGGTTTGTCTCTAGTCCATGAGGGATTCCAACTGGGAGTCTGTGGCTTAAGGATGCCATGATGATTTCTGCTGGCACTGTCAACTCAACAACTGAATGCTTTTATGTGACCGATTAACTTGTACTTTTTCATAGTCCAGGAGCCTACAGGATGTTTATTTTCATTTCTTTTTGTTTTGTTTTGTTTTGTTCCAGGGATTGAATCCATGGGCACTTAAATACTGAACCACATCCACTGTCCTTTAATTTTTTTTATTTTGAGACAGGATCTCACTGAGTTGTTTAGGGTTTTGCAAAGCTGCTGAGGCTGGCTTTGAATTTGTGATCCTCTTGCCTCAGCCTCCCAAGATGCTGGGATTATAGGAGTGCATCTGTAATCTCCACTATCAGGGATATGCCATGACAGATCTTAAGCACCAACACCAACAGCAAAGCCGAATAAGCACTAGGCCTGGAATCACAGTACAAGCCAAAGCAGACCCTTTGTCTGCTAAACGTGATAGATCTAACTTTCTCTATCCTCATCAATGTGTCAGTTTCATTGAAACAAAATTTTTGAAACCTTCTTAATGCATAGCTCTGTGTTGGATTCTGGGCATAGCAGAAGAGCAGTCGCACTCTGTTCTAACCAGGTGGCATTCAAGAATAAAGAGTAGCACGTGGATGACGAAGCAGTGAGTGAATGAAGGGCTCTAATGGACTTCAAAGCTCCTGTTGCAGAGATTCTTAGTCACAGGACCCATTAGTATCATTAACTTACTTACAAAAAGAAAAAAAAAGAACATATATTTCTTTCTGATGTTTTCTTCATACATAGTACATCTGCTAAGAATCAAAGGTCCTTTACCTGGGAGCTGTCTAACATGACATTCCAAAAAATAAATAAATAAATAAAAATAAAAAGTGCAGTAACATTTATTTATGTAAAGGTAACTAAATAAACAGAAAAAAATCTATTTCCAATGATAAAAGCTTTTGCTCAAACTTCTTTGCTAAATAGCCCTGTAACAATTGATGAAAGAATCTATTTTTAATCCAAAATAAATGGAATACTTTTAGTATTCAGTCTTCTTATAAAGGTTAGTGTCTCTATTGTTGGCATCTCCATTTCATGAGCTCACGGAGCTGACTGAAAACAAATTAGAAATACTAAAGACAGAGAATCTCTACAGTTTTCCATATGAACTAAGACAGCCAATAAACATTGCTATCATTGCAGCTAGTCTGGTAAATATAATTATAAACCTTCAGTATTATCAGTTCAACTAATGGACATTAATTTGCTAGATTCCCTGGCAGCTTTTTTCCTGCTAAAATGAGTTTCTAACTGATATTATCTCTTTTTTACCAATTTGCACCAAACAACCCCAGAGTGGGAATTAAAAAAAACAGTTGTGTAGACTCTAATGGTGAGTTTCAAATAGTTTGCAGTTTGAAGGACCAGGATAGTGACAACAAGACTGATATTGTCTGTAGAACCTAAGACTTATGTTGGACTGGAAATATCTTCAAAATTTTTCTTAAACATGTAAACTTTGTACATTCAAAAGCAAATAATTTATCATTAAGAAAAGAAAGAAGAAGAGAGGGAGAAAAAAGAGAGATACAACCTGAGGAAATAGAAGAAGGGAAACATTAAGCAAAAAGATTAGAGGAGAGGATAATATATGGACAAGAAGGAGCCAAAGTTCAATTTAGATTTTTAAATCAATAAAAATTTAAAAATGCTTACTATAAGCCTCACAAAAGTGAGAACAGTACCAATAACATCCTTGCATTCAGGGAGCTTATATTAATGAATAACACATTAAATAAGCCGGGTATGGTGGTGTATACCTGTAATCCCAGCTGCTCAGGAGGCTGAGGCAGAAGATCACAGATTCAAAGCCAGCCTCAGTAACTTTGTAAGGCCTTGAGCAATGTATTGTGACCCTGTCTCAAAATAAAATGTAAAAAGGGCTGGGGATGTAGCTCAGTAGTTAAGCATGCCTGGGTCAATCCCTGATACAAAAACAAACAAACAAAACAACAACAACATACCATAAGAAAAAATAATTAGATACATAAGATGATGACAAATTGTGATTACTAGGGAAAGGCAGAACTATTGCATTTTATTAGAAAATAACTTCTGTGGCTATGAAGAGATGAACTTCTTTGCATGGGTATCTAAAACCTCTTCGAGGAGACAGTACATCATTTAGACCTTTAGGACAGCAGTAGTCTACCCATTCAGAGTAAGAGAGGATCTGTACATTTGTATGGAACATCAGGTTTTCCAATTTGGAGTTTCAAGGCACGTGTAAGGAAAGCCAATGGTGGCACCTAGATATTTGGGAATGAATATACACCAAGAAGTTAATGTGTATTAATTCATTTCCAAATATAAGCACAATGAAAAAAAATGCAAACATAAAATGTAGGTATCATTTTTATTTTTTCATTTCTATTTATTGGGAAAAAAATGAAGTAATACGCTGAAGCCTATGGGTCAAGTCAATGCTGAAGTCAGAATACAAATGGGAGCATTTTATTTATTTAAATTAAGATGGGAAATCCAGCCGAAATCAGAGATGGGGGGGTGCATCATCAGTTTATCAAGAGTATCATTGTTAAGATACTTAATTTTGAGATGGATAACAGCAATCAATGAGATGCAAAGTTGGCAATTGGATATATGAGTTTACAGTCAAGGCTGAATGTTGAACTTTGGGATTTATAATGCATGTACAGGCAATTTCTGTTGCCTGACAAGATGGAGTAGCAAGGGTTAGGAATTGCTCCTGTTTAAAGCAGCCAAACAAAACAGACAAGATAAAGAAAACAATGGTTTGAGGAACACTAGACATCAGGTAATAAAGGAGAGAAATATCTAAGAGTCAGGGAATAAAACAAAGTGAACCTTAAGATTATACCAGCCTATCTTGAGGGAGTTTCTAGGTGTGGTGCAAGTAGAAGGAGCTGAGATAAAGGAAAACAGACTCTAAGTTGAGGGTACAGACTAAAGTCCAGAGAAACCAAATAAATAGAGCTGCACAGAGTCCATACAGGACTGAAAATAGTGTCTGCTCCAACTGGCAAGTTTAGAGAAACCTCATCACTCAGCTGGCATTGGGCAGAGGCTTCATAGCAACCTTGTTTCCTGAGAAGATGGAGTAGCAAGGGTTAGGAATTGCTAATTGCTTAGGTATGAGATAATTAGCCCTATGCAAAATGTTATGACCCTACTAGTCACACTGTATATTCAATACCCCAGATTATCAAAGTGTTTTCATGGAATTTATTTGCATCCCAGAATAATGTTGAAGACTATTTAAAGAGTTACAATATCCAGGTCCAACAAGGTAAAATTCTCAAATTCTACTATTCAATTGAAGATTCTAGGGAAAATCTTGCAATCATGCAAATCAATACAAATCTTAAGGAAAAGAATATATTTATTAATCAAAACCGTTTCAGAGGGCCTTGGAGTTGTAGCTCAGCAGTAGAGCACTTGCCTAGTATTTGTGAGACATTGCATTCGATTCCCAGCACCACATATAAATAAGCAAATAAAATAAAAACTGAAAATAAAATTGAAAAAACTGATTCAGAACAGGCACAGATTTTAGAGTTAGCAGGCAAGAACACTAAAACTATTATAATATTACTATTATATCTGAGGTGTCCAAAAAGTCAAGTAGAGACATAGGAGATTTTAAAAGATACAGAATAGGGCTGTGAATATAGCGAAGTCGGTAGAGTGCTTGCCTTGCATGCACAAGGCCATGGGTTCAATTCCCAGCACCACATGCACACAAAAAGGTACAGATTATACCTATAGATATGAAAACTATAGTTCATAAGATGAAATGAATAGGATGAAAGGCCAATTAGACAGAAGAATAAACTTCTATTGAAATTTAAGATATAGCTTAGGATATTCCAAAATAAAATACACAAAAAAAGAGAATTAAGGTAAACAAAATTAGAATCAGTGATTTATGGAGCAACTTCAGTTATCATACTATATCTGTATCTGTTGCTTTTAAAGGAGAGGGTAGGGAAAAATACTTGAAGAAATAATGACAAAGTTTTTTCTAAATTGGATGAAAATTATAACCCACTGATCCAATCCGCCTAACAGACTCCAACCACAAGACAAAGAATACTGCATCATGATACATCATAATCATAATTCTCTAAAATAGTGATAAAAATCTTAAAGGCAGTTAAAATATTGCACATAAGAAGAAAAAGTAAAGGACAACAAATTTCTTATTGGACACAATAAAAACAAGATAACAGAGAAGCAAAAATCTTTAAAGTACTAAGGGAAAATAAACATCTTTGTGCAGAATTTTTTTAACCCTAAAAATATCTTCTTAGAATAAAGAGACACATGGGGCTGGGGTTATAGCTCAGTGGTAGAGCACTTGCCTTGCACATGTGAGGCACTGGGTTTGATCCTCAGCACCACATAAAAATAAATAAAGTTAATATATTAAAAAAGAGACACAATAGAGAGTTTATCAGAAATACAAAAGCCAAAATAATAATTTATTGACAGCAGATCTGAGATGCGGAATAGGAACAGAAGACATTAAGGAACTTTATTGGGCAGAAGAAAAAATTTTAAAATAGATATACACAAGGCAATGAAGAGCATCAGAGACAAGAACTACATTGGTATATAGATACATATATACTAATATATAAAAATATTTATTTATAGCCACACACAGTGGCGCTCACCTGGAATCCTACTGGCTCAGGAGGCTGAGGCAGGAGGATCAAGAGTTCAAAGTCAGCCTCAGCAAAAGCGAGGGGCACTAAGCAACTCAGTGAGATCCTGTCTCTAAATAAAACACAAAATAAGACTGGGGATGTGGCTCAGTGGTCAAGTGAACTTGAGTTCAATCCCTAGTATCCCCACCCCCCAAAATTTAGATATACACATACATTTATGGATATAGATGGCAACCACAATGATATGTTTATATATGTGTATATATTTTTGTATATTAATATGGATATGTGTATGTATGTATATACATTTATATACACACATACAGAAAGGAAAAAGGCTTTTCCTTGTTATTTAGTATCTCTAAAGGATAATATATTATTAAACAAAATTATTTATAAAAGTATTTTGGGGCTATAATTTATATATAATTTGAGTGAATAAAATACCATAAAAGACTTGAAATAAATGAAAGTATGTGGTAATAGTGTTCTACATGTGGACAGTATGATAGAACTTGAAGTTTGAATGAATTGAGTTAAAGTTCTATTCTCTTAAACCTTTAAAGTTAATATGTCAACCAAAGGAATAAAAGGGAGTCATAAAAGCACTCAATTTATCTAAAACAAGTGGAGAAAAAAAGAATTAAGGGAGAATAAAAAATAAATATGAGAAATCGAAAACCCAAAAAACAAGATGATGGATTTAAACATGTTAACAATCACATTAAATGTAAATTGACATTGGCTGGGGTTGTAGCTTGGTGGTAGAACTCTTGCCTAGCATGTGTGAGGCACTGGGTTCGACTCTCAAAATCACATATAAAAAATAAAGGTCCATCAACATCTTAAAAAATATTTAAAAATGTAAATTGACAAAATATTCCAATTAAATAGTAGAAATTGTTAGGCTGGTTAAAATGAAATGTAATCAAAATATAAGACAAAAATAAGTTTAAAGTAAAATTGAGTTAAAGCTGTATAACATCAGATAAAAAAAATGTCAAAGGAAAGACTATAACCAGGGAAAACAAAAAAATCATTTCATGCTGGTAACAGGATCAATTCAGTAATCATATAATAACCTTAAGGATTTATATTCTTATAACAGCAATTCAAAGTACAAGAAAAATGTGATAGAACTTTAAGAGAAATTGCCAAATCCACAATTAGATTTGGAGATTTTAATACCTCTCTCTTATATTTGATACACTAGATACACACTTATTGGCCACTTATTGACAATTACCAGCCAATCTAATAAATTGATATTTATTGACTTAAAATAATAGAATGCACAGAATTTTCCAGTGCATATGAAACATTTATCATGAAGTTGACCATGACAGAGTCTCAGTAAATTTCAAAGAATTCAAGTTATAAAAATTATGCTTTTGACTACAATGAAAGTAATTAAATACCAGTGGGGAAAAAAGTCATTAGAAAATTTCCCAAAAGCTGTAAACAAAATAATACAGTTCCAGTACTATAGTTATTACTCATGGGTCAAAGGATAAACCAAAAATAGAAATTAGAAAGCATAATGCCTTGTGGCAGTACACGCCTGTAATTCTGGGAACTCAGGGGGCTGAGACAGGATGATTACAAGTTCAAGGCCAGCCTCAGCAGCTTAATGAGGCCCTAAGCAACTTAGTGAGGCCCCGTCCCTAAATTTAAAAAATTTTAAAAAGGACTGGGGATGTGACTCAGTGGTAAAACTGAGTTCAATCCCCAGTAACAAAAGAAAATGAAATATAGTGGCTTGAAGAAAAAGAAAACTACATAAAGATTTGTAGGATGTTCCTAAACTAGTGATTACAGGAATTTAAGGTTCTGAATGTCCATTCTTAAAATGAAGAAAGGTTTCAAATAGAGAAACTTAGTTTTCTCTCTCACAAAGCACATCTGAGGTTCAAATTAAATCCAAAATAAGCAAAAAAAAATCAAAACATCTAATCTTTATATGTGTGTGTGTTCTTTTTTTTAAATACATGACAATATAATGTATTTTGGTAAATTATATCTAAGTAGAGTATAACTTATCCTAATTAGGATTCTATTCTTGTTGTTATGCAGAGTTACCCTAGTTATGTATTCAAATACAAGGCTAGGAAAGTGATGGCTGATTAATTCTAATGTACTTCCTATTCCCCTCTCCCATCTTCCCTTCATTCCTCTTTGTTTAAGTCAATGGATTTTTGTCTTGTGTTAGCATCCACATATCAGAGAAAACATTCAGCCTTTGGATTTGGGGGATTTGGCTTATTTCATATAGCATGATATTCTCTAGTTCCATCCATTTACCAGCAAATGCCATAATTTCATTCTTCTTTATGGCTGAGTAATATTCCACTATGTATATGTACCACAGTTTCTTTATCCATTCATCAACTTAAGGATACCTAGGTTTTCCATAGCTTAGCTATTATGAGCTGAATTGCTATATATATATTTATATGGCTGTGTCACTTTAATATGCTGATTTTAAGTCCTTTGGTTATAGACTGAGGAGTGAGATAACTGGGTCAAATGGAGGTTCCATTCCATGTTTTCTAAGGAATCTCCATACTGCTTTCCACAGTGGTTGTACCATTTTGTGGTCCCATAAAAAAATGTATGAGAGTAGTTTTCTCCTCACAGCCTCACCAATATTTATTGTTTCTTGTATTCTTAATAATTTCCATTCTGACTGGAGTGAGATGGAATCTCAGTGTAGTTTTAATTTGCATTTCTGTAATTGCTAGAGATGTTGAACATTTTTTCATATACATTTGACCATTTGTATTAAAAAAAAACAATGACATTTTCTAAGAAATAGAAAATGCAATTATGTAATTCATTTGGAAACAGAAGAGGCCCAGAATACCCAAAGAAATCCTCAGGGAGAAAAGTGATGCAGAAGACATCATAATATCAGACCTTAAATTATGCAGAGCTATAGTAACAAAAACAGTATGGCATTGGCACAAAAACAGACATGAATACCAGTGGAACAGAATAGAAGATGCAGACACGCACATCAATACAGTTATCTCATCCAAGACAAAGGAGCCATAAATGTACATTGAAGAAAAGATGGCCCACTCAACAAATGGTCCTAGGAAAACTGGAAATCCACATGTCATAGAATGAAATTGAACCTTTATCTCTCACCCTGCACAAAACTCAATTCAAAGTGGATCAAGGACCTAAACATTAGACCAGAGACCATGTGCCTAATTACAAGAAAAAATAAGCCCAAATCATGTCAGTTTGGGAACCAACTTCCTCAATAAGACTCCTAAAGTGCAAGAAGTAAAATCAAGAATCTATAAATGGAATGATATCAAACTGAAAAGATTTTTCACAGCAAAGGAAACAATCAAGAACATGAACAGAGAGCCTACAGAATAAGAGAAAAATCTTTACCACCTGAACCTCAGGTAGAGCATTAATCTCTAGGATATATAAAGAACACAAAAAACTTAACACCAAAAAAAAAACCCAATCAATAAGTCAGCAAAGAATAATCTAGTCTTTAATGAAATATCAAACAGAAAAGCAACAGAGAAAATAAATGAAAGAGAAACCTGTTTTTGTTCATTGGTAATGTTATCACCTCTCTGACCAGACTGATCACGAACAAGAGTGAAGACACAAATGAACAATATTGAGAACAAATGGGAAGATATCAGACATTGCTACAGAACCTCCAGACAGTGTCATGAAAGGGATATCATGAACAATGGGATGGCTTTGAGGAAATGCACAAACTCTTAGGGAGACTCATATGTCCAAGCCACCCCAGGAAGACATAAAACAAGTAGCTCTGTATCTGTAAAATACATTGGAGTTGCAGTTTAAAAATGCCCCTGAAGTTAATTTGAGATTTTGATAGTTTTGCTAGTGAATTCTACCAGCCTTTTAAGAAAGAATTGATATGAAAATTTCAAGAATATAGGAAAGCTTATGCTACCACACTTTGAGACTTGTAATAAAGAAAAAACACTAATATCATATAGTGTAATTATAAAGTTGTAATTACACTATATGATATTAGTAATAAGACATGCAAACATATCAAGAAGATCAAATAGAATATCCAGAAATATTAGATTCATATATCCATGATCAGCTGATTTTTTGTGAAAATTGCAAAAGCAAATCAGTGACTTTTCAATAAATATATGGGAACACTTGTACATGTATATGGAAGTAAAAAGAACTTCAATTTTACCCTATATAATAACCAATAATTAATTCAAAATGAGTCATAGAACTAAATGTCAACTATAAAACTTCTATAAGGAAACACTAAGAGAAAAATCTGCATAACCTTGAGCTAGGTGAAGGGTTATAATACATGCTAGTGGGGTTTTAGCTTGTTTTTGATTTGAAGTGGTGGAGATCAAAGCCAGGGCCTTGCACATGCTAGCAAGTGTTCTACCACTGAGTCATACCCCTGCCCTGAGTGACTACATATAATAATACAACCAGAGTTCTTAAAAGAAGATCAGTGATAATGGATTTTTTCCAAATTAAGAACATCTATTCTTCAAAAGATAATGTTAAGAAACTCAAAATGCAAGTCATATAGTTAGAGAAAATATTTTCAAAGAACTTTTCTGATAAACGGCTTATACTCAGTATATTAATAGAGGCAGGAGGAAGGGATCTATTAAAATTTGAGAATAAAAAAGCAGAGTCTAAGTTTTACAAACACTCTAAAAATTTAAACTGACATTTCACCAAGAAAGATTTATGGTTAGCAAATAAGCACCAAAAAGTTGTGCTTATTTAAAACATAATGCTGATTATATTACTAAATAATAAGATGGACCACATCGTGTGTTAATGGAAATATGGAAATACAGACAAAACTCTCACGTACTTATGGTGGTAGTGTAAAATGGACAACTACTTAAAAATACAGTTTGACAGTTGTGTAAGTAATTAAGTAATAAGATCCAGCTCTTCCACTCTTAAATATTTGCACAAGAGAAAAGAAAGCTAGTGTTCATACAAAACTCATACAAATGTTCATGAAAAATTCAGTACTAATCATCAAAAAAAAACAAAAACCATGGAAACGATTCAAAGGTTTATCATCAGACAATGCATAAACCAATTCAAGGATATCCATACAATAGAATACTACTCAGCAATAAAAAGAATGCCACATATTCTCAAAGTAAGTAAACTGAACCAAGAGAATCTTACTTGCTTTATGCCTGTATTTATATAGAAGTCTTAAAACGCAAACTAATCTATAGTATCTATAAAGCACATCAGTGGATGCCTGGTAGTGGTGGAATTGGAAGAGATTAAAATGTGGCATAGGAAACTTTTGTTGGGGTTGACTATATTTACTATCTCGATTTGTTATAGTTTCACAAGTGTGTCCATATATTAAAACTTAGACTGATAACTTAAAATATAGCTATGTTCATGGAATTTGGATTAATGTATGTCAAAAATAATAACACATAGATGGCGATTTTGAGTTGCTTAAGATTGTCAAGAAAGGAAATACTGTGATAAAAGAGAAGATGGAAGACTAAACTTTAAGACACCTGACATTTAACTATCAGATAAAGGAGGATGGGTTTACAGCAGGTTACCCAGAAGATGGCATGGGAGGGTTCGAAAGAAAAGACATCACAGAAAAGCGGCTTTCAAGAAGGAGGGAGCAGTCAGCAGTGTGAAATTCTGCTGAGAATTCAGATACAATGGGAACTTGCTATGTCCATTGAATTTGTATTAATGGAGATCTCAGAGGCTTTAATAAGATCTGTTCTGTTGAAATCATGTGGGTGGAAGTCAGAGTAGAGTGGAATGAGGAATGAGTGGGAGGTGAGGAACTGGTGAGGCTGAAATAAGTTTTTTAGGAAGATCATTGAGAGAGCCAAAAGAGAAGCTGGAGAAGGAGTCAAAGTGCAGACTGTATGTGCGTGTGTGTGCACGTGCACACGTGTGTACAATGGATGTGCTCTGAGCATGTTAAAATGGGGAATAAATATTCAAATAGAGAAACATAAAAAGAGAAGGAAAAGAGGAAACTCGCGCTGGAGTATCAGTACCTCCAAAAGTGGGAGGAAGAAAATCTGAAGCACAGCTGGATGAATGATCCACACAGGAAGATTTTTGTTTGCGAGATAATTGTTTGTGTCTCTAGATGGTTCCTGGCATATTGTCAGATTTCAGCAACTATTTGTGGATAAATGGATGAATAAATGCAGGAAAAATATTTTCAAATCCCTCATACTCAAATGATTCAGTCACCAAAAGGTAACATGAAATTTTTATTCCACCTGGCTTATATTAAACTTTGATCTCCATTCCAGTGTGCAATTATACCTCAAATGCTTTTTCAATCTAATATATTTTACCTTAATGAAATGCTACTAATAAACTTTAAAGGGACAGATGTTAAACTTATCATTTGCAATATATTATTAATCTTGCTTACTTATTACCTGAAAGGAGGAAACATGCAATTTGGTCCCAAAATAAGCATATTTTTTTTAGAGTTCAGTAGATTCACAATTGCAGTACAACTGCCCTATGTCATTTTTATTAATTTAGATTTTTGGCCTCGTTCCAGTGTTGATGAAAAAGCTGAAAAAAATTATGAGAAATCAGCGCACTCTATATATGCTTTGTTTGTGTATTTGGTTTTTGGCTCTCACCAAAACTATAAACTCATTTGGAATTCAAAGAGAACCCTCCTGTTTTAATCAGCTATTTTCCCCCCCCTCTGTGACCAAAAGACCTGACAAGAACAATGTAGAGGAGGAAAGTTCATTTGGAGCTTACAGTTTCAAGTTCCTTGGTCCATAGATGGCCTGCACCCATTGCTCTGGGCCTGAGGTTAAGCAGAACTTCACACAGGAAGGGTGTAGTGGAGGAAGGCAGCTCAGAACTCCTCACCAGGAAGCAGAGAGATAACTCTGCTCTCCAGAGACAAAATGTAAATCCCAAAGGCACACCTCCTAACCCCCCACCTCCAGGCACACCCTACCTGCATACTGTTACCAGCCAATTAATCCATTTTTTTTATTGGTTGTTCAAAACATTACAAAGCTCTTCAAATATCATATTTCATACATTAGATTCAAGTGGGTTATGAACTCCCATTTTTACCCCGTATACATATTACAGAAGATTAACACATTGATTTGGTTAAAGCTCTCATAATCTAATCTTGTCACCTCTAAATTTTCTTTCATGTTTTCACACATGAGCTTTTGGTGGATGCCACATAAATACTTATTGTGATACTTAAGTCAACTGAACAGCTTAGTCATTGTGCTCAGAGCTTTAAGGAATTGACTTAGCCAAGGTTTATTTCAAATTATACAGGTAAGGGATCACACCTAGGTACAAAAATAGTTTGCAAAGCACTTTCACTGGAATCACAAAGTACAATAAAAGGAAAGAAATTAGAAACAAGGTAGGATTTGGTTCAGTGATGGAGGTTGCTTTCCAGTGCTTTAGAAACATGACTTGTACGTTGTCCCTACTTTGGCTTTAGATTTGAAATTCTGTATTTGTTAAAGAGGGTTTTTCTTTCTTTCTTTCTTTTTTCTTTTCTTTTTTTTTTTTTTTGTGGTACTGGGGATTGAATGGAGATATCACTCTTCCAATGCTCTATATACCTAGCCCTTCTTATATTTCAAGACAGGGTCTTGCAAAGTTGCCAAGGCTGGCCTTGAACTTGCAATCCTCCTGCCTCAGCCTCCTAAATTGATGGGATTAGAGGTGTATACCTCTGTGCCTTGCTCAGAATAGCTATTTTCTTAAAGAGAACATTTTATTTCATATTTCCAGGATAATAGTTATTTTTATGTTATTAACTGACTAAATTCATAATTAACATATACAATGTGTGTTGTGAGGTAACCTTGTGACCTTGGGCAAACCACTTCACAGATCCTGTATTCTCCCACCTGACAATGAAGAAATAATTCCCTTGTTTCAACACCATGAAGATTGCTTCTTCTATAAAAAGTGGTCACTATTTGGTGAATAGTCAACATTCAGTAATTAACCTCTCTGAAGAGCTCCCTGTTATTACAGCCTAGCCACAGTAATTAAGCAAATTATAATCCAAAGTAATATCAGGTATGAGAGTTGGATAGCAAAATCAGAAAGGAGACCTGATGAAAATGTGATCTCTAGGTGTTTATTTATAATTCCAAGAAAACTTGTGCTCTCCTCTAGTGTTCAAACACAAGGACTTTAAACTGTAAAGAAAAATCAGTTTGAATATCTGAAAGAGTATATCCAACTTTGTGAATTCCACAGTTCAGGTAACTTGGGTTGACTTTGCACAATGACTTTAAAACTTTCCACTTGTTTGTCAATTTGACCTGACTGCTAATGACTTTGGGGTGTGGAATGGGAGATGCATGCATCTTGAATATGATATCGTACATAATCATGTTATCAGTCTCATTTTCAAAAACCCCCAGTGACCCTTTTTCTTCTCCTTAAGTTCTATTCAGATACATGATACTATAACTGAGACCTCATTTACAATAAAAGAACTTTTTTTGCTCAACTGTGCACACTAGGCTGGACAAATCCTATGAGATGCCTTCTTACTATGAAAACTTTACAAACGCTATCTGGAATAAATAAGTGTGGTCTTTTTGAAAGTTTTATTTTTGGCCTTGGATCTTCTAAACCAGGCTGATGTTAAAGATTTTAGCTTAAACATTTTGGCTGATTTTGCTAACTAAACACAAGCTTGATGTGTACCATTAATGGCTTGCATTTCTTTGGTCTCAAAATTTGCCTAATTGTTACCAAAACAGGTACAGAAAATGTGTCCCTCTCCATGACTTTCTTTGAGTTAAAATGAATATATTCTATGATTCTTAGGTAAATAGAAAGTCTGAACTTGATTGAAATTGGAAGAACATAGAAAAAAATATTAACTCACCTGAAGAAAAAAAACACTTAAAATAAAAAAATACCTGAACTTGTTAGAAGATTATTTATAATAAAAACACTTCAGATTTGAAGTGATAATTGCTCTCCAAAAATCATAACAGAAAAAGCTAGTGCCATCAACTTTCAGAAAGACTTCAAACACTTTTGATGAAAGCTTGCTCTCAGCCTTGATCTAAGCCAGAGGAAAATACTGTAATTGTGTGTGAGATGGGAAATAAACTCAGAGCTGAATATGTTTAAATGTTCATATTCTTTCTGATTAGCAAAATTTATTTGCAAAAATGTATTTCTGCCTTTAACATAGCCTATTATAAATACAAATTGTACAAAACTTCAAATATATAATAATTTTAAAAAACACTGTGATATTTTCCATTGAAAGTGACAAGAAAACATTCTATCTACAGCATTACGTTGATATTTGGTTCTTTCAATTCCAAAGACAGAATAAGACATCATATGTACTGTTATATATTAGAGATTACCAGGATGGATGGCAAATTCCATCAAAGGATGTGAGAATCTCAAGAAAACCATGTTCTATGCAGTGTGTCTCAAAAACAAACAAATAAAGTAAGAAAATTAAAAATATATTCTTTTAGAAATACAGAATATTATATATATTCTAATATGTTAGATAATATTTTTATATATTCTAATATATATTTTATATCCCTAAGCAAGGTGCCCTAGAGACCTAAAAATGGTTTAAATGGCTTGTACCAGGTCAATCCTTTGCCTGAATGGAATAAAATGGTAAACTGCCTATTAAGTTGGCTGTTTGAAGTGGTCTCACTAAACATGAATGGGAATATGTAAGTTTTATATATTTCATATCTTCTCTTTGTTTTCAGTGTTGTCTATGGCTGGAAAATGTGATTCTACAATACATGGTCCATAAAAAGCTTAAAATTGTTTATATTAAATCTTAGTGCTATTTGGGGATCCTGAACTCTAACTTCCATTATTTGTTTTGTTGTTGTTGTTCTTTATAGGTATACATGACAGAAGAGTGTATTTTGACATATTATACATTCATGGAATAACTTAGGAACTCTAACTTTCTTATTTTTCAGATGGGTGAACTAAGATGCCATGTGCCATTAGTTAATTGAGGAATTCAGAATTTAAATATTTAATTCAATGTTCTTTTTGCCCCACACATTTTTTATTTCCCCAGTAGTAAGAATTTGTAGCTCAGAATAGCTTCGCATGAATAGGGTTCCCCCACCCCAGTCTTATTTAAACTTTTTTACTCCCTAAAATTTCCAAGAAAGAAAAGAAGCTACAATATTCTAGAAAATTAGATTATCACAGGATGTAAATCTAGAATCTAGAGATGATGTTAATTATTACAAACACAAACACACACACACACACACACACACACACACACACTGGAGTAGAATGAGAAAGGAAAACTGTCAGTTGTTATAGCATATCTCAGAAACTGGAAAACAAAGTAATCCTTCATAATTTCTATACTTTTCTTTCCCTAATTATGTATTGTATCATTCCATTGGTTAGAAAATTGAGTAGCAAGCCTCTGTTTTTCTCAAGCATAGAATGGGAAACAAGTACTTTCTTGACTTTTCTACATCTTCACCCCCACCTGCCATTTTCCTGTATCTACGAAGAGATTGCTAATTGCATAAAATAACTGATCAGAAATTATGAATACCAGGTTATGATCAGTGTGTTCTATAAGAAATAAACATTGGTGGGAATAAGAGACTTGGGACTAGTATTTGGTGAGTTCATGATCCAAATGAACTGGGACTAGAAGGAATGTTGACCCACTAGAGCTACGGTGTGCTAGGTCAACTTTTACCCCAGAATGGTGCAAATCAACCTGACATCTAGCTATATAGATATGCGATCAAAGAAGGCAATGGTGTATGGATCAAGATAATTACAATCTTAACTTTTCTAATTTTACCTTGTTTGAAGATGAGCAGAGAAGAAAAGACAGTTTGAAATCTACAAATAGTTATGGTAAAAAAAGGGGGGGACACAAAACAATATCCAGAAAACTTAAAAAGGCATACCTTTAAAATAATTGATTACACAATCCAGAAAGAAATATAGAAATAATTTTTGATCATTTATAGATAGGAAAACATATAATTTTGAAATATTATTACATGGTCAAAGAAAAAGCACAGGAAAGATTGAAAAAGGAGATGGAAGACATAAAAAAATAATATGTGAACTAGCAAAATTGATATACTAGAAGACAGAAGCAACATGATTGACAGTGCAGAACAGTGAATCTGTGCTAAAAAAGGATAAAATTTAGTTCTCGTAGATTTTAAGAAAAAACGAAACTGTATTTGGAAACCATGACAGTATGCTTCCTCCTGATAAATACACAAAAGCAAAATTTATGATAGACATTTCTGAGAAAAATATTCTAAAACTAAAAGTTAATATTAAAGCACAAGTATAACACAAACCTAAACATATGGAAAATAAATTCAATCATCCATGGAGAAGACAAAATATGACTATATAAGAGCCTTAAATTTTGAAGAAAAAAAAAGCAGCCTTAAATTTTGAGTAAAAACTCCAACGTGTTATCTCTGATATTTAGAAACTATTTGTGAGCACAATTAAATTAACATGAGGTAAATTAGAAAAAAAATGAATCTGGGAACCCCATTCTATTGAAGTTTCTATTTCTTTTATTCTAATATCTGTCTAAAAGTTTCTAAAAGGTATACCTGGCAATATTGTCAATTCAGAGATTGCTATTTCCCAGGAACTAGACTTGAAATTGTCAAAATGTTTTTTACCACCAGGTGTGAATTAACTAACATCCTGTGGCCTATTTGAGGTTGTAGTCTGTCTCTTGTAAGGCATATATCTATCGTAGTGACTTTTACTATTTGTGATATTCAGAGATCCTAATCTATGTCTTATAGGCATGAACCTTTCTATAAATCTACAAGCTTTTATCTGCTGATGGAATCACACCTTGTGGCTAAAATAATTCCTTTTCACCAACCAAACATCTGCTAATATCTTCAGGTTGCGTTCAACTGATTGAATGCAACCTGAAGATATTAGTAGATGAACTTACTTCTCAACAGTTATTTCCTTATCTCTCAAGTAATTAGGTCTTTAAAAACTAGATAGTTCATATTTTCTAAAGTGCTAGAAAAGGAGATGTTTTACTTTGTTTAGAGGTCAGGGAAACCCTGAAGGCTTTATATTAAGGTTCAAAATTTTCTTGTCTAAAACTTTAATTTTTTGGTATATCTGATGTTAAATAACATTTTCTCATAATATTTGTGTGCCATAATATTTTTAAGAACATCCAAGAAAGGAAGGTAGGAGAGAAAGAAGGGGAGAGAGGGAAGGAGAAAAGGATAAAAAGAAAAATAAAGGGGAGAGTGGGGCAATTCTTGATGAATTTTCATCCATCAGAGAATAATATATATTTTCTTTGAAAACTGGGCTATTCTAATCCTCAATTGCCTTTAGTTTCTTTTGATGAGGTTCCAAAATATGTTGGCCAAATTAAAAGTAATCTCCAAATTGGCATATATCATTATGCATGTTTAAATTTAACATATGTTATTAGACATAAGTTTAAGTAAAGTTCAGGAGAAATATACACATTTTTCACCAGATAAAAGCATTGCTGATATGTCTTAATTCGCCTGGATATTATCCATATGCTTTGTACATGCTGTATTCTATACAAGAATTAAGTTGATTTCAAATTCCACAAGATCCCATAATAAATCATCATTCTTTTCCTCTAAGACTCAAACTGTGTGATGATAAGAAAATCATATAGAAACTTTTCTTTTTAGTAATAGAAAATAAGGTTTTTATATAATTATGTTATTCAACTTTTCATCACTATAACAAAACACCTGAGATAATTAACTCATGAAGAGAAAAGGTTTATTTTGGGTCAGAGATTTGGGGTTTCAGCCCATGATTCATTGGTTCAATGGCTTTGGGGCTAGAGTAAGGCAGTGAATCATGGAGAGAGATTGTGGTGAAATAGAACTGTTCACCTTATCACCAGAAAGCAAAAGAGAGAAGAATGAGCCGGGGTCCCATAATCCTTTTCAAGGGCATGCATCCAGTGACCTATGGACCCTGCATGAGGCCACACTTCATAAAGATTTTACCACCTCCCACAAGCAGCAAGCTTGGACCAATCCTTTAATCCACGGTCCTTTGAGGTTCATTCATTGTCCAAACTATAGCAATCTCATTCCCTTTTATTCATCTAGTGAGTCAGAAAATTGGAACAAAAAAAAATCTGAAAACAGTATGGAAAAGGGGCTTACTCATTGGAATGAGATAGGATAACTTGAAAGTTGTATCATCACCATTTTAATGAATGCAATATTAATTATTCTTTATCAGCCAAGAAAAATTCTTATGTCTTTAAAAGATTTTACTGAGATTTATCTAAGCTTGTTTGAAAATACATTTTGAAACTAAAATGCATTTTTCTGAAATAAAATGGCAATAAAGTAGAGGTACCCATTAGTACCCAATGGATGATGTTTCCAAGAATACCTGTGGCTACCCAAATCTGCAGATGCTCAAGTCCCTTATATCAAAAGGCTTGACGTTTGCATGTAATCTATTGAATCCTTCTGTATACTTTAAATTATTTCTAGACTACTCATAATACTTAATACATTGCAAATGCTGTGCAAATATCCATTCTACTATGTTGTTTAGGGAATATTGGCAGGAAAAAATTCTTTACATGCTCAGTACAGATGTAACTGAGTTTTTCTTAAATATTTTCATTGGATGAATCCCACAAGCAGCAAGTTTGGACCAATCCTTTAATCCATGGGCCTTTGGGGATCATTCATTGTCCAAACTATAGCATAGATGCAGAGGAAAGACTGTATTAGAAAAGTAAGTTCAACTGAAAAGGAAATATAAAATATTATGATAATATCAAGAAAAATGCAACACACACATACACACACACACACACACACACACACACACCATGATTATTTTCCAGCATCCTTACTATTATTTCCATGGTTTATCTTCCTCTCTCCATAATACTGCCATGCACACCCTAACTACATTTATGCTATATTCTTCACATACACCACCCTAAGCATTAAAAGTTGGCACCCCATAAAGGACAGGACAGTCTTAGTATTCCAGCCATAGTGTCATAACCAATTGGTCCACAAGCAGGCACAAGATTTATATTAGGCTACAGTTTTTGTTTTTTTTTTTTTTTTTACTAGTGTTACGTTTTGAAATATACAATAATCAGTGCCCTTCTCTCCTGAAGTCACAAGACTTAATATTTGAGAGATTTTTTAAAAATCATAAATCATTCAAAAGAAGAGGCACAGAGTTTCTTGAGTGTTGGCAAAGTCTGTGTCCTAGTGTTTAGCTCTGTCTCTCTCTAAAGGGTAAAGGAAATGCCAGAGGACCCTTCAATACTGCCTTAGATTACAGAAACCAATGTACCTTCATTTCACCTCAGCCCAGGTGGAACTGGGTCTCTAATAATACCAAAAATAACTTATATTGAATTAAAACAAATTCAATATAAAAACTGTAAAATCACTTAACAGTTTGATAATTTCAGTCATCTCATAAATTGAGTGAAAAAAATAAATTCAACAAAAATTATGTGAAATACTTTACTAGCTCCCTTACACAGGATTTGGTAAGAGAGACAATAAAAGATCTAAAGTAATTGTAGGAAAAAGTAAAGTGTGTGAATTATCTAGCATGGTAGAGTCATTCATTACTGGGACTCTAATAAAAATCTGCCTCTAGGCCAACTTTTTCCGGTGGTGTCCCAGTTTTACATGTTTCTAATGAGAAGTGTCTGGAATTATGGAAAAAAAAAACTATAGCTGCTTTGAAAAGTTCTGGCACTAAATGCGAATCTTTGGTCACACATAAAACTGAATAAAAATAAAACTCTAATCCTGTACCAACTAAACTAAGCCCCAATCTCTCTATTAGTGAGAACATGAAAATAGCAGCTTGTTGACCCTTTTTAGATGCTCCCGAGGGTCAGAGTCAGAACATGCAAGGAGGCAGAAGAAGCGAGAGAAAATAGTTCAGTCATGAGCCACCTAACAACAGGGACACTTTATGAGAAGTGTGTCACTGGGAAAATGGATAAGTGAACTTTTGCCAATTCAGATGGCTTAGCCTAGCGCACACCTAGATTATGTTCAACTTCTTTTTTTTTTTTAAATCATTCTGTCCAAAACACCTTACAAGATAACCTTAGAGGAGGAAAAGATTATTTGGGCTCAAGGTTTTGGAGTTCTCATTCCATTGTCAGCTGACTCCATTTCTATAGACCCAAAGTGATGTCGTACTTCATGGCAGAAGGGTATGGCAGAGGAAAGCTATTCAACTCATGGTAACAGTGAAGGAAAGAGAGGAAGAGGGAGAGGGGCAGACAAAAAGAAAGAGGGGGACGGAGGGAGAGAGAGAGAGAGGGAAACCAGAGAGAAGATAAACCCTGCCAGGACACACCCCAACTAGATCCTACCTCCCAGTAGTCCATTCTACTATCAACTGGATTAATCCACTGATGAGGTCAAAGCCCTTACAATCTAATTGCCTAAACGTCCCACCCCTGAAACTTGTGGCTTTGGGGACCATGTTTTCAACACATGAGCTTTGAGAGATGTTTCAGATTCGAACTATAACAACATGCATCTCTAGCCTATTGCACCTCGGACCATAACAAACAAAGACACATGAGATGAAATCAAGCATGAGAGAAATGATGCAATCAAGAGATGCAATCAACTCGAGCTATATAAGGCTGCTGCCTGCATAACACAGCATGCTATTTTACAATAAACTTTTTATATGTAGAAGAGGACACTTTAGACTAATTATAAAATGTATAGCAAACATACATAGACAAGTAGCTTAGTTGTTCTTCCTCACTATCATGTACTGTACAAAATTGTGCGATACTTTTAAATAACTGACAGCACAGTAGGTTTATTGGCACCAGCATCACCAATGTGCTGTGCTATGACACTGTGACAGATAGAACATCACTAGATGATAGGATGTTTTACCTCCATTATAATCTTATGGAAATGCCATTGAATGTGTGGTCCATGTTGACCCCAACCTTATGCAGTGCATGGCTGCCATAACTAAGAAACAGAAATCTCCAATCTCACATTTCCTGACTCTTTTCCCTTAAGTTTTTTTTTTTTTTCATTCCACTGTTTGCCTCCAAAATGAAATTAGAGACTAGTTCATCTTTAGCAGGCAGAAAGGAATTTACCAAAATGTTTAAAGTTTGAAGTTTGAGTTTGGGGACTCCCTCTGGCTACTATTGTTTCAGAGTTTCTAGGTGGGAAGGTAGACTGCATTCAGGCAGCATTTCTCAATAGGTGCTCCTGGTAAATTGAATAGGAAGGTTTTTGGAAGAAAGGCATTGAATTTCCAAATTTCTAGCAACCCATTGTGATTTATTTTCTCATTTAAAATAAGTATCTGTTTTAGTACTTACTCTTGTGTTCAATAATTTATATTTATAGTGAGCTGAATTGTGTCCCAACCCCCAAAACATCATATGTTCAAGTTCTATCTTCCAATGTGGCATTTGGAGACAGAATTTTTAGGGAGGTAACTAAAGGGGAATGAGGTCATAAGGGTGATTATGTTCAGATCCACTAGGACTAATGTCCATATAAGAAGAAGAAAAGACAGAAGAGAGTTCACATTGATTTCTTGTCTGCATGTGCACAGAGGAATGGCCAGAGAGAAGGCGATGTGTAAAATCCAGGAAGAGAAACCTCACCAGAAGCCAATAGACACTTTGGTCTCAGCCTCCAAGCCTTCAGAAGAGTGAGGAAATCAATATCTGATATGTAAGCCACTGAGACTAGGATACTTTGCTATGGAAACCCTTCCAGATTAATGTCATATTTGCTTTCTTAAAGGGAATCCTTTAAGAAAGTGTTTCATAATTACAAGAAACTGCCTGAAGTAATCAACTTAACAAGTGGAAAGGTTTATTTTTGGCTCACAGTTTTAGAGGTTAATAGGGATTTAACCTATAAATTAACTTTGATAATGTTATGTAATCATTTTGCTATTAGCTTAATATAGTTGCTGTGGTTGGTTGGTTGCCTTTTGTCTTTGGTGAGGCAGCACATCATGGCTGAGATGTGTGAAGAAGCAACCTACTTACTCCTCACAGCAACCAGGAAGCAAAGAGAGATCAGAAAAGGCTGGGATCTTTCTCACCTTCAAAGACATGCCCCTGGTGACATCCTCCCTAACTTTGTCCCATTGACCCCACCTCATGGTGTCACCACCTTCCAGTAACACTCTTCTAGGGACCAAGCCTTCAGTATATGGACCTATGGGAGATCATTCCAGATGCAAACAACAGTAGATCTCCAGACTGCAAAATTTAACATCCTACATGGACTGGGTATGTAGCTTAATGGTAGGATCTTTCCTATGTATATGATATATACATATTTTCCATAGAATATATATCCTATAAAACTTAAAACTTACATCTGGCCTTGACATAAAAATTAAAAATAGAGACTGGATAGAGTGGGGAGTGGAGCAGGGAGGAAGATAATTACCATTTTTTCCCCTATCACCACCCTGAGTTTGCCACAGAGTTATTCTTTTCCCTCAATATATTATCAAAATAGATTTTAATTCTGGAGGCTTCAATAGTGTAGAAGGAAGAGATTAGAATACTAGCTGATTTTTCCTGTTTCTGCATAATATCACACTTTAACCTTTCTCAACATCCCCAGAGTTCAATAAATAATTAATAATATAATAATCAAAATGGCTATATTAATAGTACTGCAAAGGGGCTGTGGTTGTGGCTCAGTGGTACAGCACTTGCCTAGCATATGCAAGGCACTGGGTTCCATCCTTGACACCACATAAAAATGAATAAATAAAACAAAGGTTTAAAAAAGTGTTGTATCTGTTTTTTAAAAAATAGTACTGCGTGAGCTCATTGTTTGTGATCACAGTTCTCATTTTAGTTGCAGTATAAACAGAGGTTGCATAGACAGGCATTGATACAATTAAACATCCCACTTGCAAGCATGAATATATTATGAAGTGTTAATGTGATACATTAATAAGTTATTTCATGTGGCATAGATTTGCTATTGGAATATGGGGAACATTGTCAGCTTTTTATTTTTAAACCTAGAAAACAATTTATTTTGACAAATTTGGGGGAATTAGTGGTTTTAGAGAACAATTGTTTCATACCACAGGGAATCCAAGATGAGAGGAAGCTATCCCAGACTTTGCAGACACACCTGCCTTCGTGGACTATTAACTGTGGTATTTAGTCTATTTGCAGAATCCACTTACTCAGAAATCCCTGGTGATTTTTGTTAATTGCCACATGTGAAGCCATGAGCAGTTTTCTCTTTCTACTGAGGGAAGCAAAACACAGGAGATAGAAAGTTTCCTGTTCTTCAACCTCAGAAAAAATTTTTTCCATTTCTTATCATGTTATATATCATCACAAATAACTACAGCCTCAAATGATTTCCCGGACTATCCTGTGGTTTCTGGCCAAATATGGAATCTTTATTGAACCCCAGTGGTCTTGGAACTAATCAAGAGGTGCAAAAATACCTCCTTGCATTGTATCCCCAGCATCAGGCTCTCAAAAAAACAATGTGACACCCTGTGCACTGTAGGACCTCACATATGTTCAGGAACACGCAGATAAAAACAAGTGCCACCATAGAAACTTGTAGGTGGTAGAGGCAATACAGAGAGAATCACAATAGGGACTGGATTTAGGGCAGACTATGTAGATAAACTGTTGAAAAGGAATTTGCTACATGTAAACTCTGGAAAAATCAGAAAAGGATCCCTGAGGAGATGAATCCACATGTGCAAAATAGTGAGAAGGGAAATATTTGCAGTCACTGAGTAAAGATATAATAGGGGTATGGAAAATATGGTTCAGTATACATGAGGCCCTGGGTTTTATACCCAATATTGCAAATGAAAGAAAGATTTAATAAAAATATATTATAGAACATACATTGTATGGAGGCATTAGAGCACATAGAGAGGATGACACCACCCCATGACCATATTTTGATGTCTGTGTACCTTCTAATCTTTATGATAAAACAATATCTACATTTCAACTCATCACAATATTACATTAAGATACAGAAAGTTATAATGTTTTATATTTTTCATAGTAGAAGTTGTTCTACAAAACAAGGGAATTATTAAGAAGAAGCACGTTTTTCCACTGGCCTGTCTTGAAATCTTCTTTCTCTACCAAAACAATCTTATTCCAAATCAGAATGACCAATATCTGATTTTTCTCTAAAGTTGATAAACCAGGGCAGGCTCATGAGGCTCAGTTTTCTGAGCTAATGTAATTTTGTTTCCAATAACAATGTAGTTATTTCTCTTTGAAGAGCAAAGTTTTCATGCTAGAAGTGGTGATGTAGAGATTAAGGTGATATTGCACATGTCACAACAGAACCCAGAGAGAATACATTTTGGAAGAGGAAAAAAAAAGTAAAGGTGACAGTCAACTTAGGTATTCCAAATTGCCAGGGGCTCTAAAATCATAGCAAAAATCTCTAGTACTTTCCTTCCCCCCTCTCTTTTTTTTAAACATGGGGTAGTATGTGAACATTATCAGCAGTCAGAGAGTTGTTTCAATAATCATTTCATAGGACACCTTGTCATACCGAATAAATTTTCATACTGCATTGTCTCCCTGAGAGCATGCAGAAAACTCATGTCAAAATAGGTAAAAATGTGCAATCCATTACTGCAGTGTTTTAGCCAGGTGAAAGGATATTAGAAGTCTAGGGCATATGTATGATTTAATAATTTTGATAACTAAAACAAAATAAACAAGAGAGAGGTGTTTTATTTACTTATCCGTGCTCATCTCACAAGACAACCTGCATCCTTGTACCGCTTTGGTTGATTCAGATGACATTTGCATTGCATAGTATCTGAATTAGTGTTTTTAGTTCTTTTCACAGTATAATGAACATGGTTGCTTGGTGGAGCACAAACCTGACTCTATTTAGTCTTCCCTGAAGAAAGATTTGAAAAGTAGCTGAAAATTGGAAATAAAAAGTAATGAAAGCAGACGTGAGCTATCTCTACCAGGCTGAGCTCTGCTTTCTCTTGACATCTTCCGCTTGGACAATCATTCCACCAGAAGAACCAGTGATGCTCAAATGCTCTGCATAGAGGCATGATCAGCATTCAAATGGCAATGACCGACTACAAACTCTGATATTTTAGTATGCCACGTGGAAGTTCAAAACTTCAGGTTGTGAAAAGCTGGAGGTACTGGAATCTCTTCAACTAAACCAGTGGCCACTAAGGAGAACTTAGACCTGTAGTTAGTAAGCTGTGGTAGGTTCAGTATCCACTCAGAAATCTTTCATGCAACTCCTGTGCTCCAGGGAAAGAGAGCAGGGGCAGTTGCCAGCACTAAATCTTGACAATACCAAAGTGGCATTCAGTGCAATATATCCATACATGCATATAGCATAATTTGTTTTAATGCACCAGTGGAAAAAATATGTGTAAATAAATAGAAGGAAGACCGACCAGAAGAGTAAAGGAAGGGAAAACAGAGAGGAAGCAGGGGAAAGAGAATGAATGGAAGTAATGGGAAATACATTAGAGGAAATTAAGTTGTGTGCATATATTAATATGTACAGTGGACCCCACTACTACATATAATTGTAATGCACTAATTAAACCATTACAAATTGTTTTAACTAAAATTCAGTTTAAAGGAAAATATCAAACCAAATCACAGGTTTCCCAGTTTCTAATTTTTTGCAAATAAAACGGAAAAGCATTTTGAAGCCACAGAATATCAATATTAAACAAATACAGTATAAGCTTTGCATATGTGACCTGCTAATTTTGTTTAACCTTCTTCCAATTATAGTCCAGAATTTCTTTGTTTGCATCCAATTCTTAAATTTTATTCATGAGTCCAGTGAGAATATATGTGTGTATTTAAACAAATGCATATTATATCTAATTCCATGTAACTTTATTAGCAATGGAAAGCTTCTAGGGAATGTAATTTTTCAGTATATTTGTGAAATTCTAACAGTACAAGCAGTATTATACTTTTGGAATTATTTTACTTATTTTATTCAGGTTTTAATCTTGTTTTTGTCTTCTAATTTGTTTTTAGGATATACCACTTGAAATCTGTCTAAATTTACTACCCATAGTAGACTCAGTTTCTATCCTAACGACTCATGTGGGTCAAATTCCTTATGTTTTTAGAATCTTAGTGTGTTCCTGTGTAAAGTGTAAAAGAAATATTCTCACTGTTCTCAACATCAATTTAGGAGCTGAATAATAAGCTTTCGCCTTTCTATATGTTATCATGCTCAAAGCAACTTTTCTCTTTCTCCCCCAGATAACTTTATATATCATTCATTATGAGAGTCTATTTTAGTCAGGTTTTTCACTGCTGTGACCAGAAGACCTAATAAGAACAATTTTGGAGGAGGAAAAGTTTATTTGGGGGCTCACAGTTTCAGAGGTCTCAGTTCACACATGACTGGCTCCATTGCTCTGGGTCCAAGATGTGGCAGAATATCATGGAAGAAAAGTGTGGTGGAGGAAAGCAGCTCAGGACATGGCACCAGGAAACACAAAGAGAAAGACTCCCCTCACCACAGACAAAATATATACCAATATGACCCACCTCCTCCAGCTACACCTACTTGCTGGCAATTACTACCCATTTAAATCCCTATTGTTGAATTAATGCACTGATTAGGTTAAGGGTCTTATAATCCAATCATTTCACCTCTAAATTTTTTTGCGCTATCTTACATGTGAGCTTTTAGGGACACTTAATATCTAAAACATAAGCACGCTCATTATATGAGGTGTATTAACATAGTCTTTTATACTAGGACTATCAAGAATAATTAACTTAATAAAAAGTAAAGTACAGTCAAGACAAGTCTGGAATGGATCTAGTATGGTAGGTGAAAAATAGTCTTAGACTAGGTTGTCTGTTCTTCACCCACTAACTTGCTTTAATCTCAATCTCCTCACTTAGCATTCTAAACACCTCTTTAATATTCAAAGTGTTCTCATCCCTTCACCTTCAAAAGAGGAGAGACATTCCTGTGGTCTTTCCTTCTGAATTTATTCTTAATGGTGTGTGATCATGAGTTTTCAAATTTTTGATAATGGTCATCTTCTGTAAAATAGCTTGATGTCTTTGCAACTGTGTATTTCTTTTGCCATTTAAAGTTTTTGTAACTCAATTCAAGTAAATTGCAGGGAATTGATATATATATATATATATATATATATATATATATATATATATATATATATCTCATTACATTATTACCTCATTACAATTGCAAGACAAGAAAGATGAAAATAATTGCACAAAGACTGTGCGGTTCCTTCATTTTCACAGGCTCTTTAATCCTTTTTCATAGTGGCCACCTCCCTCACGTTTCAGTTATGTTTTGTATGCTGCAAGAGTGGTGAGAAGATTACATTTAGAATTCTGCAAACTTTAGACAATAAAAAAGTTGTGGTATTTGTTCCCAGTTGTTTTTCAGTTTTTTTCAATTTATCATAAAAAAGAATTTCAATCTCTTCAGTCTTATGAAAAGGTCTCTGCCAGATATGTTTGTTTGATATATAACTAGCAATCTGGAAAAACTTTAGAATATATAGCAGTTTGCAAAGAATGTACTTGAAAAACTAAAATCCACCATGCATTGTTTTTAAAAGCGTTAACCAAAACTGGTAGCTTTGAGCAATAAATAGATTGTTTTGCATTTTTTTTTAATAATCACGGATTCTTCATGTTTGTCTACCTACTTGGCAATCTTGCTGGCTTTTCTCAGAATTCTTTTGATATCATTTTTCTTCCCAGAAATATGGTAAAGGGTCTCAAAAAGGAGCTTTTCTCACAGGAGGCTTGTGCACAGAGGTATACAGAAACACAAAACCAAGTGCTTTGAATATTGAATGTCCAAAGTGAAAAGACAAACTGTACTAGGCATAGACTCAAACTCTCTATTGTTTTGAAGAAGATGTATGCCAGAGTCCATCTGACCAAGTTCAAATCCATGTTCAGCCCTTCATTTAACTGTGAAAGTTTGGGCAAGCTTACTTAGCTACTGTGACTCAGTTTTGTCATCTGTGAAATAGAAATAACAAAAGTACCTATCACATATAGCTCTTGTGGAGATTAAATGGTTTGTACCTGCTGAACCCTCTGTCAATGCCCCATGTTTATCAGGTACTTACATATGAGCTATTAGTGGTGAATAATGATTCCACCACTCATTCATGGCAAGTGGAATAATGATTTTTATGAGCATCTTGAGGGTCAAACATTGTATACCAAAAGCAAAGCAAACTATTACTTTCCTCTTCACACTCCATTTTGGTTGGGTTGGTAGTTATCTAGCACACCTTTCCACACTAATGATTGCAAATCAATCATTCATGATTACATATCACTTTGCATCAATGTTAGGACAATTCTTAATTTGATAATAAGCTAAAAGGTGAAGTTAACTGCAGTTGCTTGATATTTTCTGCTTGCATATTCTTTATAAATATTTTATCTACTTAAGCCATATTGTCACAGTTGTGCACTGCATATGTGAAACTACAAGTGATTAAAATTAAAGTTGTTAGAGCCTAGAGTACATGATACATAAAAAGTATTTAGCCACACTAAAAACATATGTTTCTGTGTACACAAGTTTACAGCTTAAAAATAAGTCAGAATGTACTATGCAAATGAAAACAAAATTGACTACTTTGGAGAAATAGCGAAGTACTAATCCTAGAATCAAAAAAATTAAAAATTATTTCAGTTTTTGTTGTTATTTTTTATTACATTTATTTTCAGGGAAATTTTAAGTTTACAAATAAAATGTGCAAAAAGCAGTATTCCTATATGGGACCTCTCTCCACCTACCTACACACAATTCCTACAAATATCAACATTTTTCATGAGTATGGTAATTTGTTACAATTGATGAATAAATATTCTATGTTATCATTAGCTGAAGTCTCTGGATTGCATTAGGGTCCATTCTTTGATTTGTACAGTTCTATGGGTTTTAACAAATGAATAATGTCACGTAACTATCTTCACAGTGTTATATAGAACAATTTAACTGCCCTTTAAAACATCCCCTGAGTGCCACCTATTCATTCCTCTCTTCCTCCCCTAAAAACCTTGGCAACCACTGAAGCTTTCACTGTCTCTAGAGTTCTGCCTTTTCCAAAATATTATTTTGTTAAAATCATTTGGCATATCACCTTTGCAGATTGGCTGCTTGCACTTAATAATGTGTATTTAACGTTCCTCCATGTCTTTTGTGGTTTGATAGCTCATTTCTTTTAGCACTGAATAATGTGCCTTTTATGGATGTACCATAGTTTGTTTATCTGATCACCTATTGAAGGACATCTTGATTGCTTCCACATTCTGGCAACTATGAATAAAACTTCTATAAATATTCATGTGTAGGTCTTTGTGTGGACATAAATTTTCAACACATTTGGGTAAATACCTAGGAATGCAATTGCTGAATCATATGCTAAGACTATGTTTAACTTCTCAAGAGACTGCCAAATTGCCTTCCAATGTGGCTGCACCATTTGTATTCCCACCAGGAATGAATAAGTGTTCCTGTTATTCCACATTCTCGCCAAAATTTGGCAATGTATGCATTTTGGATTTTGGCTGTCCTAATAGGTATGCAGTGGATACATTCTTTTATTCTTTGTGTATTTTATAAGAGCGTGATAGTTGTATGTAATGGTGGGATTCATTGTGACATATTCAAACATGCACACAATATAACAATATAATTTGGAAGATATCATTCCCAGTATTTTCTGTTTTCCTCCCCTCCCCCATACCTCTGGTCCCTTTCCTATACTCTGCTGCTCTCCCTTTAATTTTCATGAGATTTCCCCCATACACATAAACTTTATTTTTATTAGATTTATTTTCAGGGAAATTTTAAGTTTACAAATAAAATGTGCAAAAAGCAGTATTTCCATACGGGACCTCTCTCCACCTACCTACACACAATTTCTACAAATATCAACATTTTTCATGAGTATGGTAATTTGTTACAATTGATGAATAAATATTGCATATTTCATTAACTAAAGTCTTTCTTTATAATTTCTTCCCCCTCTTTCTTCTCTAGCTTCCACACATGAGAGAAAATGCATGACTATTGCCTTTCTGAGTTTGGCTTATTTTCCTTAACACAGGTTGTTTTTAATTCCATCCATTTTCCTTCAAATGGCATGATTTCATTCTTCTTTATGCCTGAATAGAACTCCATTGTGTATATAAACCACATTTTCTTTATCTATTTATTCATTGACAGATATCTAGGCTGATGCCATAGTTAGGGCTATTGTAAATTGTGCTGTTATTAAGATGGGTATGCATGTGTCACTAAAATGTGATGACTTTAATTCTTTACTATAAACACTGAGGACAGGTAGAGCTGTGTCATATATCAGTTCCATTTGTAGTGTTTTCAGGAACTTCCATAGTGGTTACACTAATTTGAAATCCCACCAACAGTGTAATAGTATTTTTCTCCTCTACATCCTCTCCAGCATTTATCATTGTTTGTATTCTTGATGACTGCCATTCTAACAGGAGATGAAATCTCAGTGTAGATTTAAATTGCTTTTTTTTTAATTGCTAAAGATACAAAACATTTTTTCATATTTTGTGGGTCATTAGTATTTCTTCTTTTGGGAAGTGTCTGTTTATTTCATTTGCCCATTTATTAAATGGGTTATTGGCATTTTTTTGTTTTTTAGTGGTAAGTTTTTTGAGTTCTTCATATACTCTGGATATTAAACCTCTGTCAGAAGAGTAGCTAGTAAAGACTTTTCTCCCATTCTGTAGGTTCTTTCTTCACAATTTTAATTGTTTCCTTTGCTATACAAAAGCATTTTAATTTGATGCCATTCTGTTTATTAATTCTTGGTATTATTTCCTGAGCTTTAAGAGGAGTTGCTGCCTGCACTTCTATGTTGGAGTATAGACCCTATGTTTTCTTCTAGGAGTTGCATAGTTTCTGATCTAATTCCTAGATCTTTGACCCATTATGAATTGACTTTTGTGAAGGGTGAAAGACAACGATCTAGTTTCATTCTTCTATATATGGAAAACCAGTTTTCGCTGCACCTTTGTTAAAAAATGTCTTTTCTCCAATGTATGTTTTTGATAACTTTGTCAAGGATCAGATGACTATAGATGTGTGGATTTGTCTCTGTCTTCTATTCTGTACCATTGGTCTATACTTCTGTTTTTATATCAGTACCATGTGGTTTTAGTTACTATAGCTCTGTACTATAAGTTAAAATCAGATATTGTGATGTCTTCAGCATTGATTTTTAGGCTTAGAATTGTTTTTTTTTAACCTGTGTCTTTTATTCCTCTAAATAAATTTTAGTACTGTTTTTTTCTGGATCTGTAAAGAATGCTTTCTGGCATTTTAATGAAGATTGCATTGAATCTATATATTGCTTTTGGTAGTATGGCCATTTTAACAATGTTAAGTCTGCCTCTCCATGAACAAGAAAGGGTCTTTTATCTTCTTGTGTTTTCTTTAATTTCTTTGTCCATTGTAGAAATCTTTCATACTCTTGGTTAGATTTGTTTTTATGTATTTTTGAGGCTATTGTAAATAGGATTATTTTCCTGATTTCTTCCTCTTCAGATTCATTATTGATCATTATTGGTTTATAAAAAAGCTCCTGACATTTTTTAATTGATTTTTAAAAAAATAAATGACAGCAGAATGCATTACAATTCTTAGGTTGATTTTGTTACCTGTTACTTTGCTGAATTTGTTTATTAGTTGTAACAGTCTTCTGTTGGAGTTTTTTGGATCTTCTAAGTAGAGAAGAAAATAATCTGCCAACAGTGATAATTACACTTCTCCTTTTTCTATTTTTATCCCCTTTGTTTCTTTCTCTTCCCAGATTGCATTGGCTAGAATTTCTAGTGCTGCATTGAACATGAGTGTTGAGAGTGAATATCTTTGTATTATTCTGGGTTTTCAAAGAAAAGCTTTCAGTTTTTCCCTATTCACTATAATGTTGGCTTTGTGTTTGTCATATATAAACTATGTGATGTTGAGGCAGGTTCCTTCTATCGTTAGTTTTTTTAGTGTTTTTATCATTATGTGTGCTGAACTTTGTCAAATGCTTTCCTTACATCTATCAAGATAAATATGTGATTTTTATCCTTAATGGTTTTTATGTGGTGAATTACATTTATTGTTTTGCATATAGGAAAATAGCTTTGTAACCCTGGGATAAAACCAACTTAGTTATGATTTACAATCTTCCTTATTATGTTACTAAATACAATTTTCTAATATTTTATTAAGGATTTTTGCATCTAAGTTTATCAGGGATATTGGTCTGTAGTTCTCTTTCTTTGATATAGCCTTTTCTGGTTTTGATATGAGGGTGATACTGACTTCATAGAATAAATTTGGAAGTGATCCCTCTTTTTTATTTCATGAAATAATTTAAGGAGCACTGGCATTAGTCCTTTTTTAGTCTGGTAGAATCCATCTCATCCGGAGCTTTTGTTGTTGTTAGGAGGCTTTGTATTACTGCTTCTATCTCATTGCTAGATATTAATCTGTTTAGATTTTGTATATCCTGTTTATTCAGTTTTGGCAGTTCATATGTGTCTGGTAATGTATCCATGTATTTTAGGCTTCCCAATTTATTGAGATGTAAATTCTCAAAATAGTCCTTAATGATCCTCTGGATTACTGTGATATCTGTGGTGATTCTTGCTTTTTTTCTCTGTTTCACTGTTACTTTGTATTGACTTTTAAAAATTCTCTGTCATTATTTTGACTCTTAATTTTTTCATTCCTTCTATGGGTTTTGGAATTGATCTATTTTTTTTTCAGAACCTTAAGATGCATTATTATGTTGTGTATTTGGGATTTTCTTATGTAGGCACTCATAGCTATAAACATTCCTCTTAATACTGTGTTCATAGTGTCCCAGAGGTTCTGGTATATTGTATCACTATTCTCATTTGATTATACAAAACTTTTAATGTATTCCCTTATTTCTTCTATGAATCATTCATCATTAAAAATTTTACTATTTAATATATAAATGTACCAAAAAGAATTTTACCTGCATATATATGTAGAAAATACCAAAAAAATAAATAAAGGAGTAAAACAGAGCCCAGCCGCTGGGCGCTGCCGTGGTCACCCGCAGAGAGCTAGGGAGGGAGCCACGTGTCTTTGTGCGCATCGCGGTAGGTTGACCCCGCACTTAGTTCTCACACAAAGACGAGGGTCCCGTGGAGGCAAGCTGCCCGCAGGGACACGGGGCGTCGGCGGCCTGCCCAGACCCCCAGCCTGAGGGACCCTTCTGTCAGGAGGCCGGTGGAGCGCTCAACAAGTGCTGGGTCTCATCCATTTGAGAACACTTTATCCTATGTACTTAAGGAATGCACAGAAGAGGAATCCATGCTTTTACCCCACCTAGTATTATTGATTTCAGAACTCTGTCAGTAAAAGAAATAAAATTATTTGGCAACCTGGCTTAGGTTACCATTGAACTATGATAAGCCCATCAAAGCTGTTTCTAAGGCTGATAGTTCTAGATTCAAGCTCCCATTCGCCTGCTTCTCCCAGACAAACTGCTGCGATTCAGCATTAAATGATCCTGCTGCAACAACTGGTAGGCCCTTCTGAACCTGTGGAGTTTAATACCAACCGAGCCTTCATAGGCAGTGGCCACAGGATTCAGACGGGGCTTGGGAGAGCCAGTCAGGACCCACCCGTCGCATTGGTCACCCGGCAAAGGGAACGAACTGTCGCCATTTGCATGGGATTCCACCATGGCAGAGAACTGACGTCACCAGAATGCAGCAGAGGAGATAACTTCATTGAAAACAGCGGCAACAGCATCAAATAAATTTATAGGAGTAAACAGTAACTCAGCAGTCAAACAGAACAAGAAGTAACATGAGCAGCATGAAAAAGCAATGAAGAAAAGGAATACAAACAATGCAGGACAGCCTAAATATTCAGGAGGACCTAGAGGCATCAGAAAAATGGTCAAATAAAGAACTCAAGGAATACCTTAGACAGATGGAATGGAACCTTAAAGAGGATATGAGACAGCAAATTCAAACAGTGAAAGAACACATTGAAAATGAATTACATAAACAGATAAAAGAAGAAATTAAGCATCTTTATCAGGAGATAGAGATTATAAAAATATCAAACAATAATTCTAGAAATGAAGGAAACTATAAACCAAATTAAAAACTCAAATGAGAGTATCACTAACAGAGTGCAGCAAGTAGAAGCCAGAACGTCAGATAATGAAGACAAAATATATCATCTTGAAAAGAGTCTAGCCAACTCAGAAAGGCTGGTAAAAAATCACGAGAAAAATATCCAAGAGATATGGGATAACATAAAAAAACCAAACTTAAGAGTCATCGGGATAGAGGAAGGTATAGAGGTTCAAACCAAGGGATTGAGCAACCTGCTGGATGAAATAATTATAGAAAACTTTCCAGAAATACAAAAGGAAATGGATATACAAATTGTAGATGCATACAGGACACCGAGCATACAAAATCACAGTAGACCAACGCCAAGACACATTGTTATGGAGATATCCAATATACAGAACAAAGAGAAAATATTAAAAGCTACAAAAGAAAGGCAGATTACATTCAGGGGTACACCAATAAGGTTAACAACGGATTTTTCATCACAGACGCTGAAAGCGAGAAGATCCTGGAACAATGTATTTCAAACACTGAAAGACAATGGATGCCAACCAAGAATTTTGTATCCAGCAAAATTAAGCTTCAGGTACAACAACGAAATAAAAATCTTTCATGATAAACAAAAGTTAAAAGAATTTGCAGCCAGAAAACCAGCATTGCAAAGCATCTTGAGCAAAACACTACACGAGGAAGAAATGAAAAACAGTAACCAAAACCAACAGTGGGAAGTGCCTCAGTAAAGAGAGAGGATGGGGGGAAAGCTTATCATGGAGAAACAAAGTAAATTAAAAAAACAATAAAGATAAATAATCAAACATGGCTGGAAGTACAAACCATATATCAATAGTAACTCTAAACGTTAATGGCTTAAACTCTCCAATAAAGAGACATAGGCTGGTAACATGGATTAAAAAAACAAATCCAACAATATGCTGCCTCCAGGAGATAACATCTGATTGGAAAAGACATACACAGGCTGAAGGTGAAAGGTTGGGGAAAATATACCACGCATACGGTCCTCGTAAGCAAGCAGGGGTGGCCATCCTCATATCGAATAAAATCGACTTCAAGACTAAATTAATCAAAAGGGATAAGGAAGGACATTATATACTGTTAAAAGGAACCATTCACCAACAAGACATAACAATTATCAATATTTATGCACCAAATAATGGTGCTGTGATGTTCATAAAACAAATTCTCCTCAAGTTCCAGAATCAAATAGACCACAACACAATAATTATGGGTGACTTCAACACACCTCTCTCACCATTGGACAGATCCTCCAAACAAAAGTTGAATAAAAAAACTATAGAACTCAATATCACAATCAATAACCTAGACTTAACTGACATATATAGAATATATCAACCATCGTCAAGTGGAGTTACTTTTTTCTCAGCAGCACATGGATCCTTCTCAAAAATAGACCATATATTATGCCATAGGGCAGCCCTCAGTAAATATAAAGGGGTGGACATAATACCATGCATTTTATCTGATCATAATGGAATGAAACTGGAAATCAATGATAAAATAAGGAAGGAAAAATCCTACATCACATGGAAAATGAACAATATGTTACTGAATGATCAATGGGTTACAGAAGACATAAAGGAGGAAATCAAAAAATTCTTAGAGATAAATGAAAATACAGACACAACATATCAGAATCTATGGGACACAATGAAAGCAGTTTTAAGAGGGAAATTCATCGCCTGGAGGTCATTCCTCAAAAAAAGAAAAAAACAACAAATAAATGAGCTCACACTTCATCTCAAAGCCCTAGAAAAGGAAGACCAAAACAACAGAAAATGTAGAAGAAGGCAAGAAATAATTAAAATCAGAGCGGAAATCAACGAAATGGAAACAAAAGAAACTATTGAAAAAATTGACAAAACTGAAAGTTGGTTCTTCGAAAAAATAAATAAGATCGACAGACCCTTAGCCATGCTAACGAAGAGAAGAAGAGAGAGAACTCAAATTACTAACATACGGGATGAAAAAGGCAACATCACAACAGATACTACAGAAATACAGAAGATAATTAGGAATTATTTTGAAAACCTATATTCCAATAAAATAGAAGATACTGAAGACATCGATAAATTTCCTAAGACATATGATTTGCCCAGACTGAGTCAGGAGGATACACACAATTTGAACAGACCAATATCCATGGATGAAACAGAAGAAGCAATCAAAAGACTACCAACCAAGAAAAGCCCAGGACCGGATGGGTATACAGCAGAGTTTTACAAAACGTTTAAAGAAGAATTAATACCAATACTTTTCAAGTTATTTCAGGGAATAGAAAAAGAGGGAGCTCTGCCAAATTCACTATATGAGGCCAACATCACCCTGATTCTGAAACCAGACAAAGACACCTCAAAGAAAGAAAACTACAGACCAATATCTCTAATGAACCTACATGCAAAAATCCTCAATAAAATTCTGGTGACTCGGATTCAAAAACACATCAAAAAAAATTGTGTACCATGATCAAGTAGGATTCATCCCTGGGATGCAAGGATGGTTCAATATACGGAAATCAATAAATGTTATTCACCACATCATTAGACTTAAAGATAAGAACCATATAATCATCTTGATGGATGCAGAAAAAGCATTCGACAAAGTACAGCATCCTTTTATGTTCAAAACATTAGAAAAACTAGGGATAACAGGAACTTACCTCAACATTGTAAAAGCTATCTATGCTAAGCCTCAGGCTAGCATCATTCTGAATGGAGAAAAATTGAAGGCATTCCCTCTAAAATCTGGAACAAGACAGGGATGCCCTCTATCACCACTTCTAGTCAATATAGTTCTCGAAACACTGGCCAGAGCAATTAGACAGATGGAAGAAATTAAAGGCATAAAAATAGGAAAAGAAGAACTTAAATTATCACTATTTCCGGAAGACATGATTCTATACCTAGAAGACCCAAAAGGGTCTACAAAAAAACTACTAGAACTAATAAATGAATTTAGCAAAGTGGCAGGATATAAAATCAACACACATAAAACAAAGACATTTCTGTATATCAGCGACAAAACTTCTGAAACGGAAATGAGGGAAAACACCCCATTCACAATATCCTCAAAAAAAATAAAATAATTGGAAATCAACCTAACAAAAGAGGTGAAAGATTTATACAATGAAAACTACAGAACCCTAAAGAGAGAAATAGAAGAAGATCTTACAAGATGGAAAAATATACCGTGTTCATGGATAGGCAGAACTAACATCATCAAAATGGTGATATTACCAAAAGTTCTCTATAGGTTTAATGCAATGTCAATCAAAATCCCAATGGCATTTCCTGTAGAAATAGATAAAGCAATCATGAAATTCATATGGAAAAATAAAAGACCCAGAATAGCAAAAGCAACGCTAAGCAGAAAGTGTGAATCAGGCGGTATAGCGATACCAGATTTCAAACTATATTATAGAGCAATAGTAACAAAAACAGCATGGTACTGGTACCAAAACAGGTGGGTGGACCTATGGTACAGAATAGAGGACACATAGGCTAATCCACAAAGTTACAACTTTCTTATATTTGACAAAGGGGCTAAAAGCATGCAATGGAGGAAGGATAGCATCTTTAACAAATGGTGCTGGGAAAACTGGAAATCTATATGCAACAAAATGAAACTGAATCCCCTCCTCTTGCCATGCACAAAATTTAACTCAAAATGGATCAAGGAGCTTGATATCAAATCAGAGACTCTGCGTCTGATAGAAGAAAAACTTGGCTCCGATCTACATAATGTGGGGTCGGGCTCCAAATTCCTTAATAGGACACCCATAGCACAAGAGTTAATAACAAGAATCAACAAATGGGACTTACTCAAACTAAAAAGTTTTTTCTCAGCAAGAGAAACAATAAGAGAGTTAAATAGGGAGCCTACATCCTGGGAACAAATTTTTACTCCTCACACTTCAGATAGAGCCCTAATATCCAGAGTACACAAAGAACTCAAAAAATTAAACAATAAGATAACAAATAACCCAATCAACAAATGGGCCAAGGACCTGAACAGACACTTCTCAGAGGAGGACATACAATCAATCAACAAGTACATGAAAAAATGCTCACCATCTCTAGCAGTCAGAGAAATGCAAATCAAAACCACCCTAAGATACCATCTCACTCCAGTAAGATTGGCAGCCATTCTGAAGTCAAACAACAACAAGTGCTGGCGAGGATGTGGGGAAAAGGGTACTCCTGTACATTGCTGGTGGGACTGCAAATTGGTGCGGCCAATTTGGTAAGCAGTATGGAGATTCCTGGGAAAGCTGGGAATGGAACCCCCATTTGACCTAGCTATTGCCCTTCTCGGACTATTCCCTGAAGACCTTAAAAGAGCGTACTACAGGGATACTGCCACATCGATGTTCATAGCAGCACAATTCACAATAGCTAGTCTGTGGAACCAACCCAGATGTCCTTCAATAGATGAATGGATAAAAAACAAGTGGCATTTATACACCATGGAGTATTACGCAGCACTAAAAAATGACAAAATCATGGAATTTGCAGGGAAATGGATGGCACTAGAGCAGATTTTGCTAAGTGAAGCTAGCAAATCTCTAAAAAACAAATACCAAATGTCTTCTTTGATATAATGAGAGCAACTAAGAACAGAGCAGGGAGGAAGAGCAGGAGGAAAAGATTAACATTAAACAGAGACATGAGGTGGGAGGGAAAGGGAGAGGAAAGGCATATTGCATGGAAATGGAATTTTGTGCATGGCAAGAGGAGGGGATTCAGTTTCATTTTGTTGCATATAGATTTCCAGTTTTCCCAGCACCAATTGTTATACAAAATTACATATAAGAGGTTGTGAGGGGAAAGGGGAAAAAAAACAAGGAGAGAAATGAACTACAGTAGATGGGGTAGAGAGAGAAAGATGGGAGGGGAGGGAGAGGGGATAGTAGAGGATAGGAAAGGTAGCAGAATACAACAGTTACTAATAGGGCATTATGTAAAAATGTGGATGTGTAACCGATGTGATTCTGCAATCTGTATTTGGGGTAAAAATGGGAGTTCATAACCCACTTGAATCTAATGTATGAAATATGATATGTCAAGAACTTTGTAATGTTTTGAACAACCAATAAAAAAAATTTTAAAAAAGGAGTAAAACAAAGATCAAAAGAGGAGAAGAGAGAGAATGGGAGTAGGGACGAGGGAAAGAAGAAGGAGGATGTATTGTTTCTTCTGCATGTATTTACTTAGTTTCTATTTAATTTCTTGGTGTTTATTTCTAATTTCATTCCATTATATCAGATAAAATACAAATAATTTATACACACACACACACACACATATAATTTTTTTGTTTTTTAAGAATTGTTTTGTGACCTAGAATATGGTTTATTTTAGGGAAGCTCCCATGAGCAGCTTAGAAGATAGTGTAATTGGATGTTGTTGGGTGAAATATTCTATAGATGTTTGCTAATATCTTTTATTTGATTTTTAATATCTTTTTAGGTTCAAAGAGTATTTACTGAATTTATGACCTATCTACCTGTAGGAGAGGTGTATTAAAATCACCCAGTGTTATTTGTACTAGAGTCTATCTTAGGATTTAATTAAAATACTGTCTATTTATGTAATTAGGAGCATTAGTATTTGGGCACAAATATTTACTATTGTTATATTCTCTTTGGGGATTTATCCCTTTACCAGTAAGAAGTGACCTTCTTTTTCTCTTCTGATTAATCTTGGCTTCAAGTCTTCTTGAAATTGGATAAGAAGAGAGCTACTCTTATTTGTTTGGGGATTCTATTTGCATGGCATATCTATTTCCACCCTTTTACTTCTGCCCCTCACTGTCTTTGCCTGTTAGTGTCTTGAAAACATATAATTGTGCCTTGTTTATAAATCCATTCTGCCAGTCTATCTCTTTTAATTAGAGAGTTGAAACCATTTATATTCAATGTTATTATACAGGGATATGCATTAATTCCTTGCATGTGATTGATTTGGTTGTTTATCACTTGCTTAGCTATTTTTCAGTTGTGATTGTCTGTTTGTGAGCCCTAGAGTTTGTTTTTGAGTTCTTCTGTGTGTAGTATTTCTTTGAGCATATTCTGTAGTGCCAACTAAGTTGTCATAAATACATTTAACTTCTGTTTATCTTGGAAAATTTTTATTTCTTTGATTCTAAAGGATAGCTTTGCTGCATATAGCCATCTTGGTTGACAATAATTTTGTGCTCCAAGACTTCCTGGATTTTAGATTTGTGCTCAGAAATCATAAGTAATTCTGAATGGCTTGCCATCAAATGTGACCTGATATTTTTCACTTGAGACTTTTAAATTTCTGTCTTTGTTCTGTATGGTAGGCATTTTAATTATAAGGTATCATGGGGAAATTCTTTTTAAATTTTGTCTAATTGGGGTTCAAAATGCCTCCTGTACCTGGATATACATCTCATTGTCAATATTTGAATTTTTTTCTCTTATTATTTCCCTGAAGAAGTTTTTCATTCCATTAACCTGAATCTTATAACCCACTTCAATTCCAATGATTCTTAAATTTTTTCTCTTATGGTCTCAGCTTTTTTGTGTATTCTCTTCATGGTTACTATTTATTTTAGTATTGAGAGAGAGTATTTAGTATTTAGAGAGGAGAGAGAGAGAGAAGAAGGAGGAGGAGGAGGAGGAAGGGGGAAAGATAGAGAGAGGGGAGACATGTGCAAAGTTTGAGGTTTCTAAACCACTTCCTCTTTCTGTGTCACTCACCAAGCTGCCAACAGGGGTGGTCTAAAACAGAAGCTGGTTGAAATAGCTTTCAACTTTCCTTCTTACCAGTATCAGGTAGAAATGGGAAGTACTGTCAATTGGGTTTTTTCCTGACAGACCAGATCAATGGACTCCCAGTGGAAAGCTGTTGCAGAGTTCTAACAGAGGAGTTACAGTGGCTGGGGATTAGCTCTAATCAGGCTTTAGGGACTTTGATGGGTGGGCTGTGTTTAGAAGGGATTAGATCAACACACCCTATGGCAGGCAGATGTTGATCACTGCTGGGAGTCTGGATCTCAGGAGCCTCCCAAGAATTCTACTTGTGGTTCAGGGGAGCCAACTCTCTATGGATCTCATACACTTCATTGCCTATGAATACAGTCTTCCCAGGCTTAGTCCTTGAGGGTATTCATGCCTGCCTCTTCAGTTTACTGACCCTCTTCAGCTGTTCACATGAACTTCCAAGCTCAAAAGACTGAAACTTTGCACTCCTGTCTGTATTTCTGACTTGAATCTCCCTGGGTTGAATCTTCTCTGTGCCTGCTTCATTCATGATCTGTTAGATTTACCCTAGGCCTTGTGGTAGGTACTTTCCAGTATAGCATAACAATATTTGATATAATCTCAGGGTCCTGCTGCATCAAGCTGCAGTGTGGCCTCCTCAAGATGGCTCTCAGCCTCAGTTTTCCACTTGCCAGTTCATAAACAAGGCAGTTTGCAAAAAAACAGTTCACTGTGCAGCCTCTGAATCAACGGAGTTCAGGCTGCTTTTGTGACCCACATGTTTTTCTTGCCAAATTTATCCCTTTGTTAGAGGTATCCCTTCCCTCTGTGGTGACCCAGTGCTGCTGTCCCAACTGGCTTGACTTCATTGTATTCTTTCTTGCTCTTTGTTTAAAATACCTGAATTTCTGTAAGAGACTCTGACTGTCTGATATTGTCAATGAATCCCCTTTCATCCACCTTACTGAGAAACAATACTCTAACTGGTTGAATCCTCAGCCATAGTGCTTCTAGAGATACAGCATGCCTCTAATCCACCATCTTGAATCTCTTCCAAATTGTCTTTAAATTTGCTATTCCCTGATGAAAAGTTATATTTATTATTTTTTCATATGTTTGATATTTGTGTGTGTATAATAACATATACAAAATGCAGTGTGTGTTCAGCTCTTCTGCCCATTTTTCAAATACTATTTTGTCTTCTTGATGTTGAGTTTTAAGATAATTGTGAATATAAAATCTTTTATCAGGTAAGTGTTTTGTAAATATTTTCTACTAATCTATCATATTCATTCTTTTAACAGTATTTCTTAAAAACATTTAATTTTAAGTTTTCACATTGGAAAATAATAATCATAGCATCAAGAAAAATGATGTATCAATTTTTCTAAAATACCAAGTTTACCCAGACAATTTTGGGAGTTTATTAGGATAGTGGTTTTAAAGACAGAATTGTCATTAACAGTGGTCCGTAAAAGTTACATGAATATATGAGAAATAATTCTGGAAATAATTTTAAGAGAACTAAAGACAAATGTGAGAGGTACAACAAAAAATTAAATTATTCCTTGGTAAATATCTATCAATTTTCACCAAAAAAATAGGATACATCTTTATGCATCCTTTTAGATAATATATTAGATTATATACATTTTTGTATGTGTATGTATATACATATACATGTGTCACTTAACAATGGAGACATGTTCTGAGAATAGTGTTATTAGGTAATTTGTTTGGCATGCAAATGTCAGAATCCTGATATTTGTGCAAATCCTGATACCTCTGATGTCACTAGATGATGCAATTTTAAGGGACCACCATTGTGTATGTAGCTACCATTGACCAAGTCTCACTGTGAAATGTATGGCCATATACAAATCCATGAGTTTCATAGGGGATCAAAGATTATATGTGATTTGGGATTACAACCTGCCCTTTGTGACCAAATGACATGTTGGTTGCATCTTACATGCCACCTCCAACAGCTTGGTATTTTAGTCAACTTTTTCACAGCTAAGACTAAAAACCTGACAAGAACAATTGTAGAGGAGGAAAAGTTAATATGGAGCTCACAGTTTTAGAAGTTTCAGTTCATAGATAGCTGGCTCCATTTCTTGGAGCTGGAGGTAAGGAAGAACATTGTGGTGAAAGAGTGTGGCACAGGGAAGCAGCTCACATGGTGATCAGAAAGCAGAGAGAGAGAGAGAGAGACTCCACTCTCCAGATAAAAAAGATATACCCCATAGCCATGCCCCACATGAGCCACTTCCTCCTGTCTCCAGTTACCACCCAGTTAATCCCATCACTTTCTGATTGGGTTAACCTCTCATAACTCAATCATTCCTCCTCAAACCTTGCATTGTTTCATACATGAGCTTTTGGGGGACACCTCACATCCCAACTGTAACATTTCATAGAAGCTTCACAGAGGGGTAATGCTGAGAAGGCTCAGTGGGCAAGGAAGCTACTCTGGGTGAGCAGTGATATCTTTGTTCTGGAATGCTCTATATTCTGTCATATGATTGACATAAAAGACAGGTCAAATTGTCACTCTTGCTGTAGAGCCCACCCATTGTGGCAGAACCAAGCAGGAATACTTCCTGTCCTGAGGATCCATTAACAAAATGAAAATTATTTGCAAAATATCATTGATATTGAAGTCATCTCTTCACTTCTGAGACTGCTTCTCTAGGCACCAGACTAGAGTCGTCAGAACATATAGAAGATGAACAAACAAAAAGAAAAAGGAAAACTATGTAGAATGGCTGCATGACTAAGAAACTTTCCTCGTCAAGACAGAATAAAGACACTTGTAAGGTATCAAATGGTGATAAGAATAGACAATTATGTGACAAATATTTAATGAGAAGAAGAAAAACAATCGTTTTCTAGCATATAAGCCCCTCAACTCTAAATCAGAGTCTCAGTCAGATTGACTGGGAAGGTCTGTCTATGGTTTTTCCAAAAACTACAACTTAAAATTTAGTAATATCACAAATTTGACCATTGTCTTTTCTCAGTGCTCAAATACAAAATATGAAACTTTGCCTACTTCATAAGGATACACTTGTCTAAACTGATTAAAACATCATGCGAGCATTGATCTAAAACCAAAACAACAATCCTGTAGCTTCAGAATGCCGACAGCTTTCCCACCAGATAAACAATAAAAGTGCAGAACTTGCTAATTATGCTCCTCCCTTCATTTCATCATGAACAAATATCTAAATTTAGCAAATAAGCCAAATATAGGAATCTCCAAGCATATCAAAATATGATGGCAATTAAATTGACATCTCTTCTATGCCTCATTTTTAAAGGAATATATTTTTCAAGGCCTTGGCAGTCAAAAACTATTTAGATTATTTATGACATTTCCAATGAGTTAGTAACATTTTTATTGCATTACATTTTGCATAATATAATTTGTCACTATTTCTTTATTAAGCTTGTTTTATATTCATAGTTGTCCCACAACACTATATTTTCCTCTTTGTCAGCCCAGAACTTCATTATGAAGGATGAGGTTTTATCGTTTCCCAGTGATGCAAATGTCTACAGTGAATAAGTGTCATTATGCAGGAACAGGAATTTAGTTTTCCTCCATTAACCAGGCAGGCTAATGACTCAACAAGTTTATAGCTTGCCACAAAATTTGATAGCTCAATGTGAGTTAGAACAAATGAGAATGACATGAATGTAAAGATTAGAGAGAAGTATTTATTTTCCATTTGACGAATTTTCCAACTTTCTTAAAGTGAGGTCCAGATTTCCATTGGATTAATAAGTAGGGAGCCTCTCCTGACCTTTTCTCTTGAGAAAAATAACTTTAGTTCTCCTCTTTCAATAGTTCAACAGGTCATGTGCTCATCTACTCAGATCCAATTCAGTTGGTGGCCAAAGTCAAGTGGTAGGTACTCACCCATAACTCCAAATCAAAATCTCTTTGACATTTAGACTGCTGTGGAAGAAGACAAGCACTTCAAATTTTGCATAATGTAAAGATGGTGCCCATGCTCGACTATGTTAACTCTTGTATATAAAACAAAGAACCAAAGAAAAAGTAGGTAGGAAAGTGTGCAGTCTACACATAGGTTCTACCTCCTGAATGCATTGTATAAGACAGTATTTCAGAATTAGCCAAGATCTTTAATCTGTCACCAATACTAAAATTAGTACTTATGGTTTCATAGGAAAGGGTAGGATTAAAGAGAAGGGAATCAGGAACCATGTGCTCTAGACTCCCTTGTATACTTTTGTATGGACTGGTTATTCTCTAACCATACTGACATGAAACTAAGGGATAAGATAAATATTTTCAAAGAAGAGATAATATCATCCCAAATTTTAGGATAGGAAAAAAGGTCACTGCATGGACTATTGATCCTGAAGTACTATCCATATCCTGTTTGGGACAACAAACTTTGTTCTACAAGTCCCAGAGGAGTAGGATACCCACAAGAGGGTAGGTTTAATAGATCTCTGTGGAAGGGCAGAAGAGGCTCCACCTACTTCACAACTATACCATGAGTAGAGCAGACCATGACCAAATGCACAGGAGGTTATTCCAAATCAAGAAAATATAAAAGTCTACTTCCTTCAAAATGCTTAATTTTGTATTATGATTCGATCCCAATTAGGAATAAATAAATATTAGGGTGGGGAAAGAAGAGTCCACTGAAGTTCTTGACAAAGCTTATATGTTTGATGAAAAATATAATAAAAATGCTTAAAGGAAATGTGCAGATCTGACTATTTGATTAGGCTGTTTGAGTAATTAGCAATATGATTTGGAACATGATTCTTCACCTATATGAACTTTTACATTCCTAAGTGAAATCTTGGACTAGTCAATGACCAAGATTCCTTCTAGTTTAAAAATCCTATGAGGTGGGACTGGGGTTGTGGCTCAGTGGTAGAGTACCTGCCTCACACATGTGAGGCACTGAGCTCAATCCTCAGCACTACATAAACAACACAAATAAATAAAGGCATTGTGTCCACATATAACTAAAAATAGTATTTAAAAATCCTATGAACTTAAGATTTCAAACCTGAAACCTATACTGTACTCACACGTTGGCAAAGAATTTCCCATTGTTTGATAATGTGAGATAAACTCTATTCATTTATACCTATAGAAGTGAAAAATAAGAGGAGGAACAGAATAGGTCTATGTTCTAACATAAAGAAAATAAATGCTTCACATCAGTTACTTTTAATTAAAATCTTTTCCATAATCTTTTCTTGAAGAAGACCACAGTAGATATGTACAAAGTCAAAATATACTGAGAATTATTATGAATAAGTATTGCTAATGTTTAGACTTAGAAGAATTCTGCAAACTTTCAGCCTAAGTTAATTTCAATTTTACTGAGGTAAGATCTACATAGGATTACATTTGCTTTTAAGTATAGAATTTGATGAGTGACACATTACATTTACATCCCATTGAAACTTACCTGTTGCTTCTCTACATTGTCCCACTGGTTGTTTTTGTTGCCTTTGTTGTTGTTCTGATTAGTTATACATGATAGCAGAATGTATTTTGACATATTATACATATATGGAGTATAATGTCTCATTTCCTGATTATACATGATGTAGAATTACATTGGTCACGTAAACATATATGCACATAGTATAGTAATGTTCAATTCATTCTACCATTTTTTCTATTCCCATTCCCCTTCTCTTCCTTTCACTCCCCTTTATCTAATCCAAAATACATAAAGCACAGATTTCATTAAATGTGTCTCTACGAAAAGCCCAAATATTTTGCAGGATATACAATGTCCTACATAACACATATCTGGCCCATGTGTCAACAGTTACCCCTGCCTTCACCACCTTGCCCTCTGCTTAGACTGCTAACAGGTGAAGCACTCAGTTAAGAATCTTGCCCTATACACAAACTATTGTCTTTCTCTCCACTAGGTCCTGATTCCAATTCTTTGCTGGTGAACTCCTCTGCTAGTCTAAGAAATACTTCAGATGTGTCCTCTGTCTTTGAAAAAAAAAATATGCTCAATCTAGGAATTCATTCTGTCCTCTGTATGTTCCCAGTCATTTGTAAATATATTCATCAGCATATTCATTACTTTGAATGACAAATATATATTTGTACATTTCTTTTCTCCCTTTCCATCCTAAATTATGCTCTGAACTCTCTCTTGGGTCTGAGAAACTATATATTTTTTATCTTAGACTGCCAAGACATTGGTGTAGAATAAATATATATTGAAATTGGATGAATTAGCTAATTAATTTAAACATAATAGACAGATATTGTCTTCCTAATGTCACTTTGCCAGTGGGACACAGAAGATATCTGTACTTCTTTGGAATGGATTATATATCCTTCCAGTTATTTATTAAAATTCTTCTTTGAAAATGCCTCCTAGATCCTATAATTTTATCTCTTCATTCTATCTCTGTGCTAAGTTAATTACTGATTTACCTAAAATTACAATAGCTTCAATCTTAAATAAAGTGGCATTAAAGAAAGAAACACACATGTGCAAGATCCTGGGTTTAATCCCCAGCAGCATGAAAAGAAAAAAGAGAAAAACAGAGAAAGCAACCCATAGGTTTTGATTTTCTGTAATCATGTGTAACCGTTTTATAATTGGGCTATGTTAATGGAACCAAGATTGAGATTGGTTGCTAGCACTATTTGCAACAAAAGAAATAAGGTTCGCAACCAGAATGTACAATGCTGAATTTTACAAAATCAAGAAAAAGCATTTACTAGCCATGGATTGGAGTGCAGAAAGTTCCACATATTAACATAAGCAAAATGAGGTTTCTGGCCTTAGGCATCAAATTCAATCATTTCATCTCTCCAAGTAGCTCTTTCTCTATTTTAATATCCCCACAGGCACACACTCACAAGGATAGAAATGATGGAAGTGATTTTGAATTTTAAATCCAAATCAAAGTCTAAATGGAGTACAGAATACAATATTTAGCATAGCAGGCTTAGTATTCTAGCTCTTAAGTCTGAGAAAATGAAAGGATCTATTTAAAAATTATGATAGAATAATGTTAGTTTATTAGGTTCCTAATATGATTTGGCCTTTGAATTTTAGGCACCAATCCTAAATGTGGAAAGTAACCATTATACATTGAAACATCATTATGATCACAAAACAATAATTTTATTACAAATGTTGATAGCTGGTCATTCTGTACAAGATTACCAATTAGATATTATACACAGAGAATCTCTGTATGGTAAGGCTAATTTTATTAAAAATAAATCCGTGAGCATAACTAAAAATATGCATATTAAATAAAACAAAAGATAGAAAAAATACACACCAACATAAACAAAATGGGACATTTAGGTAAATATTTATGGTATCTTGAAATTGGTTAATGACGTTAGATTTTATATTAGGTACAATCATATAAAAAATGAAACAGAAATTAGAAGACCCAATCCTTCTTCAAATTAGGTGATATCTGGACAAGACCATGTCATGAAATCAACTCACCCTCAGTATCATCAGCAGGTTAATTTAGTTAAATACAGCCATGAACAATTTACTCCTGAAAGACATTTGATGGTTTCTTATTACCTAGGGATAAATTTCACCCTCCTTTATGATGGTATTTAGGTCACTCAGATACTTTAGCAGCTAGAATCTTGCACTTAGATATCTTCCATGGGTTTATCTCCAGAGATTATTTGTATATGGGACTAATAATACAAATAAAGCAGAAATAAAAAGTTTAGAACGATCCAAGTAAGAAAATCATATGTATTTCTAAATAAGAGCTAAAATTCAAAAGAAATAAAAATCAATCCTAAGCCCATTTTGAGGGGACATATCATGAAATTATATGCCAAGGTCAATGTAATAGCATTTTTATACTTATTCAAGCTTCCTTTCAAAAAGCTAAAAAGTGTCCCCAAACCTTTGCCCCACTACCATATTTTGATTTCAAAATCTAGAACAAAGGCTTTCATGAAAATACTCTATTAGGGAATGGTCCCAGGGCACAAGACTGAATAAAATATGAATAAATAAAAGGCAATAAAGAAATACATACTTTGTTGGCCTTGGTGGGGGGCCACTGTTGTTCAATTTCACAGGGACCTTTTAATGGTGTAACCATGTCACAGAAGTGCTTTCTGAGTTACCAAAACTGGAAGTCCTTGTCCAACAGCTTAGCAGTCAAGAGACACACTCCTTAGATGCCCAGGCTTAAGAGGTCAGGGGATCCTATATGTGCCACAAACCTTTGTGTTAGAAAAACCCCTGTAGAGAGTGGGATAAGGGGTTTGAACAATAATACCTGTGAGAAGCTGTGAATAATAATAATGATAAAGATAGCAATAATATAGTAACAATAACCATGCTGAAATTGGCCGCTGCAGCACTGACTGAAGTAAGAGATGGAAACAAGAGAGGCTGATGCCCATGCTAAAGCTAAGCACATCAACCACCACCTGTTGTTATAAGCAGCTGGAAATTTTGAAACAACACCAATATCAATCTACATGTGGATATATAGACCACTTTACAGCCTCTAAGAAAATGGAGCATCTATTAGAACCTGCTCTGCCAGGAGTGCTGGGCTATTTACAAATGCTAAAAAAAAAAATGTGCTATATAAATAAATTTTGGCATTCAGGGTTGGACCTAGGTTACCTAGTGATAGTATCCAAATGTATATGTGTATTGGGAAGACCTATAAAGGAGGGAAGAGGTAGTGGGAAATCTACATGAAAATCACATTTCTATTAATTATATAATTGGGGAGAGATAACCTCAATTGTGAAATTGAGGAAAAAAATTTTTAACAGCTAAAGATTGTACAGAGATAATAACAACTGCTTTGGGGTGGGGGTGGGTTTAGGATGCAATTAAATAACACCAAATATATTTCCTGTACCTGTACTAGTATTGCAAATGTATCATGATAAAAGTATAAAGAAAATACTCTTAACAGATTTTATTATTGCTCTCTCTCTATTTCAGCTGGATGAAACATTGCCTTAGTCTAGAAAATCTTCTAGAAGAACCATGAATTTTAGTATTCAGTGGAGGATCTAAAACTTCAACACATAAATTTACTTCGATGCAAATATCATCTGCAGCTATCTGTGTTTTTCATCATTGATGCAATCATTCATTCAGTTTTTCATTCAAACAGTATTCATGTTTGCCTGGTACCAGGCACTGTGTTTGGTGTTAGTCAGTGGAGAACAAAGGAGAGATTCTGACTTCCTGGATTTTATTGTTTAGGCAGGAAAGTGACTCTGAAGAAATAACTATATAAATACAATGCATCATGAGAAATAATGCAATTTAAAGGCCTAGCACATTATGGAGTGTTTACAGAGTGCAGAGGAAGTTCTTTAGAAGGAAATTCTTTCCAAAGAAGTGACAGGTCAGCTAAGACTGAAGCATAGATACCCCACTTTGTTATTGTGAATTAAATGTCTTTTTGCTTTTGCTTAAATAAAAGTTAATAATATTTTTTTAATTTTCCTATTCTCTGGTTAATAGTGTAGGAGAGAATAGTCTCCCACACAAACTAGAAAATTTCTACTTCTACCAGTTATTAGAATATTTCCTCTTTCATTGATTCCCATCACATTTTTGCCTTTTTCCTTATTATTTAGTTTGTTTTTTATTGATATATAAGTATTCTTTATATAGTCTTTGTGTGTTTTTCTAAGTAGAAAATATTTTCTCATTGTTTTCTGTCACTTTGCTTTATAGATTTTTCATGTTAGATTTTGTCACACAGAAAAATTTAATGTATATGCAGTCAACCATAACAGTATTTTATTTATGATCTTGCATTTATGTTTTGTTATCAAAGAAATTCACTTTCCCTGAGGTTATAAAATATTCTCAGTTTTTTTTTCCAATATGTTTATAATTTGAAGTATTTACATTTATTTGGTTTTGTATTTAGACTTCATTTAATATTTGGTACATAATAAGTTCCCACTTTTTGTCCTCATATGGATAATCAGTTCTCTCATCATTACTTATGAAATTGTTCCTTCTTTCTCTGATATTTAAAAATATTATCTCCATCATTTTTATTCATATGCATTGTGCTTGATACTTATTCATTTATTTTTGCCTTAATTCTACAGCTTCTCAATATACTTTTCTATGTGATAGAACAAAGCTTCCTTCATTTGCTCTTTTGCTTTTTGATAGTGTAATGACTATTCTCACACATTTTATTTCTACATAGATTTTAGAATTAGCCTATCACAGTCCTTGAAATCACGCTTTCATATTGTGTAAGGTTACAGTTTAATTTGGGGGGAAACTGAAACATTTTGCAACACAAAACATCACCAAGAAACTGTTATGTGTTTTGAAAATTTTTTGTTAAATTTCTTTTTATGTCTGAAGTTCTCAAGATACTTGCCATGTTTTAATAAATGTAATGTTTTGTCTACTTTAGTAAAAGTGGGGAAGAATAATTGGTCACTGAACTTTTAATTCAATTAAGTAACAAATATACATTTGCTCGTTTCTAAAAGATTGATTTGACATCACTGCAAGAGTGGAAACACTTAATGCTTTAAACCTCCTTGTAACTGTTTCCTATTTATTTTTGTTACTTCAGATTAGAGACAAAGTATGATTTCCAAAATGGTGTTGTGAAGAGCTTCACAGAAGAACGATCATTTTAACTGGTGAAAATTATGCAAAAAGAACCATTTAGTCTTTGGACAATGTTGCCCTGAGAACATACAGCAAATGGGACACAGAGGCTATTTGTGTCATTTGAATTACAACTTGCTCCCAACTTCATCCCTGAGGTCAGTAAAATGAAAATGTACTCTGAGTAGGAATGACCATAGATGGGACTCCCACTGCTTTCAGCTTATAGAATGGGGCTACAGTTTCAAGCTGCAGCAGGCATCGTTCATCCCGAGTGGCTCCATGTTGCAGAAGCTCTGTTCCAAGCAGATATGACAGAGGGACTGGTGTTCCCTTGTATGGTAGACTCTCCATCCCAGGCATGAAAGGCCAAAAGTATGGTGCCACAATATTCCTCATCCCAGGTTGATCACAGAACATAAGCTCCTCTTGGAGAGGGGAAGCCAAGAAGAGCAGGAGCTACCATCGCCACTCAATGCTCTCCATTCATGGAGTAAGCACTTCACTTCAAGATCAACAGTCTGCTCTCTCCAGCTTTTTTGCAGTATTTTGTACAGATTCTGCCCAGAGGAACATCCAGGCCATAAGTAAGAGTTTCACAGGACTCTTTAAGTGGATTAGCTTTATTTGAAATAACTGGAGAAGTCCATACCAAAGGCCATTAATGAGGCTTAACAGAATTAAACAGAAATAAAAGAGTAAAGAAGAGTCCTCCTGGGATCAGAGACTAGCAATATCCCATCCCTCAAAAAAAAAAAAGGCCTTACTTTAACTGAATCAGGTTAGGTAGTAACTTGTACTCAAAGGTGTTAAAGAAAACAGAGCAATCATCTACCAATTAGTGGAGAAAAACAGCCAAGTGTGATTTTAATAGGAGCAGAGCAGCTAGAAGCTTACAGAGAAATGAGAAAGAGGGCCAAATAATTAGTAAAATTAAAAATAACTAGTAGAATTAAAATGTTACGTGAAAATATTAACTGAATATAAAGTGAGGCAGTAAAAGAATAAAGAAGCAAAAAAACATGATATATATTTATATATGAAAAATTAAGTAGCATATATAAAACATTAATAATAGCACTTAAACCTGAATGGATTAAACCATCTTATCAAAAGGCAGAGGTTGTCAGATTTAAACTAACAATATTGAAATACGCTCTCTATAGGGGATATACTTTAGACAGAGAGATACAAAAAAGTTGGAAGTAAAAGGGAAGAAAATATATAGCATGCCAATAGCAATCATGAAAAAGCTTTAGTGACTATACTAATATCAGACCAAAAAAATTAAAATTAAAATGTCATTAGAGATAAATAGGAACATTTTCCAAAATGAATAAAACAACTAGCAGAAGATCTGAAAGGAAACAGAAGACTTGAACAACACTATAAGAGTAGCTTTTGAGTATGTGTTTGTTTATTTTACAGTACTAAGGATTGAACCAGGGTCTCATGCATGCTAGGCAAATACTCTACCACTGAGCTCCATGCCTTTGAACAATGCTATGATCTGAGTAGACATTGCAATATTCCACTCAACTCCAGAATACCTGTCTTCTCAAGTGCACATGGGACATTCCTTGGAATACATAATTTGTCAGGTCATTTGTAAGCCTCAATAAATGTAAAGGATTACAATCATATGTTCTATAACCATAATGCAATTAAATCAACAATCAAAAACAGAAAGCATTTAGGATACCAACAAGTGGAAATTAAACAACATGGTTCTAAACAAATAATAGGTTAAAAAGCATATCATAAGGGAAATTATAAAATAAATAAAAACTGAACATTATAAAATGCATGTCAAGCAATTATAGCAGTGTTTAGAGGGAAATGTATGCCTATAACTATCTATTAGAAAAACAAGATCTTATTCTAATTTTTTTTCAGTTGTTGATGGACCTTTATTTTATTTGCTTATTTATATGTGGTGCTGGGAATCGAATGCAGAGCCTCACACAAATGAGGCAAGCACTCTACTTCTGAGCTACAACTCCAGCCCCTTATTCTAATTTTTGACCTTAACATTTAGGGTCAATTAATTTTCAACAAAAACACCACAACAATTAAATAGAGAAAGATTATCTTTTTCAAACACTTGTGCTGAAACAACTCAATAAATACATGGAAAATAAAACTAGGCTTGCTTTTATCAAAAGCATAAAAGAAAAAAATGCATGAAAGAAGATGCATAAGTTGGACTTCAGCAAAATTAAGTTTTTTTGTACATGGATATGTCAAGGTGGATAATACAATTCACATAATGAGAAAAACATTTGCAGAAGATATATTTTATAAAGGATTTGTGGCATTCGCGCATGCGCACACACACATATGTCACTACAATTCAATATTACACAATCAAAAAATTAATATGTGCAAGGAATCTGAACAGACGTTTCTCCAAAGAGTCTGTACAAGTGGCCAATTAGCACATAAAAATGTGCTTAGGGAAATGCACATCAAAACTGCAATGGGTCACCATTTCATATCTTTTCTTATGGCTGTAATAAAAACTGACAGAAAACAATAAGAAGAAGGTTGTAGAGAATTTGGGACCCTCCTACATTGCTAGATAGTGCAGCTGGTTGGTAGCACAGTCTGGCAGTTCTTCAAAATGTCTCAAATGATAATTCTGTTTTTAAATTTTTCAGGAGCTATCACACTATTTTGTTCTGTAGCTATTACTTTTTCACCAACAGTATGAGGGAAAGGTATTACAATTTATCCATCTACTTTGTAGAAATGTATACTCAAGTCCTTTATATATTTTGATTTTGATTGTTTGATTTTTTTTGTTGTTTACTATGGAGCTATAGGAGTTCTCTCTATATATTTTAGATATTTACCCCTTACCAGATACAATATTCCCAAGTATATTTCACATTCTATTGATTGTCCTTTTTATTATCTATAGCTACAAAATATTTAAAAATTTTAGGAGGCCCTACAATGTGTCTGTTTTTCTTTTTTGTCTATAGCTTGGTGTTACATGCAAAAAGTCACTGCTAATTCTCGTATTCTAAAGCTTTTGTCCTGTTTTCTCCTAAGAATTTTGTAGCATTAAGTCTCACATTTAGTTCTTTGATCATTTTGAGTGATATACCATTGTTGTTGTTTTTGTATATTATATTATACAAGATTCCAACTCCATTCTTTTTCATGTTGATAATCAGTTTTCTCAGCATCATTTGAAAATGATTTTCTTTTCTATAGAATGGTCTTGGCAAACTTGTTGAAAATTATTTGATCATTTATTTGAGAGTCTAACGCTGGGCTTTCTATTCAATTGCATTGTTCTACATTATGATTTGGATGTAAGGTGTCCCCCCAAAGCTCACATGTGAAACAAAGCAAGAAGGTTTGAAGCAGATATGATTGGGTTGAAAGAGTCTTAACCCAACCAGTGAATTGATTCCCTGATAGAAATTAACTGAATGGTAACTAAAGTGGTAGGATGTGGTTGGAGGATAGGGGAATTGAGGCATGGCTTGGAGGGTATATATTTGTATCTGGCCAGTGGAGTCCCCTGCCACCCCCTCTCTCTGCTTTCTGATCAGTATGTGAGCTGCTTCCCTCTGCCACACTCCCTCTCCATGATGTACAGCCTTACTTCAGGCCCCACAGAATGGAACTGGCTGCCTGTGGACTGAGACCTCTGAAACTGTGAGCCCTTATGTAAACTTATCCTCCTCTAAAATTGTTCTGGTCAGATCCTTTAGTCACAGCAGCAAAAAGCACTGACGAAAATACTCGATACACCTGTCTTATATAAAGTACCACACCATTTTGAGTATTGTAACTTTCTACCAAGTTTTGAAATTAGGAAGTGTAAGCCTATTAATTAGGTATCCATTACTATAATAAAACTCTTGAGATATCCAACTTACAAATATAAAACATTTATTTTGGCAAACTCTTTTGGAAATTTCAGTTCATGATGAATTGTCCCCAAAACTTTTGATCTGTTGTGAGGAGACACATCATGACGGGAACATATACTTTACGAAAACAACTTATATCATGAATCAGCAAGCAAAAAAGGAACAAAAAAGGCCCCAAATCCACAGTCCCCCTTCAAGGGTACACCTTTCATGACCTAAGAACTTTGCACTAGGTCACACCTCTTAAAGATTCTACTACTTCCCAATAGCACCACTCTGGAGACCAAAGGCCTTATATTATCATGGGCTTTTGAGGACATTCAAGATACAATTATATCATGAACTCTCCTGCTTTATTCTTCTTTTTCAGTATTGTTTTATTATTCTAGGTCCCTTGTGATTCCATATGAATTACAGGATGGATTTTTCTACTTCTGCAAAAAATGTCATTGAGATGTTCTTAAGTATCTCAGTCTGTTTTCTGTTGCTATAGGAATAGCATAAACTATTAACTTACAAAGAATAGAGGTTTATTTAGCTCACAGTTCAGAGACTGAGACTCCAAGAGCATGTGTAGGTATCTTGTAGGATAGAGAGCAGTACATGGGGAAACACAGCAACCTTGCCTAAGGGCACTCAATTATAACAACTCTACTCCCTTATATAAAACATTAATCCTCTAATCCAGTACTTAGTGAATAAATTAATCCATTCATAGGAGCAGAAATTTCATTACCTGTTCACTTCACAAAGCTTCCACTTCTCAACCCTATTGCATTGTGGCTCCAATTATATATATTTGTAGATGGACACAATAGCTTTATTTTGTTTATTTATTTTTATGCAGTTCTGAAGATTGCACTAGTGCCTCACACGTGTGAGGCAAGTGCTCTACCACTGAGCCACAACCCCAGCCCCAGGCCTAAATTTTTAATATGTGAAATTTGGGGGACACATTGAAACCATACCAATAGGGATTATATTAACTCTATAGATCATTTTGTTGTTATTCACATCTACACAATTTTAAGTCTTCCCACCACGAAATGAGATATTTTGTCACTTATTTATGTCTCAATTCCTGATAGCAATGTTTTGTGGTTTTCTTTATACAAATCCTTCATTTTCTTGGTTAAGCTAATTCCTACGTATTCTACTCTCTCTGATGTCATCATAAATGGAATTGTCATAATTTCATCAGATTGCTCATTATTAATGAATAGAAATACAAATGGTCTGATCTATTGTGAGGCGACACATCATGATTTTTTTTTTACTTTCTTTTTTGTGCTTTTGGTGAATTTATTTATTGTGTTAATTTTATGTGAGCTCTTTATTGATTTTATATATAAGATTATATTATCTGCAAACAAGGATAATTATTCATCTTCCTTTCCAATGTAGATATCTTTTATTTCTCTCTGTTTATCTCATTGCTCAGGCTAGAACTTCCAGTCATTTGTTGAGTTTAAGTGATGAGAAAAGATATTTTTATTTTATTTTATTTTTCCTTATTCTTGATTATAGAGGAAAAACTTTCAGCCTTTTACCATTAAGTATGATGGTCATTGTGGATGTTTGTGATATATATGGCTCCTATCTTGAGTAGTTTTCTTTTATTTCTAGGCTTTTAGAATTTTTATCATGGAAGTGTGTTGACATTTGTAAAGTGCTTTTTCTGAATCAGTTGAAATGATCTTATTTTTCCCTTCATTCTGTTAATGTGGTGTATTATACTGTTGTTGAACCATTGTTGCCTACCAGAAATAAATTCCACTAAGTCATGTTGTGTGATTCTTTTAATGTGCTATTGAATTTAGCTTGATACTATTTTTGCTGAAGATTTCACATTAACGTCCATAAAGAATGTTTATCTGCAGTTCCCTTTTTCTTGTATTGAATTTGGTATCTGATTAATGTAGGGCTCATAGAGGGAGACAAATGTTCCCTCCTCTTAGATTTTTTTTTTTTTTTGGTTGGCATATACATGATTATAGTATTCTCTTATAATCCTTTTTATTTCCATAAAATCAATAATAATGTTCCCACTTTTATTCCTAAATGTAGTAATTAGAACATTCTCTCCATATTTGTTACTCTATCTATTGGAAGTTTTGTCAATTACGTTAATCTTTTCAGAGAATCAACTTTTGGTCTCATTGATTTTCTCTATTAATTTTCTTTTCTCTATTTCATTTATCCATGATTTCCTTCCTGCTGCTAGCTTTGGGTTTAGGGTTTTTTAAATTTTTTCTTTATTTAATTCCTTAAAATATAAAAATACATTGTTAATTTGATAGCTTTCTTATCTTTCCAATGTTAGCATTTATAAATATAAATTTCCTCCTTAACACTGCTTTTTTTTTTTTTTGGTACTGTGGATTGAACTCAAAGGCACTCAACCACTGAGCCACATCCCCAGCCCTATTTTTGAATTTCATTTAGAGAGAAGGTCTCACTGAGTGACTTAGCCCCAACCTTGCCATTGCTGAGGCTGGCTTTGAACTTGAGATCCATCCTGAGCCACTGGGATTGCAGATGTGCACCATCATGCCTGGCTTTCTTTTTCCTTTTATTTGTAAGTATTTTCTTATTTCTCCTTTATATTCTTTGATCAACTAATTGTTCAAAAATGATTTGTTTATTTACATATTTTTTGTGAATTTTCCACTTTTACTTCTAGTACTTACTTCTAACTTCATCCTGTTGTGGTGAGAGAAGGTCCCTTATATTGATACTTATTGAATGAAAGTCAATTTATGACCTAACATACGGTCCATCCTGCAAAATGTTCCATGTGCTTTTGCGAAAATGTATGCAATTTGGAATGGGATGTTCTGTACATGTCTAGTCCAGGTGGTTTATTGATTTTACTCCTCTCTTTCCTTACTCATCTTCATTCTGGATGTTCTGTGCATTATTAACAGTTTTATTATTTCCTGTTATTGTAGAATTATTGTTTCCCTCCATTCCATCTGTTATGCTTCAAGTATTTTTATGGTCAGTTATTAGGTGTGTAAATGTTTGTAATTGTTATGTTTTCTTACATATTGACTGTTTATTAGTTTTATAGTCAACTTTTTCACTGCTGAGACTAAAAGACCCAACCAGAATAATTTTAGAGGAGGAAAAGTTTATTTGGGGGCTCATGGTTTCAAAGGTCGAAATGCACAGACAGCTGGCTCCATTTCTCAGGGCTTGAGGTGAAGCAGAACAACATGACAGAAGAGTTTAGCAGAGGGAAGCAGCTCACATAATGATCAGAAAGCAGAGATAGAGATCTCCACTTGCCAAATACAAATATACCCCAACGCCCTACCTCCTCCAGCCACACCCCACCTGCCTTCAATCACCACTCAATCCCATCAGGTGATTAATTCACTGATTGGGCTAATGATCTTATAACCAAATCATTTCCCCTCTGAACCCTCCCACATTGTCTCACACATGAGCTTCTGGTTACATCCAAACCATAAGTATGCAATGTTATTTTTGACTCATTATATTTTCTGATTTTACCTCTATTTATCCAATTATTAACATAGCAACATCTACTCTCTTTTGGCTACTATTCACATGGAATATAATTTCCATCCTTTAACTTACAACCTATTTGCATCTTTTTATCTACAGTGAATCTCTCAAAGATAGTATATAGTCAGAATTCGTTTCTTATTTTTCTCTTTCAATTGGAAAGTATTATCTACTTTTACATTTAAAATAATTATTGTTGGACTGGGGTCGTGGCTCAGTGCCAGAGCACTTGCCTTGTACTTGTGAGGCACTGGTTCTATCCTCGGCACCACATAAAAATAAATACACAGAATAAAGATATTGTGTCCATGTATAACTAAAAAATTAAAAATAATAAATAAATAAAATAAAATAATTACTGCTAAGAAAGGATTTCTGCCATGTTTGCTATTTATTTTATATGTCTTACAGCTTTTTGACCCTTGTTTCCTGTACCTTGTCTTTTTTTGTCTTGGGTTGTTTTTTATTTCTAAGAAAATGTTTAAATTTTTTTTCTCATTTCCCTTTGTGTATATTCTATAGCTGTTTTCCTGGTGGTTACCATGGAATTAATTTCAATTTCTAACGTTATAACAGACTTATTCCAACTTCACTTCAATAACATTAAAAACTCTCTTCCTTTAATACCTTGGCACCTAACCCTTTTGGATATTTATGTAACAAAATTACATTTTTATAGATTGTATATTCAGGAAATAACAAAAAAAATTCTTGAAATACATTAATCTCTTAAAATATGTAGAAAACTAAATGTAATTTTGCAAACTAAAGTTACAATAATATTTGCTTTTATACTAAATGCCAGAGCACTTGCCTTGCACTCCTGAGGCCCTGGTTCTCTCCTCAGCACCACATAAAAATAAATAAGCAAAATAAAGATAATCAATTATTTTTAAAACTATCTTACTATCTTGGTGTGGTTTTAATATGATGTGTCTCCCAAAAGTTCCTGTGGTAATGCAAGAGGTGAAATGATTAGATTATGGGAGAGGTAAACTAATCAGTCCATCCTGGTTTGCATGGACTAACTGGGTGGTAACTGTAGGTGAGAGGGATGGCTAAAGGAGATCTGCCACTGGGGGCATGCCCTGGAAAGGTTCATCTTCCCTAAAGTCCCATCCCCCTCTCTCTGCATTTGGTGACTACTATGAATGGATCAGCTTCCCTGTGCCTTGCTCTACCACCATGACGTTCTGCCTCACCTTGGGCACACAGCAATGGACTTAGTCAACCATGGTCTAAATCTCTGAAACCCAGCCAACATGAACTTCGTCTAAGATGTCCTTGTCATGTATTTTGGTCACAGCAATGGAAATATGTCTAGCATGTGTCTCAAATCAGGTTGACAACAACAACAAAAAAAGTGCAGTTACAGACCTTTTTTTAATAATAATACTTATTTGTATATTTTCTCATGTTTTTACCTTTATTGAGACCTTTATTTCTTCATATGGTTTCAAGTTACTGTCTACTGTCCCTTCATTTCATCCTGCAAGAACTGTATTGATCACCAGGGCAGATCAGGTAACAAATATCCTTGGTTTTATTTTTTTTACATGTGGATATTATTAATTTCTCCCTCGTTTTTAATTGGAAATTTTACTAGATAGATGTTTCTGGTCGTGCATTTTTATTGTATTTGATAAAAACCTCATAGCCTCCAGAATTTTCTGATGAGAAATCTGATAATAATCTTATTGATGATCTTGAAGACCACTTCTGGGATTAATTACTTCTTGCTGCCTTTAAGATGTTTTTCTTTGTCTTTAAAAAGTATGCTATGTGCCCTGGTTTAGGTCTCTGAATTCCTCATTGTTGGAGTTTGTTGAGCTTCTTGTCTTTCATCATATTTGAGGGATTTTCAATAATCAGTTCTTCAAATATGCTCCCTGCTCTTGTCTTTCTCTCTGGCTCCTCCATAACCTCCTACAAAGCACATACTGTGTCATTTGATGATGCCTCTCAGGTCCCTTAGGCACTATTCACTTTTCCTTAGTTTCTTTGCATTCTGTTCCTCAGATTTGATCATCTCCATTGTTCTGTCTTTAACTTCACTAATTCTTTCTACTGGTTGTTAAAAACCTGCCTTTGAATCTTTATAATGAATTTTTCATTTCAGCAATTGTACCATTAAGTTCCAGAATTTCCTTTTGTTCTTTTTAGCTTTTTGATCTCTTTTTTTATCTTTCCATTTTGTTCATACATTATTTCCTCAACTTTTTCCATGTCTTTCTTTAGCTCTTTGGGCACCTTTAAGATAATTCTTTAAGTATTTTTGTCTAGCAGATCTGCCATCAGGCCTTTCCAAGGACATTTTCTGTAGGTTTGTATTTATTTTGAAGGGGCCGCATTTCCCTGTGTCTTTACATTCCTTGTGATTTTCTTGTTGGTGTTGAAAACTGGAATGTAATAAAATAATACATTTAAAATGAGATTTTTCCCTCTTCCAAGGAGTTTGATGGTTTTTTATTAACGATTTTGCTTATTATTTTCCTTTTTATTGTTGTAGGCTAACTCTGTGTGAAACATCAGCCTGATGTGTAAACTTGGGGTTTTCTCAAATCATCTCCAAACCTGTGCTTTTCCCAGGCATGCACAATGATTTCTAATTTTCTAATTTTAATGGAGTTGCTTTTGAATATCCTAGTCTTTAATGTCTAATTTTCAAGAGGAGAAAAGAGAGAAATGAGGGGTGGAAGGGTCCTAGTCCTTTAAGTAATCTGAGAGTCCCTTCAACTGGAATGGTAAGGGCTTACACCAATGCAGAAAGGTATAATGATAATGGCTGCTTGTCTCTTTGTACCTACATGATCACAAGCATCAGTAAATAATACAAGCACGTAATATTTGAATGACAGAGTCCTTTTGCTCACAGTGGTCCCAAAACTGTGTACAGGTTTATAAGAAACATGAGCAAAGCTGTCTGCCATAGGAGATAGAGAGCTGTTATTGTACTAATTGCTGAAATTCACTGAAACTAAATGTAATACACCACCCAAGTCTTTCCCTAAAATTTTCAAGCCCTCAATAGACTTCGGAGTTTCAAAATAGATATATCGGAGATTCTGTTTTTACAATTGTTGTCTCTGCAGGGATACAGATTCATAGTGCTTAATATTCTGTCATTTTCCCTGAAAACCCCTCTCCTTGTATACTAACACTTTATTAAACACTTACTTTCAATTCTCTTGAGTAGACACCCAGAAGCTTGGAGCAGAATCACTAGGTCATACAGTAACTCTGTTTGAGTTTTGGGGAGCTGCCAAACTGTTTTATATCCCCCCAGTTACTTTTGTTTTAAGTTAAAAATTATTTGGTTATCTTCTAGTTACAAATACCCACTCCATGTATCACTGACTCCTCTTTATAAATCCCACCAATCATATTTTACCAGCTAACCTCTGTCTGCAAAATGGCTTCTATTATGTCCAAACAAGCTGAAGGCCATATGCCTGTTCTTATGCCATTCAGGTCAATCCTAAATCAGCTGTGCTTCCATTTATTTGCATTCACATCTAATTACAAAGGCCCATTAAGCAAAATGTTAGTGACTTTAGAATTATAAATATTTTAGCATTAAATAGACTGAGCTGTGGGTTCTATGTGTGTGTATGTGTGTTTCTTAACATCTATGTTAAGAATTTTTTAAAAGTATGATAAATGTATGTATTTAACCATGTGAGCTTTTTATCCCTGTTTAAAAGTATCTATTAATTGTGACATGAAAAATTTTGTGACTGACAGTTCACCTACATTTATAAGTAACTGGGAAAAATTTCTGGAACTAGCTGAGAAAACTTACAGCCATTAAATAAAATATGCATCAATAAAAACAAGCATATAATTCCTCCCCAATGCCACAGTGACTATACTATAGACCAGGTAAAACCTTAATAGATCATATAGATCAGTTCTTTCTCTATCAGATGGCACAACCATGGTTTTTAATTCAAACTACTGAACTCAGTTTGAAACAAAAATGAATACCTTAAGCCCAACCAGTATTTCCTCTTCTTGTTTCATTTTATGAAGCTCTTGCCTACTTGTGTGCATTAATATATAATTATTTCATTTGTCTTGGTCTGAAAGCTTTAATGGTGATTTGACATTAAAATAAGGAATGTACTCAGTGTTAGGATAAGAAGTCAATAAATGTGATCTTCCCTCATGATTTTAACAAGTAAGATAGGCCACAGGGAGTAATTTCAAAGGCATACTTGGTGGATTGAATGGCACTGGGCATACCATAAAGAAGCTAATTCAATCCAAGTGTGATTGAAATGTACTTTATTTAAATGCCAGAATTACCAGTGGAGCTACTTAAATAGTTAAACTTGGCAGGGCAGGATACTGCTAATTTTTTCAGCAGAAACTCTGTATTATTATGCAAGAAGAGGAATGAGTTACATAGTTTGGTATAGGTCTTCTGCAGCCCCGAGATTGGGTAGATAGGATCTGAGAATGTTGACAGGCAGCAAATACACCAAAAATAGTACACACATCTCTGGGATAATGAGGGACTGCATTCTTCCCCAGATGACCTGCCTGGACTTTCCAAAGCAAGGAGGAGCTGGAAGCTGGGACACTGCTTAGTACACCTTCAGAGCCCCCCTAGAATAGTTTATCTAGGACCCAGAACTGGAACCAGAGGATGGGGTGCAGCCCAGGAATAATGCTGAATTTCTCATTGTTTTCATAGATTTCAATCAAATATGATGAATAAATGCTCTTAAACCCAGTTTGTAGCCCTTTAATACTCAAGCCTTAGAAGAGTCATCTTGACTCAGTTCCTTTACCTATGAAATATAAATACTAATCATATTGACCTCATTGGATTTTGTGAGGATTAATTGATTTTATTTTTGTAAGGCATTTATTTTTAATACATCTTGTAAAACTTTTAGAAGATTGCCCAGAACATTACCTAGTTTGTACTTTTCTGAACCTGGTTACCTTCCTGTCCTCTTGGGCAAGTGTCAGACATTGGTCATGTATGTGCACATACACAAAAGCTTGATACTTGCTATAGAGAACATTATTAACATATATATATATATATATATATATATATATATATATATATATATTATATATATATTATATATATATATAATAATACATATATATGGACGTGAAGGCAAGCAGAAGAGGTTTTTATAGGGAATTTCCAACAATAGTTGTTTTCAAAGGTGTTTCATTGGATGGGCAGAAATTCTCAACTGCAAAACCTGTTCCAATAGGTTGACGAGGCCTCTCCCAGTGGAGAAGTGTTAAAGCGGATGCTGACTTCAGATGCTTGTTCATGTCTGTTGGAACATTCTGTGGTTTGACCTTCAGGAGATGGGAGTGCAGTTGTCCCATTACCTCCAGACTCCACTTTAGAAAGCTTCAGTTACTTCATTTTGTCTCACAACATTTCAGATAAAAGTTACACTAATAAGAACGGTTCTGTGCAACGAAGGAGTATCACACCTTCATTTTGCTTTGATATAATGACCTACCCACTGTAAAAATTGTCCAATAAATACCAAGCACTGGCCAATCAGATTCCTTTGCCATCGAGGATAAAGAGACATGAGGGATGGAAAGAACACTTAAACGTTCTCATTGACATCCCACGTTCATGAGAAAGTGTGAACAAGTACACAGTCTTTGGAAAATATGGGGTTAGACTACTAATTTTCCTTTCCTAGAAAAAGTGAATTCTCATTTTAATATGTTTCTACTTTGTTGCACTTATTTTTCTCCATTTGCTTTACTTTCAATTCTTTAAAAAGAATATGCAAAAATTCTTTGATGAGCTAAGCAACAGAGGCTTTCAACAGTCACATCAATACACTAGCTTCTTCTTTTCCCAATCTTGAACTTTTATAATTATATTCATATTTTCATTCTTTCATATACTTCAATAAGCTTATAGCAAAGTTACCTGGAAATTAGAGACCAGGTTGCATCTATTGAATCATTTAAATCCAGTTGGCAGAACAAAATTTACACAACATACCAAAAGATTGATTTTTTAAAAGAGCATATAAGCCAAACAACTATGATGACTAACTCTTTAAAAAAGTCAAAGTATCTTTGGAGTAAGGTAGTTACAGAAGTATCTTGAAAGAAAAATTACTAAGTACTTATTTAAAGAATACACCCATTATGTGTTACTATGTCTTAAAAAATAGCTCCACTTTATATTCAGTCCAATTGTAAAATAGCATTGATTTATAGCAGTTTTAAATCCAGTCGGTAACATTCTTTTCAAAAAACTGAAAGTTATAATTTCTTTATAAATCAAAACTCTAAATAAATATATGGCACATACATTATTGATGATTTTTTCTAGAACCTTCTATATGTTTTCCTGGCATCATAAACAAACTTAACTGAGGGACATGGTAATTTATTACAGGCATTTCTTTGAAAGTGTGTAACTCTTGACACTTTATATTTATTTTCTCTTTTGATAAAAGGTAGAGTAATAGAACAAAAGTGTAATGATGGTATAATACAATCCTTAAAAATTAGCAAGTCCTATTCTGCTAATGAGAATACTAAGCACTTGTAAGAACAAAAAATTAGTCAGTTGCAAAAATAACTTGATACAAGGGGAGACTAGTTTCTTTCAGGTTCTTCCACATATTAATTGTGCAGTTAGGGCTGGACATTTGAAAATGCTATGCCTCCGTCTTCTTATCTGCAAAATGGGATTCCTGACAGAAATATGGCTGGTGAGTGACTTTAAAAGTGTTTGATATCTCTAAAAAGATAGTACTAGGAAACACCCAAGAGGTGTTTAGTTTAAGAAGGTGAGTTCTGGAAATCTGTCTTATAATTTGTAGACTGATTCTTGGGAAGACAGACTAATGGTCCTAAGTTTTGGAAATGTTGAATCAGATCAAGTCTTACGTTCCGTTATAGAGAACTGCCATTCCATAAAACAGTGAAAAGAAGAAAAATCAAAGTATTTTTCCTTTGATATTCTTCTCTCACTTTTGTGTTGAATGTTCTCTGCTACTAATTCCTCCAAGATTTTGTCTTTTAAAAACTCATGGATAAGAGCTGAGCCACAAGGAAGTTGGAAGTAGAAGGAATTTCTAGACTAACCTGACTCTAAAGACCTGTGTGGCCTCAATTCATGGATTTCCACCCTAGATTTCTGCCATTGACTTTACTGAGATCTCCCCACTCATAACTCTGCCTGTCCCAAACTATAGCCTAGTTTTGGCATTCAATAGTTTCATCAAAAATGTCAGAAGAAGGAAATCTGCTTGATCCCAACCAATATTCATTGCAGAACCCTCCATCAAATATAGCTGTCCTACCCCCAAATTGTGTACAACATGCTAACAATAAATGGCTGTACTCATGTCAATAATAAACCAGTACTGTCCCTCTGCCAAGACTAAGGTGAGGCAGGTTTTGCTTGCAGAGCCTTCTCAGAGGTGGTTAATAATCCACTTACATTTTCATTTTAGTATGTAGTGTTGTTCATGTCCCAGAGACAAACTTATGGTTCCATTATTGTTTGTGACATAGACCATTTATTTTCCAAATGCTGTGGTTTGGATGAGTGTCTCCCAAAGGTCTGCATATTAAAGGACTGGTTCCCAGAGTGGTATCATTGGGAGGTGACAGAATCTGTCAGACGTGGGACCTAGTGGAAGTTCCTTAAGTCATTAAAGATTATCCTCAAAAGCAACTGTGGGACCCCACTGGACCTGTCTCTCTTCTTCCTGGCTCATGACATCAGCAGTTTGCTCTGACATGTACTTTTTCACCATTGTCATCCAGGGCCCTCACCAGATGCCCAAAGCAATGGGGCCATTCCATCTTGGACTAGAACTTCCAGAAGGATGAGCTGAATGAACCTGCTCTCTTTACAAGTGAATAGCTTCAAAGTATGTCATTGCAGTAATACAAAGCTGAGAATTATGTCATATTTTCATATCCATTATGAGATATTATGGAAAAATCCATATTAATCACATGCAAAACTGTTTAATAGTATAGACATTTTTAAGGACTTCAAGAGATAAATATTAACTTGTGCCAGCTTGGGTCCAATTTAAATTTTATGATTCTTTGTGTAATAAGGGTATAACTGCTTCAAAACTCAGATATGCTTCCACTAAGAGGGTGTGGTATTTCAGTAGATAAAAGATAGGCATAATTTGCTTCCTTTTGCTCCACAGAGTTTAAGAAAAGGGATCAATTCATAAATTTATGACAGCATACCTGATGAAGATCAGTATACTGCTTTCATGCCTACCAGCTGTTCACAGGTCAATCAAAACAGACTGCTTCTAGTCTCCAGTTTAAATACACCTAGAAGATCACAAACATTGTCCTTTTCCCTGAGAACTGGCATTCAACTTTGTGACAACTTCTCAAAATCACAGTCCATTCTCTACTCCAGAATTAAAACTAAATTGGATATTTTTATTTCTTCCGACTGCTAGCACATTACTGGGTACCATTTGCTATCAATCCATTGCACAAGCTGTTCCCAGTTTAATGACTATTTGTGCCAGACCATAAATTTCAAGGTCAGCTCAAAGTTGTGCAGCACTGTGCCAGAGGATGCAGGAGTCTTTGAGTGAAGTTTCTTAGCAGTTCTCTCTAAGTGGTATTTCCACATTCATCTTATGGGGTTCTATACAACAGCTAATGGGGTGTTCTTACAGATGTCTCACCACCAAGAGCACAGCTTTAAAAAGATCATACTATTTGTTCTGTTTCGCTCTGTCCCTTTGACTTACGTAAATACCAAATATATAGAAAATTAAGATGCTTATTAAAATGTTTGCAGGTAAGATCTATTATCTGAAAATGCATCCTGACCTATTTTGAACTCTATAGACTTTGGCTACGTTTCTGCATGAAAAATGACTGAAACTCAGTCCTACACTATGGTTCACAGGGTCTTTAAACTCTGTACTGTTTAACATATGATCCGCTTTGCTGAAGTGATCAGTATTGATCATGAAAGCAGAGTTAATGTGTCAGCAGTTTACTTCCTAATCACATGCATACATAGCCATCACCAACCAGATGCTTCCAGAGTAGATACTGGGTATTTGGGAAGGCACAGTCACCATTTCAAGCCACTGGGGCATCATTTGGCCAAATGTGATTGCTGTTACTTTCCATGAGAAACTTCTGTACCGAGATAATCTGACTGTTACTTTGTATCGAGAGTCAGAAAATCCATCTGTGCCTTGAGTAGATACATATTCAGGATAATGAAAAAGACAAGACACATTCAAAATGTTTAAATCAAGTTGCTTTGGTTATTAATTAAAATGGTTAGTGCTTGGTACAGATCAAACTTTGAACTTGATTTAACCTTGAAGCCTAAACATATACACCTACCCTTCTCTGCTCAGAGTTTGGGCTTCTTGCAGGAAGCAAACACTTTGCTGCAACATTGTAGGAGAACAGGATACCCCTATGTGGCTGTATTTCCAGGTTTCCCTCACCAGCCCTGGACAGGTAGATTCCTCCCCTTCACATATATTAAGCAAAATTCTCTGGGATTGCAACATTTGGGGAGTAAAAATATCACCTCTTTTATGGCTTATATCCATTTTTATTTTATTGTCAATCTCTCAACCTGGAGAGCTCCCCCACTATAGCTACAATGTCTGGCATTTGCTTGGTGAATGGCTAACTACCTGAAAAGCCAGTTTGGAAAATTGAGGATTAATGTAAACTATAATTTAGTTTTTCAGATACTGCTCTTACCTCCCCCACCACTACTACCACCACCACCAAATCTCAACTAGAATGTAACCTCCAGAAAGTCAGGGAATTCTGTGAATTTGATGCACTGAATAGTCACTGAAACACAGGACACATGCAATAAATAAATACTTCTTAACTGGATTGGATGAATACTTCATACAACTTGGGCAGAGGAAATGACGAGTACACCCTGTGGCTTTTTCAGTAGATGGAGAATAGCCATGGCTTGAAAGAAGAGGCGCAGTCCTTTCCTAAGTGACTTTAGACATTATGTATAAAAAGAATGCAGTGATTTCTTATATTTGTGGATTTTTTTCCTATGATATTCAAATGTCGAGCATCTTAAACATACACAGCCCTTAGAGGATAACTATATTACAAAATATAAGCATTATTGTTGTGTACGTGTTTTTTTAAAATATTTTTAACATATGCTCAGATAGTCTCAGAATCTCACATAGTGAGTGTCTTTTGGCTCATGTGTCTTTGTAATTGAGATTTGGGGACACCAGAATTTTCTTCACACTATGTGTGCACACGAATGCATGTGTGTGTATGTGCATGTGTATGCATGTGTGTGTTTTCTTTGTCACTTGATTTCTGGAAAGAGTTTGACAACTTTTCCTGCCAAGTTTTTCTTTGCAAAAGTTTAATCCCATGCAATTTCTGTGAATGAAACTGCTGATATTGGCCAGTGTCGCCATATTTTCCATATAATGTTGTTAAAATTCTACTACTTGCTATTTTACTTGTTAGTTTATCCCAGGAAAAGCAGATTTTATTTCTATTTAGTTTTGAAAATATCTTCACAACTTTTTGAAGAAGTTTAAAGTGCTTTGGTATATATTTTTGGTGATGTTGTAAATCAAAAGTCTCACGTTTAGATTTAATTTTAAGAATATATGACAGTTACAGTATAAATATAGTGATTTATTTTTGCTTCTGAGTTTTTAGTTCAGCAGCTCCTAAATAGGAACACACATTCTAATTAGTTTTTAAATTTCAATTAGAATGCTCTAATAACTCTTAGTGTCCTGACATTTTACTTGGCAAGAGGAATAATTGTAGTAAAATTTCTATGTAGAAGGCTACTAAGAGCAAAATATTAAAAGCATCAAGTTACTTAGTGCAACTAAATGTAAATTTATATTCTTTGAGGCTTTAATTATTTGTTAATGAGGTGCCAATTGAGTGCTAAAGCATATTTATTGAGGTTGGACAGCAAAGATTTAACGCTATGACCATATTTGCTTGTTTGTCAAGAACTGTTCTTCCATAATTGTCACCAATTAAACATGGACACCTTCCTGTAGAAATCAGATTTTCATATGTATCCTATAATGGAATAAGCATTATTCTAAGTGATATTATGTCTATTTTATGTTTAATAATCAGGTTCCTGTTGGCTATGAAACCAATGAAGTTCTCAATGTCCTGGAGGGAGAAAAAGAGATAACCACATTCTCTATTCTCATTCTGGGTTTGTCACTTGTATACTTGCACCGATCTACAGAGATTTATGGTGCTTTTAAATTTTGTACTGTAAGTTTCAAAAGCAATGCTTTTTAGAAAAACAATTATACTTAACTATGTCCAAAGCTGCAAGTTACACATTAAAATACTTCTTTTTTTAACATGAGATTAATATGTAAAGGACTTTGAAAATAGATCAGACACATGAAATTTTGCCGAACTTATAACCAGAACACCTCTTGCAAGAAACACTGAGATTGCGTTGTGAGGGAAGAAACACAACTCTCCTTCTTTAAACACATGGGTGATTTTCAGACACCAAATGCATGTGGGATGAATACTGAGTAGACCAAACTTTTTCCCACTTAAAAGAACATAGTCAGAAGGATGCTTCCCAAGTGGATACAACATTTCTGGTACAGAGTGTTCTCTGAGTTGCTGGAGGAAAAGTCCACATCATGAAGACTGTTAAGGCTGAGATTGGAAAGGGCCCAGTAGTCCTGCAGATGGCTTTACTTAGTAGAGAAGAAAATCATGGAGCTGCCTTACATTACAGTGACATTCTAGAGAAAGATGTTTGTTTTCTAAGTGACCTTTTAAAAAATAATTAGTATATACAAGAACAAAGTGAAGTCTTAGAAAATTAAGGGAGTGCAAGAATTTTAAAAACTAATCGATCTTTACTTTACAATTTTTTTCTTTGAAAATGAAACTTGGTCTGTTGGTCTCAAGCCCATTCTAAATGATGCAAGTATCCCTTCTGTAACCCCATCCTTTCCTTTCCAAAATTCAAATATGGATATTCAAGAAAAAAATAAATAAATAAGTTAACAAAATACCATGCATTCAAGCAGGCGCATGCGTGCGTGTGCACACACACATACTATATATATATATATATATATATATATATATATATATATATATATATATATATATCTTTGATATTTTACAAAATTCCTTTGTGATGTCTGTGGTGTATTTTTCACTCGGTTCCGCACGTATGCTGCGATGTAATGTAATATTTACATATAATAATTATATTCACAAGACTATTCTAATTGATGCCAGCTTGGAGTTGCTTACTGAATTTGTAAAAAAAAAAAAATCCAATAAGTATCTTTGGCAAGCATATACTAAAAGAGGAAGTTAAAGATTTGAAGAGAATGAATGAAGACATTTCCAGAAGGAATCAGCAAAAGGTAATATATTAAGGGGCCTGGAGTCCAAAGGAAATAAAACCTACAAGTTTGTACTCTATTTGAATATGACACTAGAGAAGGAGACTAATGTTTTTGGAATTTCAGGATATGAATTAAATGTACACTGTATTAGTTATCTGTTGCCTTGTAACATGTTTCTCCCCAAATTAGCACCTTAAAATAAAGCACATTTATTATCTTATTGTTTCTGTGTTTGCTGTGGGTCACTGGCATACCTGTTGCCCTCTGCTAAATTCCTTTCAAGGCAGTGAAGATCCTGTTAGTTGTCTGTGTGAACTGAAACACTGGTCATGGGTTTTCCAGAAAAGTCTTCTGGTACGGTAGTACTCTCCCTACTGCCTCTGGTCTCTGAGGTGCTGTAGCAAAGGTCTCTAGTGGTTTACCTGGATTTTAGTTTCTGCTATCCCAGGTTGTGCCTGGTGGAGTTGATTCCCTCTGCTTAGTAAGTCTGGTGTAAGATCCTAAGTATCTAAACAATGCTCAGTCATTTTCCAGTTACAATCATGGTTCAGGCTGGGTACCAATTAAGGGTGGTATCAGCCCCTTTCTGCTGCACAGTCTCTTGCAACTTCCTGCTAGGTCTGAATGTTATGGGATAATCAGGCAGCTTCTCTCTGATATGGTGTTGCTGTGTCGTGATCCTGGGGACTGTCTCTAGGCTTCCCATGGTGCCTTCTTCCAGTGCCACTGGTTGGGTCCTGGTGAGTTGACTTTTCTTTGTTTAGGGCCAAAGCTGCTTAGTTGTAGCCTATGTCTGAGTCAAGTCTGTTTCTGATGGACAGGAATTGGGCCATGATTTATATGGGTCCTCTTTCTCAGGGTCTTTCTCATAACTGCAATGAAGGTATTGGTTGTAAACTTGTTTCATCTGAAAGCTCAAATGAAGGATAAACTTTCAAACTTTACCCACATGGTCATTGACAGGATTCAGTCCTCAGGAGCTGTTGAACTGAGGCTTCTGTTCTTCACTGGCTGTTGTCCAGGGGCTACCAGGAGCTCCATGCTACTTGGGTCTTTATAAATGACGTTTTGCTTTATTAAAGAATGCAATCCAAGAAAGCACTAGAGAGAGGCCAGAAAGATGTGTCATGGGCTTCTGTAACACAATTATTGAAGTGATATCCTATTACTTTTGTCATCTTCTATTCATTTAGATCAAGTCACTAATTCCTGGCCACTTTCAAGGAGGAATGTTATATAAACACAGAGAGAGTCCTAGGTTGGGATCATTGAGAAATATCATTGGAAGCATTGCACCACATAACTACTGTTCTAATGAATAATAATCCCATGATTTGAGTAAAATTCCCTCTTAGACTTTAAAGATATTGTTTTCACTAATATGCAAAATTCCTGCTCCTTGGTGTATTGGTCCCTTATGTGTAATATACATACTAGACCAAAAGATGATGAATGGGTTGTCTAAGTCTCTTTTGGCCTGGGTGGAGAAATGACAATGCTAAAAGTGAAGAAGACAGCTAAATTCCATCAGTGTTCACATATACTCACCAACTCAGAACAAAACATATCAAAAATCTCTCTTCTTTCTATCCATACCACTTTCCATTCTCTGCCACCCACCCCAAATACAAAATCTACAGCAACAAAACCACTTCAGTCAATAGGACATAAGTCACACCTACAAATTAAATAGTGAATATTTCCTTCAAGTCTTTCACATACTTGAATACAAATCATTCATGTTCCCTAGAACATTCCCTGGGTAGTGTGTGTGTGTGTGTGTGTGTGTGTGTGTGTGTGTTACTGGGGATTGAACCCAGGGACCCTCCACCACTAAGTTACATGAATCCCATTTTTTTTTTTTGAGACAGGGCTTTGCTTAATTGTCCAAGCAGGACTTGAACTTGCAATCTTCCTGTTCAAGCCTCCCAAGTCACTTGGATTACAAGCATGCACCACCATGCTGAGTTCCCTGGGTGTTCTTTACAAAACAAGTGTCCCCCAAAATAAATGGATGCTTAGAAGTAAGAATATAAGAAGTAGTGTAGCATCTTTAATCCTTTTGGAAATATATTTTGTAGAAATAAAGGTTTGATAATTCTAGATACGCTCTCAATCTTTGATTTCTTGCAATATGGAACAGCTTACAATGCCAAACAGTAAAAGACCATTTTACATTTGCACAGTTGCAAGTTGCATAGTAGCAATGACAAATAAACAATTAACCTTGGAAAAGAAGAGAATCTATCATAGAGTATCTCTTATTTTGAAGGAACTCTTAATGACATATTGTATAAGGAAAAAACTACTAGTAACTATTGGTGTGAAGATGGTGGAGGAGGGTGTGTTTACCTGTCTGGATCTGGTTAGTTTTACTAAACCTACCAGGGCTATTGTGCCAACATTCAAGACATGCTATTCTGATATATGCCTCTTTGGCATATTGATTATGTTGAGTTAAAGGCTCTTGAAAAACAGTTGATGCAAGAACACTCTGACCTTCCTTTGTTCCAAAAGCAGAAGCTGAAATTCCCACAGGAAAGTTATTTCCTCTGTATTGAGTTCTCTCTCAGTTCCACACCCATACTCACAAGTAAAGTTATATTTAAATGTAATCCATGATTCATATCATCAGAGATGAAGAGCTGAGGCCAAGAGAAATATGTACCAACCTTGCTAAGCCAACCTTCTTTTCCTAGTTGCTATTCCACAATTACCCGCTTTAGCCCAAACTCCTTTGTTTTGTCATGCTTCCACAGTTTATTATTCTTTATTTATATAATCTTTTTATATAATTTATATAATCTTTTTGTCCTAAATGTATCTTTGAATCTTCATTACATCTCATATCAGTTTAATTCTTAGGCACAACTGGAGACCCTAAGTGGGTAGGGAAGAAATTTTGTTTCCCATACAATTATATCATGGAGATTACCAGGTAAAGGACATAAATGAATTAGTCTTAATATGTACATTAGGTTGCATTAACTAAACTCTTATTTAGAACAAATTAGTCAGCCTACTGAATTTTGTAACTTCTGAGTGTGGGCTAAGATTTGTATAGGGATTTTTGTTTGTCTAAGTCAACCCCTTTATTCAAACACTACATACTGGTATATCTTAAAGAATGGTAGAAATAGTGGGACAAGACAGCCTTTTTCTTTTTTTTTTAAAGAGAGAGTGAGAGAGGAGAGAGAGTGAATTTTAATATTTATTTTTTAGTTTTTGGCGGACACAACATCTTTGTTTGTATGTGGTGCTGAGAATCGAACCCGGGCCGCACGCATGCCAGGCGAGCGCGCTACCGCTTGAGCCACATCCCCAGCCCAAGACAGCCTTTTTCTCATAAAGTTTTCACCCTTTCAACTATTAAAATACCTGTTCTACTTACATCAGTACAAGGGCAAGGAAAGAAGACACAATTATTCATTGTTTACTTAACAGTTTATAAAACTTAGCAAGCACACACTTTAATAAAATATTTCTGTTTGGGCAGATGTATTCCATAGTAATTTCAAAGTATTTGCATTATTGTTGTACACACAAGTCCAACTTTGCTTCTCTCAAAGGGCCACAGTTTTAAAAATATCACTGTTAAAAAAGATTTACGACACAAAAACATCATAGCTGTGTTCTTTCTTTGTTTTAGGATTTCTGAATTAAATATATTAAATGTCATACTGAAGTTTTCTTGTTTCTTCTCCTTATCTAACTACCTAGGCTTTCTTCTTAGTCTGACTTCCTCTACCCCAAATACCCAGCTGTCTTCAATTATCATCTTTCTTCATATATATTAGTCATACTGTTGCCCTTCTTTTTCATTATTCTGTACTTAGTACTACTGAACACATTCTATCATGACAATTGTTTTAAAAGGTTCTCTCCATCTCAGTTACAATACTGACATCCTTGTACATCTCTCCCTAAGAGAGTTCTCCAACTTTCTTAAATAATTGTGACTACAGATTGCCTAGTCTTACTCCAGTCTTTATGGAAACAAGGTTTTAACCTACAGTTCTTCTTAGTTACTGTTTCCTAAATCCAATGGCTTTCTCTGTTTCCCCCTTCATTTAACTGAGGAATACCCTTAAATAACCCCTTAAGAAAAGATTTGTGGGAGGCAAAATTTATGAATATTGACAGTATGAAAAGGTCTACCTTAATACTACTACTGATAATTTAATTAGGTACATAATTAAAGAAGTATGTAAAAGAAAGCTTTTTCTGCTTTCAAATTCCAAGAAATACAGTTTTAAGTCCCACACCATATTTTTTACATTCTATTAGAATTATCATTTCTGAGTTCAAGACCAAGTTCCAAGGATTTTGTAGAGAATACAATCTCACTCCACAGATGTAGACCCTCCATGCAGGTTGGGTGTTCTCTTGACCTGTCTCATCAGTCTGACATCTCCATCAGCTGTCCATCCTCCAAAAATTTATTGGTATCTTCTCTATCATTCTGTCTTCTGTTATGCATTTATGCATATTTGCTTATTTATTGATATTAGTTCTTATGGCTCCTGGTGGAAGGATGTTTTATTTTAAAATAAAAACTCATTTCAATGTAGCAATTATTGAATTTTAGCTTTATTACTTAAATAACTAGACTAAATTTTTGTTAGTATTTCAATATCTATTCAATTATAAACAAAACCTCAATAGGCATACTGTCGTTTTCATGTTAGAAGTAGTGATTGATAGCCCTTCCACTGTGATCTAGTAGTTGTGATGAAAGGAGTTTGAACCCTCAAATTCTAGTTCCTCTAATAATACACTGTATAAACTCTGGGATAGTTACTTAGTCACCTGACAATATAATCTATCTTGATTTAGACACTACAGTAAAGATTAAAGATCAGTATATTAGGGCCCAGTATTATCCTTGCCCAATAAGTAGGTGCTCATAAACTTCCAGTTCCATTGTTCTGATTTATTTTTTGTAGACACTGGTCCTTCACACAACATGGATAGTTGCCAATCATCTCCAGTTGATCTTCTTCTTAATTCCAAAACCCTCATCCTAATTCAGAATTTATTTGTCCAAATCACCTCGGGTGATGTAACATCACCAGAGATTCCTACTTTAAACTCCAGTCCTTCTGTTTAAACTTCTGAAAGTGTAGCTCTGATTATGCCACCTGTTACTTGTCTCCTCAACTATCTTCAGTGGCTCCCTTGCCTCCATTAAATTCAATGTGATTCTCTTGCCTACCCCACTCCCTGATATATATATATATACACTAATCCTTTCATTCTAGATTTGTCTCATACAATTTTCCTAAATGTACCCTTTATTTCAATAATGTTTTTTTTTTCATTTTTCTCTGAACATGTGATATGCTTTCTCATGTGTGGTATTTCTTTTGTTTGTTTGTTTGTTTTCTGATTGAAACATTCAACTCTCAGTCTGACCAGTCAAAATTCTGAATAAGCTCAGCTTGCACCATGTTTCATAGCTTTCCAAAAATCTTGAAAGCAGAATTGTGCTCTCAAGCCTTAGGAACCTGAAAGCATGCTACTGGAATTGCCCTACATCCACATATACAGTGTTTTCCATGATTACCTCTACCTGTGTCTCAACTCACCATTGTGTTATGAACCATTTAGAGGTAGGAGCTACATCCTATTCTCTCTGTTTCTCCATAACACCTGCAGTAGTATCTTACACTTCCTAGAAAACAATCATTGTTTCCTGATTGAATTAAAACATAAACACACAGGAAAAATGTTTCACATATGTCTTTGTTAACTTGCCTTAACATCTGTCTAACTGGTATTTCTTTAATCTCTTAATACCTATTTGAAGAAGAAAACTAGAGTTTGTTGAGTAGCTATTGGGTGCCAAAAATAAAAAAATGACTGGGCTTCTTAAGCATATTATGTCCTTTTAAGTATCATTCAAATTATGATACAATATTATGAGGGTTATTATTATTTTTTATTTGGGAGAAGGCACTAGATTATATTCCAAATCATAGCTTAGATGTTGCAAAAATAAGACTGAAATTTAGGCAATTGTGGGTCAAAATTAGGCATTCTTTATATAATCCTGTACCTTCTGCTTTCATGGCTTCATTCAGTATCAACCAAGTTTGAAGATTTTAAGAATAAAATGTGTGCAATTTTCCACCCACTCATTATACCCCTACATTTTGCATTTGACAAGTTCTCAGTAATTATTTAATGGATGACTAAATAAGCATAAACCAATCAAATAATTTCAGCTATTTTAGCTTCTTAGAAAATGAGACTTCATGGAAAATTCAAACCCCCCAAATTCTTTTACCATTTAGGATTCATACATTTAGTCAGCAAATATTATTTGAGACAATATTGTTTATACACAAGAATAAATAATTTATTGCCTTGCCTCTGGAAACTCAACAATAATGGCTAGGAAATGTATAAAATGACAAAATAGTAAATACTTGTATAGCCAGAACTACATGAAAAATACTATTCTATATGTTTTAGACACGTCAACTCTTTCATTGGAATAATTAATATCTCATTTTTGGGATATCAGAAAAACTGATATCTAAATCTAAGTACAGGCAGCCCGACCTGTGTCCATTTTCTTCCCTACTCTGACCAAATGCTTCAGTTCAGCATGATAATTCAGGTCCATGCATAATTATTCCAAGTTTAGAGGTGAATACATCATACTGATTGCTACAGTTTGAAGGATACAAGTATTATTGTAGGATTTCAGAGGAGAAAGTTGTTGTTTCTCAAGTGGAAATTAGAAAGGACTCTAAGGAAGAATGACATTTGTTCTAAACCTATAGAACCAAGTAGAATCTCCACAGAAGATGAGAAGTCTGTATAGAGCTGTATGAGTAAGATAAGTAACAGAAAAGTTTTCATTTTGTTTTGTTTTACATAAGGAGGAATAAAGAATGTTTTTTACTTCATTGTCATTTCAATAAAAATATTTAAAACAGAAAAAAAGTGTGGTCACAGTGGCATTTCTAGGTAGAAAATTAGTGGCTAGTTGAGGCAAAGGAGCAGATTTCGGAGGACATGGTTTGCAAAAGTAATGTGTCTAAACTTATTCAGGCAGGGTGGAGCTGCTAAAGATTTCACAGGAGAGCGGCCTCATTAGTAAAGTGATAATTTATACATGCTAATAAGGCAGATGTAAGGGGATGCCTGAGAGGGGTGAGCCCTGACAAAACTTCATAGAAAGAGAAGCAACATTTTTATTTTTGAAAGATTAATTTTAAATGTCATTTCCTTTATATTCTTGAAATGAGTTATTAACATAATATCCTCAGTCAGACACTGAGAGCCACATCCCAAACTAATGACAGAAGAATGGTGTTTCCGATTAGACTTAGACCTGGGATAAGAAGGTGAGAGGTAACCCCTGTTCCTCTCTCAACTCCTTCAGCAGCCAGAAGATTTTAGTAGTAAGCTTAACATTTTCTGAAATAACTGAAAACTAGGCCATACTAAACCTTCCAGCCTCTGCTTTGGGACTTTTTCTGTTCTTTGTTCCATAGTTAGCAAATTGGGAAACAGTGTACAATAGGAAGAAGAAGACAACCTTTCAAATAATTCAGTGTTTTTTTCAGAATAAGTAAGAACTCACATGTATAATTTTACAGACAATTTTCTAAAATAAAACGGTCATAAAATTAGAACAATTACTTCCACTGGATTAGTTCAATCCCTTGAGATAATGTTTTCTTGTTATTATAATCCTTTTGGAAAATAATATCCTTAACTGTAGTGATAAAATTCATTTTTATTTTACTTATGATTTAAGTTTTATGATGTATCAAAATCATTGCATTAGGTGTTGTATTTTTTTAGGAACATATCAAAAGAACACAAGATCATTAACACTTGACAAATTTATAAAATATCCTTACTCTCTATTGTTTTGCATTGTTTGCATTTTGTTCAGCTTGAAAATTGTACAAGATGGGTTCATTTAATTTTTCATTTAATCAGTTTCATTTTATACTAAATGAGCAAATTTTTATTTCACAAAGAATGATAATAAGTTTCCCCCCTTACTTACCCTTATTTCTCTTCATCTTTTCTTCTCTCTCTTTTTAATCAAACCCTGCCACCCAGAAGAAATTGTTCCAATTGAAATTTCTAAGAAAGTTCTATTACAAAAAAAAAAAATCCCTCTCTGGAAATGGCTACAAAGGAATTTCACCCTATTACTCACTTTCTTCTTGGCACTTCATTAACATCAGTATTACATCAGTCCCCAATTGGAATCCAGTATTGTGCATGAATTATTCTGCATGACTGGTCTATTGTAATTCAAAAGTCTTTATTTTTTTATTTCATTAAAGCTATATAGTTATATTGTTATTTAATAAGGCAGTTTTGAATTTATTTGCAACTCTGGCTATAGCACTTAAAGACATTTTTGAATATACCCTAAATGATTAGAATAAAGATATTATTGTTATGGCAGGAGTCCTTTCAAGACTCCATAATTATTTGGCTACCAGTAATCCACACCAATTGTCTCTACTTTGATATGCATGCATATGTCTTTTATAATTGATGACACAGGTGTGTTTCCTTGGTGAAATACATTATGTTATGCAAAATAAATTGATTAAAACCAAATTTTTCAGAAGCATCTAGGTATATTAGCAATTAAAATATTAACTTCATAATTTAGATTTATTAATCACTATATATGCTGCTTAAGGAGAAAATATTATGTTATACTGTGGACGTGAGTTTCCTCAATTCAGGTGCATGGGGGAAGTTCTGAAAAGGCCTAATATTTGATCAGCTATATGAATGGCTCAGAATCCACTGGATAATTTGCAGTTATCTGCACGATTTCCTTCTGATTTGGTATCTGGAAGATGCATAAGCTAGTTGCATCAAGCTACAGCAATTAAGTAGTAATTTGGAGCATTTAACTGGAAGATTAGCTTGAGGAGGTCTCATAGCCATGATGCTCACAGAAAATAGATTCCATTTGTAATCTGGCTCAACAAAATGGTTCACCGAACAGTTTCACAGCAAGACCTTATCAGAAGCCAATGAGCCCTTGTGAAAACACTTGTTGGAGAAAAAAAAAATCTGGTCTAGTCTAAGCCAATTTTATGAGCCAGATTAGCTAGCTAGCTTTATTTATTTATTTTTTTAAATCCAGAAGCATCATCTTACTATGGAGAAATTCCATAAGTAGATTGAAGAGTGTTAAAATGCTTTTCCATATTATGAATTTATAAATTGACATCATTTTAGTGCCTCACAACTTGTAACTATACTTCCTAAATTGCTTTCTTGAAGTATCATGATGCCCTTTGCTGTATGTATAGGATTTCTTCCTTTTGGCCTTATGATTGCATTTTGCCAGTGTAAAAGCAATAAATTGTTTTAGTCAGTTTAGTCTGAATTCTATCAAAGGCAAAGAGAGTTGCAATTTAGGAAAATTTATTTGAAAGCTATGTAAGCTACCTCCTTTTCAAGAAATCCTAAATCCTGGTTAATAAAATGGAAAGCCAAATGGAAGACCAAAATTTAGATCAATTAATTGGAATTCAGTTGAAGCAAATCAAATAGTGCATTCTATAGAATATAATAGGAGAGAAATAGAGGTGATTTCTAAGCTAGCAAGATAAATACATGGATGAATGGAAAATCCCAAAATAAGAAAATGTATCTGCACTAGACCTATCACCACTAAAAGAAATAAGAATAGGTTGAGTGGGGCTAAGGATTCAACATTGAAGAGACTCATAACTGACTAAGTTCATCCTCCAAAGGAAATCCATTTTGCCCCTTCTAAGCAAATCCATAATTTCAGCTAATTATGAGTAAATGACTCTCCTATAAGACAGGATACAACTGAGAAGAGCAGAAAGGAAAGGGAAATCGAATGTCAGAAACAAGGAAGACAAATTGAGAAAATACTTCTATGGGAGCAAAAGTAGTTGAGCTGTTCATACTGCAGAAAGCATTCATTGTCTTTGATTCTGTTGGACTATTAAATCACACAATTACTAAACATCTTGTGTTGCTTTGGTAGTTAGGACTATAAAAAAATCACTGCACTCATTTGCAGATTTAAATTAAGAGGTTTGTTTTTAAATGTTTTCACTTTCTATTTATAAAGTATAAATAGTCATATAAATTCATTAGTATTCTTTCTGTAAAGATGATATTAAGAACTTTGTCTACTGAAAAACTTAGGAATTCCCAAAGTCCACCATGAGAAATTTCTTATACAATTCAGTATCAGGAAAAGCTATGTTCCACCTAAAGAACACATCTTACAGTGAAAGTCCTATAATTGATTGTATCTTCCTTTGACCCTTAAAATATAGCCACTTATTTTCTTATGAATTAAATTTTAACTTTACAATAGCTGAACCTAGAGTTTTGAAATGGATAGTATTCAGTTTGAACTTGCTATTTGTGTAATAAATTGAAAGTTATTTTAATATCTCATGAACTTTCAATTTCCTCACTTAAAAAATGGAAATGATAACAGCCATCAAACCATGCAAATCTGAAAGACACAGGTATAGATGTATTCATAATAATAATAAGAAGAATAATATCAACAAACATCCATTGAACACTTAGTATGTATTTGTGTCTGTGCTACAGTTTTCAGATACTTCACCTAATTTAACACTTATGATAACCTTATATAGTTGGTACTGTTATCAACTCTAATCTGATATTTGAGCTCGCTAAGATGTAAAGAGGCTGAGTAATTGCCCAAGGTTGAAGAGTTAAAACTATTATATTTGCTTTGGCTCATTCCAGTGCCCATACTTTTATTCACCTAATTGCTCTAATTTACCTCTGCTCTAACTGTGCATGAAATGAGGGGAGAATAAAGACTATATTAGAACATAAATTAATAAGATTGAGTGATTAACTGTAGTGTTAAGGGATAGAGATTTACTGCAGAGTTTCTGATTTAGGGAACTAAATGGGTAAGGACAATGTTTAACCCAACAGAGAATTCTAGATCAAGAATATGTTTTAGGAAGGATGAAATGGATGCATTGAGTTAGAAGAATACAAAATAATCTTACATATGTATTCCTCTAACAAAGACCCTAAAAGTTCATGATAGAGAATCTAATAGAAACAAAAGAAGAAATAGACCAAAACCTCAGATATAATTGTAGATTTTGATTCTCTTTCTCAGACAACCATGAAACAATTATAGAGAAAAATGATATAAAAGAGATGAATAACGACAACAATGAAATCAACCAATGTAATCTCAAAGGTATTAATAGACCTTTTACCCTCTAACAACAGAATGTGTGTTATTTTCAGTTGTACATGAAAACAGTCACCAAGACAGACCATATAAAATATTAATTTATACAAAGATTAAAAGTATACAAAGTTTAGGTTATGGTCACAATAAAATTATACTGGAAATTGGTAACAAAAACATATCCTAGATATTTCCCAAATCAGACAGACATTACCAAAAAAAAAAAAAAAGAAAATGTAAGACAATATTACTGATAAACATAGATGCAAAAATTCTGAGCAAAACATTAACAATTTTATTCTAGCAATATGTATAAATTATAATGAGCAACTAAAGTTTATCCTAGGTATGCATATGGGTTCAACTTTTGGAAATCAATAAATGTAATTATTCAAATTCAACAGACTCAAAGGGAAAATTATATTATTATCACAACACTTACAGAAAAAACAATTTTTTTCAAAAGTCAACCTTCATTTATTATTATTATTTTTGATCTCTGTAGTGTAGAAATAGAAGAAAATATCCTTTCTTGACAAAGGAAATCTGTAAAGGGCCTAAAGTTGATATCATAGAAAACCGTGAATGTTTTCCTCCTAAGACTGGGAACAACAGAGGCAAGTCCATTGTCACCCTTTCTATTCAACATTTTAATTCAGGTTCTACTCCAGAGAAATAGAGTGAAACAAAAAAAGAAAAAGAAAAGTCTTCAAAATATGAACAGAAGACATAATAACAATGTATGTACTTTTAAACTGCTTGATCATTAAATCAGAACAGAGAATGTACTCAAAAAGCTACTAGAAAAAATAATGTAGCAGTGTTGCAAGAATTCATATTAATGTAAACACATCAAGTGCATTTCTAAAAACTAGCAATAAATACCTAAAATGAAATTTCACTGAAATTTTAATTTAAAATGAAATCTATATGGTACCATTTTATGTGCAAAATCATTAAATTTGCAACAACTGGCAATAGAATTAATAACATAGGTCTACAGAACAAAGAAATAAGTTCTACCAAAAAGAGAACAGTGGGTATGAGGTCAACATCGAGTTTTTCGAATATGAAAATAACCCCCAGAGACAAGCAGAACGTAAGTAAGTCAATGTTACCTCTTAAATATAGTTTCCTTCAAGGAAAAAAAAAAACTCTAAGAAAGGTATAAGGGAAGCAAACAGTGACAGAGGACAGGGAAGCTTGATGAGTTCACATATCCTGGATAAAGGAGGACAGTGGGCATCTGCAGAGCAGCAAAAGAGGAAGAAGGAAGAGAGACCAAGGAAAGAAGAAAGAAGAGAAAGAAGGAAAGAAAGAAAGGAGAGAATGAGAAAGAGAAATATGAAGGTACAGAAAGAGAAAGAAGAAGAAGAGGGAGGGAGGGAAGGAAGGAAGGAAGGAAGGAAGGAAGGAAGGAAGGGAGGGACAGAGGGAGGGAGAGAGGAAGGAAGGGGAGGTCTCAATTCTTACCTCACACTGAATACAGAAATTCATTTGAAGTAGATCACACACAAATTGTAAAACTTCTGTAAAAACGTGCTTAAGAAAATCCTTATGATCCTGGGTCAGGCAAAGTTTTCTTAATGGAATGCAAAAGGGCATGAATCATAAAAGATAAAAATGATACACTGAAATCAATAAAATCTAAAATTTCTGCTTTTCCAAAGGCCATCTTCTTACCCAAGAATAAAAACATATGCCCTTGCAAAAGTACTATGCCCAGATATGACAGAAAAATTATTCATAGTCACCAAAATGAGTTATAACTCAAATGTCCATCTCCTTGTAAATGGATAAACCATGGTGCAGTGTACAATGGACTTTTCTTTTTTCAGTAATAAATAGTGATGAACTACCAAGAGTTATGGCAACATGGCTGAATCTCCAAAGCATTATTCTGAAGAAAAAAAAAATGGAAACACAAGACGCTACATCTTCTGATATAATCTGTTGATAAAAAAAAAAAATTCTGGAAAAGGTAGAACCACAGGGAGAAACAACAAGTCAGTGGTTGGCAGGGACGGAAGGAAGTGAGTTGACTACCAAAAAAGCATGAGGGAAACCTTGGGGATGATGGAAGTATTCTATAATCTGAGTTTGGGCAAAGGTTACACATGTTAGTGTTTGTCAAAACTACCAAACTGGATACCAAAAGAGGGTGAGTTTCAGTGTATGAATTCTACTTCAATAAAACTCACTCTAAAAATAAGAATTTGAGAACAAGGCCCTTTTTTCCATCCCTAGCACTATGAAAATTTTTTTTTTTAAAAAAAGAAGGAAATCCAACAAAATGTGGTGTGATAGAAGTCAAGTAAAGAAACTGTTTCAGCAAACAGGATGTAACTAACTGTCATATGCTGCTGAGGTGTTGAACAGCAAAGACAAAAAATGTGACCCTGGGGTTTCATAGTAGAAGGGTGGCCAGGCCCTTAACAAGCAGTCTGAGTAGGGCAGTGAGGGAGAAGCCCAGCTGGAGCAGACTGAGAAGAAAATGCTTCCATAAAGACACAGAAAGAAAACGCAGTCTTTAGAGAAGAAGGTGAGCTGGTGAAAAGTTTTGATTGCTTGTTTTTTTTTTTTTTTTAAATATAGGAGATATTAGAGCATATGTGTATGCTCAAGCAAAAAAAAAAAAAAGTCATCAGGAAAAAACAAAATGATGCAAATGAAAGGAAGTAAATAACAAACCCTGATAAATTGCAATAACCAGAGGCCGTGCCCACACAAAAGATGGACTTGTCTTCAGGAACACTCTATTTATGGTGGAAAAAATATTTACACTTGAATTTGACTATCCACAATTATGTAATTGTAACTACTAACTGATGAACATGTATCTGGTGATCAACTAGAACATATACCATCTGAAGAAAGCAGAAGGAATAGATGCTTTTCAGACACCTGACTTGAGCAGATCGGAATCCTCTGCTTGGTTAAGGCATTGAGCACTATGACTTCTGTCAAGAGAAGTAGAAACTGAAATGAATCTGGATACACATTTTTTTTTCCCCATGATGGGAAACAGGCAAATCTATCTACCTACGGAGACACAGTTTTTCTTCACATTCAATTCATGCAGAAGTTTGCCATGGGTTGGGAGGTTCTGAGTAAGTTCTACAACTGCAGTCTTTGAAAAGAGCTGACTCTCCTCAGTCACCTAGGAAATAGAGAGAGAGAAAACAGGGTCAAGTTCAGGGTTTGTTATCTAATATTTCCTTTCATTTGCATCATTTTATTTTTTTCTGATAACATTTTTTTTGGGGGGTACTTAGGCATATGCTGTAATATCTCCTGCTCAGCACTTGGCTAGGAGGGGAGTGACACAAATATAATCTCAGAGTGGAGGCGGGGTTAGAAGGCATTGGTAGGATGCTATCAATACCACAGAATATGGAATTCTGTCACACATTGCCCACAAGAAAACCTGAACCTAAATGTCATTTTTCTCTTATTTGTTTCTTCCTTGACCTCTAAGCTCCTCACAAAAGTGTAATGTCCATGAGGGACCAGGGCTTGGCTATGAACATACCACAGTTTACACATATGACCTTTGATTATGTCAGCCCTCAGTGTTCTATGAAGGAATTAGTTCAAATCACTGAGAAAATAAGAAATTAAAAAGGACCAGATCTACTACCTCTAATAGTCTGAGCGTCTGAGCTCATCTAAATATTGTTGCGAAACGGTTCCCACAGAATCTATGAATAAGTCAGCAATTAAAGGACTTAATATGGATTAATTCCAAAAAGAAAAAGCAGTCCTTGCTGTTCAAATGGCACAAGGAAAAAACCAGACAACCACTAGAATAAAGAGATAATAATAATTTTATTTTCTTTTATCTCTTTTCAATATTTTTTTTCCAAAACATGTCTTCTTATCTGATTTGTTCATTCCAAAACTGTACATTTTCTGAGTTACAAAATGGTTCCTTTTATAACAGAATGTATATAATTATTCAGAAGATATTCAGCTTTACAAATTTAGTCCCCTTATGTTTCTCTGATCTTCTGATTTCTGGTGTGAGACACTGAAGTATCAGTGTTCTTCTTCAAGAGCCGATTGTTAGCAATTTCGAGTTTTAGGCCTCTGTGGTGCCTACCCTCAGGTACACACACAATTACATTTCACCTCCTCTTATCACTGTAGTTCACTTTTTTCCTTCCACTGTGACCTTATATCCTTCTTCAATATAACATCTTTTGTATCTTTTGTACTCCTAACATTTTTATGATTCAACACAATGCTGGTTTATTCTGTCCGGCCTTTTTTGCTCCAAGCTCTGTGTGCCTGCATTTTTGTAATAGATGGTAAATGTGGAGTTCTTTTCATTAAAAGTAATCTTTTTTTTTTTTCAAAGCACAGTCTTTGAAAGCTGCTGACTCGTTATGCATGTTCAAGGAAGAACTGCACTTCTAAAGTTGCGGCATGCTGCTCCAGTGGAGGCCCCTGCGTTTCTGCAGTATAAGGTACACAAAACAGGAGGGCACATTTCTGAGTTGCTGGAGAAAAAATGAAATTATAGCAGGTGTGACAAGTGACATAGATGGAAAAGGGTGCACAATCTAGCAAACCTGCACAAAAACAAAGCTAATATGAAATGATCCAACATTGCACAATACAGTGTCAGTGTCATCACTTCTCCATAAGATAGGCTTTGAGAAGCAGAGCCAGGCCTTCATCTGCCAAGTAGGAACATGGAAATATGGGAAGCACGAATTGAAGAAACCATATCTGATTCAATTTAGGATCCAGAGATGATGAGTACAATTACTACAATTTTGAGAAAAGCAGGTATGGTCACAGAAGATGTTCTTTGAAACACCATGGCTGTAAATTCATTGCAGTTGGAAGATGAAAGTACACTTTCTTAGGGATGGAAGGATGGATTTCCTAACCTCCACCCTATCCACTCAGAACTCTGTCCTATTTTTCCTGCAGTATCTCTTCGCCATTTTCCATTCCTTCCATCTTTGTTATAATCCACCACATTAATCACTGGCTTCAGAAAACCGAGCAAACCTCTGGTTTCACCATGTACAAGGAATGTGGAAAATCTCCTTTGCTGAGTCCATAAGGCACTTCATTTAGGAAAGTCCATCTTGCAGCCAAAACCCTCACGTTAGTTCTACACTCTTTTCTACTGTAGCTCTTCAACTTTTATGAACCATTTGGTTAAAGGAGAGCCTGGATGGTTGGTAGAGTTCCACTGAGGAGCCCTGTCTACACTTGCTGTCAGAAGGGTTGGCTGCTAGTTCTCATTTGACGACTTACTTACAGAACTTCCTGGGGCATATCACTTAGTCTCTCTGGTCTCATTTTTTTTCCCAGAAGTGAAATGGAGGGGATGTGCTAAATTATTTCTAAGTTCCCTTCCAACTCCAGCATTTAATTATTTCATTCAGATGGTGTTGAATGTTCTCTAGAGTTTTCCATTCATCAGAATTTTCAGAATGAATGACTTGTTGATGAAAGCTATTTGGGTATTTTGGCCTTCTGTGTGCTCAGCATAACATTAGTCTACTTTTCTCAAAAGTCACATAAATCCTTGAAAAAGAGTTAACTATTAAAGAGGCCCTGACAACAGTTGGTTAGCTCAATAAAAGATAAAAGGCAAGTGTTCTGATTAAGAAGGACCTCTCACTTCCATAGGAAAACTGGCAAATTCTAATCCCTTGCACTGAGCCAATGTCAGAGGTTTTTTAAATACTCTGAAGACCACAACCTATAGTCCCCACAAAACACACATGGATTTCATGGCAAGAATCGTCAAGCCGGAATGATGATATGATCCAAGAATTGATTAACCATGAGCATGAGGTTTAACACTTGGAGAAATGTCATCAACACTATAGAGAGAAAGTGAATCATCTATGTGCCTAGGCAAAGTTTCAAAAAAGAATCTAAAGTGAAGAACAGATGGTGAGATGACAAGCCAAAGATATCTGACATTTCTCCAACATCTCCAAGACAGCGGCTTTTATAATGTTGTGAGTGACAAGACAAACTATTAAGTATTTATTGAGAATCATTTACATGTTAAGCATGGTGGAAAACACTGGACAATGAATGGAAGAAGGGAAGACAGGAAGAAAAAGAAAGAGAGAGGGGGGAGAGAGAAAGAGAGAGAGAGAGAAGAAAGAAAGAAACAAAAAGAAAACATGAAGATATAAAGAATGTGTAGGAATAAACTAAAATCCAGATAATTACATAAAGATGCTATAAGAAATTAACTATCTGCTTGTAAATGAACCCTGGTGTCAAGAGAAATTATACCACAATGTACTGCGCAAACAATTGAGAATTCAAAATTGATCCCCCAATTTTTGAGAACATATGGAAAAAAGAAGAAGTACCAGGATACTAAAGATAAGAAAATAATTCTTGAATTTGAAAAAGGAAATAAAGATGGCATCCAGATTTTAATCACCAACATGAAATAAAGATATCTTAAATATTAGAACAAACTGTTAGATGCTTTGTGATCACTTAGGACAGAGGTATTAAGGCTTCAGTGAGAATGAAACTCTATAAACTCTAAGTCAGAAATTCACCTAAGTAAAAATTCACTTTGTGAAAACTGATGTTTTCTGATTTCCCCCAATCTGTGTATTGGAATTTTGATTGTAATAGCTAAGTAATGTTCCTAGCAAAAAAAAAAAAGAAAGAAAAAAAAAGTGGGGGCTGTGTTAAACATCATACTCTTAGGAAGAAATTGGTATACATTTTCTGCCATATTTACATTAAAGAATACAAGTAATACAGAATGTATGCAGGACCAGTCTGAAGTTCCAGATTTCTCCTGACCGGACCCAGTGCCCCAAGAGCACATTCTGGGGAGCTGCATCAGTGTATCTCCCTGGACATATCCCAGCGCATCTCACTACTTCTTAGTTTGAGATCCCTGAGTACTTGGTTTTAAGACTTTTCACATATGCTCCTCTTCCCTTAGAATGGCATCTTTATCAGAGTGGATTTCTGTCAAGGGCTTTCTTATCTACAATATGCTCTGCAAAATGCTGGTTGCTGGCTTCACCAGATAATGAAAATCCCTGTCAGGGTGAGGCACTTTGTTTCTCTATCTAACCTGAATGCAGAATCCCTGTCCTTGCCATCCTCTGGGTTATTCTTGCCATTATCTGCTGTCTCAGTGTTCTTGGAAATGGGGAAGGTGGCTTTATAGTCTTTTTGGCAGAAGAAAATTATTTCATGTTTGGAGTTAGGGCTGAAAAGTGTTTCCCCATTACACAAAATTGATACCATTCCTGCATCATTCTATTAAATATTGCTTTGATAATGTGTCTTATCATCATCAAAAGATTCAAAATGAGCAGGGTAACCATGATGTGAGATGATGAGCTCAAGGTTCAAAATTATCTCTACTTTTGGGGAAATGGGTTAATCAAAGATATGGGTTTTTAAGTAATGTGCGAAAACATGTTACATTTTAGTTTGATTAAACTAATGTATGAGAAATATGTAGATTATCTAGTTCAGCAACAGTTTGAGAGATAAAGATATAAGGATTTCAACTGGTCTCAAGCTCAAGATGAGAGTACAAATAACTACCAAATATTGAATGAAAACTTAATTCCCATTAATGCAAGTAAATTGTTCATCTGAGGAATGATAGTATTTTCTTATCACTCTATATTATTAAAAGCTCATTTGATGCATCACATTTCATTATTGTAGTATATTTCACTTTGCATGCTACATTTCATGGAAAGCAATGTTGATTTGGATCTCCTGATTATTACTTGAACTGTCCTTAGTTAGAGTTTGGACGACAATATGTTGGAGAATTTAGGGAAGGAGAATTCTATGTATCAGTTACAAATTTCTGAAGCTTCTCCCAATTTTTGGTATCATTTACATCAATCAGTGTCCTTCCTGAAGTGAACTTAATTTTCATATGTGGAAAATCTCTTCTTTGGATCTCCGTATATTCATACCCATTTTTCAGGGTTATGAAAAGAAATTATGCTTTTGCCAAATTCATTACCCATTTCAAAAGAATATAGATTTGTTGTTCTGTGCAATAAAAGTCTTTCCACCTCATGAATCAGTCAATCATATATCCTTGTCATGTGTAAATGACAAGTCTATTGGCTTGTAAATTAGAGTTTAAATGGATCCTGCAGGATTTATTTGTATATTTATAACATAAGCAGTTCTGTGAAAGTTATCAATTAAGCTATAAGAAGAGCCTTTATATTAGCAATTGAGTGTCAACTGTATATTTAAAGAGAAAAATCAAGATTACTAAGGCTAACAATCACCACCTAAAAACATTAAAAAAAAAAAAAAACCCTCTGTGTAGCCTGAATAAGAGTGAAGGAATATATAGCTACATCCATATATTTGAAGTATTGCCAGGAAGAAGGGATATAGTTCCAGAGGTATATCTGGGATCAATGAAGGCAAACAATTTGCATGTAGAATTTGAAAAGGAATGACTAACAATAAGTTTTACCCAAATATATAATGGGTAGTCTTCTGAAGTCAGGATTACCCAACACAGGCCTAATCATTTTTCTCTATTTCCTTCCTTGAACCTTACTGATAATTAATTTACTGTTCTTCTTTAAATAGTTGATAAAAAACTAATTTTCTACCTGTATCCTTTTCTGATATATAATTTCAAGACTATACATTTTCCTCTAAGAATGGCTTTAACTGCACATTATATTTTGATATACCATACTACACGTTTGAAATCTTTCAAAAATTGTGAAAACATACACTATGCCTATTTTTATGCAATTTTTATAAATGTTACACATGGACTTGAACAGAATATATGTTCTGGAGTTGTTGGATGCAATGTTTCACGTTATTAACATAAATGTGAGCACTTTTGTTCACATCTTCTGTGATTGTTTTTATCAGCCTACTCTCTTAGTTCCTTGAAATATCTGCCATAATCCTCAATAATTAATGCAGATTATATATTTAATTATTTTTAGGAAGCTAAGCAAGGCCCTTGGATTGTTTTTTTGTTGTTGTTTTGAAATGTGATATGAAAATAAAGGAGATCTACGAATGATTTTAAGGGATCACATAAGCTTTTGTGTGATGAATAGTTGAATTTGAGAGCTTAACCTCGGTATATATTTTCTTGCATACAGCAAATTAATTTCAGTGAGTTTCAATTTCATTAGTTTCAGTGAGCTGGGCTACAAGTTGATGAAAAAGTAATCTAGACTCCTTTTTAATTTAATAATTTAATTTAATTTAATTTTGAGACTCTTCTCACTATGTTGACCAGGCTGGTCTCAAATTCCTAGCCTTAAGTGATCCTCTTGATTCTGTCCCTTGAGTAGCTGGGACCACTTACACAGACCTGTGTGCTTGCCTAACAGATATCTAAAAAGCCTTCTCCAAGCTTCCTCCAGAGCCTCACATATGAGCATTTGTTAAATGGTCCCAGTGATTTCCTCCCTTCCTCATTCAAGTTGATAGGTTGCTGTATTGAGTCAGCTTCCAGGGACTGGACAACACCTTAACAGGTTTAAGGGTAATGACATTTACCTCTTGAACTCTTCTAGGCTTGGGAAAGGGGGCTTGCTATTCCCTTCCCTCTCCCCTGTACTGTTGCTACTTCCGGAGGCAGTCATCTGGCTTAATCCATCTAGGGTTCTTTCAGTTGTTTAATGCTTTTTTCATTCATAGTTATTGCTTAGAGTTGTTTTTCTTTTTTAACTTTATTATTTTTCAACCATAACATCCAAACTCTGTTGGAAATATAAAGGTACAAGTAATATAAATTGACATAAATGGAGCTTTAATATCTGAGTAGACTACATCTGTTGTATTTGCTGTAAAATGCTGTTAAATTAATTGTACTTAATTCATGCTTATCCCCCCAGAGTGCATTATAACCATTCATTAAAACAATACTCTTAAATAAGCCTACTGAGTTTTACCGGGGGATTTTTAACCACACTATTCCATGTTTCTGGGGAGTCATTTAGCAGGAAATTATTTCATGAAAATCTTAAAGGATATTTTCTGTTAAATTTAGTTGTGTTCTTATTTTAATAAAAAAAAAGATAGAAGCTGTTTATTTGAAGTTTTAGTCAACTACCAATTTGTAAAAATTAACAATCCCTATTTAATTTTAAAAGACTAGATATAATTTCTGGCATTGCTAAGGAGCATTAAAGAGCAATTAAGATATGAAGTCATATGATTTGATGTTCTAGAAGTGTCTTAAAAATCTCCCTGGCTTCCGTGCTCCTACCTGGCCATTCTGGAAGAGTATGATCCTACAGCCAGCCTACCAAAGGGCAGCTGCTCAGGAGATTCTGAATACTTGCTAACATGGGAATGGTGGTATCCCCTGGCCCAAATGGGGAAGTGGGAAAGAGGAGTTGAATATTAGTAATATTGAGTCTGAGAATTATAAAATAGAGGAGAGAAATTACAATTAGTCTTTTTGGAGTGCCAAACTGGAAGATTCTATGGGATCCGGGGGAATGTGGACCTGTTGAGGCAAAAATGCATAGAAAAGATGAGAAAATTTCCACTGGGAGAGAAAATATGAAGCAAATATACAGGAGGTATTCAAACTGCTTTCAGTTAAACTGAGAACATAGACTTTTATAAGGACCATTTGTGTTTTCAACTTATTCCTATTCACTTCAATATTTTTATTATCTCATTTAAGCTCTTTTGGGGTAACTTATAGGATGATCAAGGGAATCAGGGCAGGAAATACCCATGGAAGTGCTTCCTACACTAAACTACATTTGAAACCTATGATATTAGTAACTCCATCATCATCATATTTCAAAAGAGCGAGGCCTAAGAGATATATGCCAATCCTAGGCTGCTAAAGTTTAAATAAGAGGTGTTCCCAAAAAAGTCGTGTGAGAGAAGCAGGAGTATTCACAGGTGAAATGGTGTATTATGAGAGTTGTAACCTAATCAGTGGATTCATTCATTCATATGGAATAACTAAGTGAAAACTGGGCAGGTCGGGTGTGGCTGGAAGTGGTGGATCACTACCCAGTAATCTTTGGGTTTTATGTTTTATCCCTGGTGAGCAGAGCTCTCTCTCTACTTCCTGGCTGTTGTGGTCTAAGCTATTTTTCTCTGCCTCACCCTTCTGCCATGATGTTCTAGTTCATCTTGGGCCCAGGGCTATGGAGTAGGCCAAACATAAACTGAACCTCTAAAACTGTAAACCAAAATAAGTTTTTCCTCCTCTCATTGCTCTTGTCAGGTGTTTTGGTTGCAGCAATGCTAAAGCTGACTAAAACATAGGTAGTTGAACTGAGTTACCAATTTTCTTGTCAGAGCAGACCCTGTTGAGGAATAGCCATGTACAATGAGTCAAGTTGTATTACGGCTTCACATTTACTCTCTCATACAATATCAAAGGTATGAAATTAACTAAAGGCTGATATTTAAAATATTGGCAGTATTTACTATCAATCAAAATCAAAATACTATTTAAAATAACTTAAAAATCATTTTTGATGTCTATTATACAATTAAGTGCTGGCTTGAAATGGTGAGGCAGGAGAGAACATCTATGCTACATGTAAAGAAAGGACATTAGATGTGTTAAATAAAAAGCTTCATGCAATAAATGAGAGATGGTAATTGGAGAAGTTATAGGGAGAGTCTTTTTGCATTATCCCAAAGACTGCATTTTGAGAAAAGAACAACAGCTGTACAAAATCATTCACCAAAACCTAGTGGTTACCCACATGACCAGAATAAAATGATTACTGTAAAAAGAACTGGAAAGTTTTTGATTGATAGTAAATACTATAATTTGGGTACAAAATTTTATGTATATGAAAGAATTTTCTTTCTTAACAAAGCTTATCAATTACTAAATAAGATGATATTAATTAAATAATCAAATTATATTCTATTTTAGTATTATTATTCAATTCATATAATTGAAAAAATATGTAATTTATTTTCAGTGGTTGTTTCTAATAGAATGAGGACTGAAGAAAAATACTATTGGAAAATAACTTTTCATATAGGAATTAAACATTTTCTCTTTTAATAATCAGAACAAACAATATTAAGGCTCTTCTATCAGTAATGTAGAATACCTTGTTCATTATCTCAATTGAGAGGTGTCAGAAATCACAAAACGGTAAAGAACCACAGTGGGGTTTTGCAATCTGTTGTAATTTGCTAGCTCAATTTCTGATTGCATTTTTCCTGCTATAATTACTAAGATGTAATAGTACAGAAGGAACCTCAGTGTAGGAACCAGAAATTTGCTCCATGTTTCTCTCTGCTGATTTTCTGCTACTCATGTAGAAAACAAAAGATGTATTAACTTGTGGCAGTACTTTCTATCGCACTTAATTGGCAGGTGTAGAATCATCTTATTTCTCTTTTTGGTAAATGAGTGAAGAAAGACATCAGTTACATTTGTTGAACAAAAGAAGAAAAATGTTGAGATTAAAAACCATTTTTATAAGTACTATTATTTGTGGGAACTATCATACCATGAGACTTTCATTTTTAAAAATAATTTCAAAATAAAAATAATTTCTTTAATATTCTTTCTTAAATATGAGACTCCAGGTTTTACTAGGCACAGAATTAAAACTTCCAAGCAATATTAAAGCATTAAAGCATTGATTTTTTTTCTTACTGAAGGTCTAAGTATTTTCAGAATCTAAATCAGCAATTTTTGTCCTGTCACCTAAAAAAGCATCTAATTCATACACGTTGTTTTCTTCTTTGCATCCTTCTACTGAGTTGAAATTGAATACCAAAAATTTGGACATAACAGAGTCAGTGCTGCATGGGGGAAGGGATACCATGGCACCATATGAACATCTGCTTATTTTGATGAATTTTCCACGTGAGACTCAGAAATTGCCCACATATTCCGATTCCATTGTAGTGATGGTAGTGTTTATTATTTGATTAAACTTTAATTAGTTTACCTTTTGTTCTCTAAATTTCCACCTATCTTCCATTTATAAACGTTCATTATTGATTATAAAGCATGAAAATCATGCTTTTTCCACTTTTTGAATTATTAGCCTACAAATTTGGATAAGGACAGGCAAATTTCATAATTGAAAATGCAAATGCTTGAGCAGAGCCACAGCAGGAGATGGCATTGCTAAGACATTAGGGGCAAATGCTGGTGCCAGCAACACAGTGAAAACAGAGGTGGTCCTATGCCCTCTCCAATTGATAATACATTGGTTAAGATGATGGCATGAATGTCATATTTTCATTTGGCACATAAATAAAATAAAAATGTCATAATATTGCATAAACTGGTGATCTTCCACTGGGGTATGAAGGTCATTCCTTCATGAATACAGAAATCTCCCACATCTGAATATGAACTTGCAAATGCATTATGTAACCTAGTACCGTATGTTTATACTTTATCCATTTTAATGAAATATTAAACAGGCTTATTTTGAGTTCATAACATAAATTGTAATAGAGGTCACAACAGTAAAATGAATGCAATTGTTTCCCTGGAGAAGTTCTTTTAAAGCTCCACACTTTTCCTATAACCCAGGAATAAACTGGCTAACTGCTCAAAATGATACAATTGTAAACATTCCTATCATGTCTTTCTTCCCAATTTTCTCCCCTTCCCTGCTCTAGTAATAAGAAATGCAATTCTCTAAAAATATCTGCATGTTCTTCTAGCCTGCCTCTTCACCCATAAGGTTAGAGGCAAATTGGTTACAAGAGATTTTGCTAAAGTGAGAAGATGTCCTATGGAAGAAAATAACCTACATATTGATTTCCCCCTCATTTCTTCATATTAAAGAGTTCTGCTGCACAGTAGGCATAAAATTAACAGGCAGTTTACATAACATTTGCAATAAATTGCCAGATAAAAATGCTTACTCAATTGTGTGAATCTGAGATTGAAGAAACAAAACTATAAACTTTATTCTTGACTTGCATTGCTGCCAGCATGTTGTCTAAAACATCTGTGCAGGTAATATGTCATATGCAATAGCCTGTGCAGGTTAGGCCAGTACATAATAGAAGTAAATGTATTTTTAAATGCCAGGTTTTAAAAGAAGACAGGCCTGCCTGGTATCTCATTATAAGTGAAATGACTTTTCATGTCATCCCATCAGTAAGTCATGCAGCTTTGGGGAGAGTTTCAAAGGTCAACATCCATAACTCTTTATTCTTTACTCATTCACTATTTTCTCATGAGAGAAATGCAAGAAGACTATTTTCTAAGTGGACTTGCGTTTCATCTAACAAATGGAAAAATCGTTGCTCTGAGTTTCTGTAGGCCAAGGATCCCTTCAATCTGGTATAGATTGTTCCTAGAAAAATGAAGCATCATAGGGGAAAAACAAGTCTGAACTCTTGTTCCTTCCTAATTTTCAAAATGTATGACTGCAGAAAATACCTAAAATATTTAAAGAGACACTTAGAGACTGTCGCTCAAGGTTAATGAGAAAGGTGTATGCAGTCTTTAGAACCAGGAGGTATTGGCTTCAGGAAACTTGTTTCTTATTTCAATCAGCCCATCATCACTCCATAAACTCAACAGGACTATCAGTGGGAAGTCGTTGCATACAACAGAAAACAAAGATCCCTGCCTGCTTCCAGGGTGTGCATTCAATCCTTCACTCAGTGATACTATTTATGGAATCTCTTCTATAGACTAGTGCATTTCTAGGCTCTAGAGAGCCAAGTGGGACTAAGACCATCAAAGCCCCTGCCCTCATCCAGAAGATGGTAAAAGATCAGTAAGTAAATTTAAAGGTCAGTAGTTTGGGCTCACAGATATATATTCATATATATATGAATAGTCTATCAGAGTTGTTTGTTTCTCCTGTTAACCATTCTCAACTCATTTTCATTTGCAAACTCAGAGAGAGAAAGAGATTAAAGGAGAGGTTGAGTTGATGAAAGTCAGTTGTGCTGCGCTGGTGGGGGCGAGGAACTGCTCACAGAGCGCTTGGCATCCAGGTCACCCACTAGCAGACTGGGGCTCAACATGTTTGCTGAATTGATAAGAACGCTTCTAGCCCCTTTGTTTTGCTTCTGCATTTTGGTGCGATTAAACCTAGGCCCTCAAGCATGCCAAGCACATGCTCCACCACTGAAACCCTGGACTGTTCTTTACTATTCTTCTTTTCACCCCTCACTTCACATTTCATTCTCCAAGTCGACTTCTTTGTCTACACTAACTGCCTGTCCCATCGCAAAATAATTAAGAAATCCTAGTTGGGCTGGGGTTGTGGCTCAGCGGTAGAGTGCTCACCTAGCATGTGCGAGGCCCTGGGTTCGATCCTCAGCACCATATAAAAATAAATAAATAAAATAAAGACAATATTAAAAAAGAAGAAAGAAACCCTAGTAATATCTGCCAACTAGAATAATTTCCATTACAACTCATATATGGTCTCTGTGGTTTTCCCTAAAGTACCTGCTGGATCAAGAGCTACATAATCCAATAATATGGCTCAAGATAAACTGTAAATGGAACAAAGTGGTTTTTAATAGGTTAGTCCTATCAAAGGCTTTCCAGATCTCTGTATAAACAAAGCCTAAAAATATCGATATTCCAGAATTTTTATGTAGAGACAAAGGGAGAATTAGCTTTGGCAACTGAGGCTTTTAACATTTGCTTCATGTGGAGTCACCAGGGCAGTTGCTCTCTTTCGCAAGTAATGCTAACTCTGCACCATCGCCTGCTGATCAGGAATTAGTTGGAGCACAACCAAACGCTCCGCATCTACTGACATAATGCGACACAAACTCAACCGCTTCACCTGTGAGTGTTCCTGCCAAAAATGTCTAACCTAAGTTTAATCAAGTCCGTACATTGAACTTTGAGATTGTGGGAAATACAGAGGAAAGAAAAACAAAACCATGAGGAAACTATCAGATAAGTCAAAGATGGGGAATTCTAAAAGACATTTGGTCTGATCCTTCAGAGAGCTTTTAGATCATTTATGCATAGAAGATACTTAAGAGTTTAAGAAATTATAGCAACTGGGGTTGTGGCTCAGTGGCAGAGTACTTGCCTAGAACATGTGAGGTCCTGGGTTCGATCCTCAACACCACATAAAAATAAATAAGTAAAGTGAGGGTATTGTGTCCAACTACAACTAGAAAATAAATATTAAAAAAAAGGAAATTATAGCAGCACATTATATTTGAACAGTTCTGATTTTACTTTTGACTTTTAAGAAGTGACTAGGAAATGTATTTTGATAAGTGCTGGAATTTGACTATGGGCTCAATAATACGTAATAGTTTTTAATTACTACTATCATTGTGATAATAACACTGTGTTTATGAAAGACAAGATCATTATATTTTCTGAGCTTCATGCTGAAGCAACTAGTGAAGAAGACTCATAAAAAATGGTCCAATAAGGGGCTGGGGATGTGGCCCAAGCGGTAGCGCGCTCGCCTGGCATATGTGCGGCCAGGGTTCGATCCTCAGCATCACATACAAAACAAAGATGTTGTGTCTGCTGAAAACTAAAAAATAAATATTTTTTTAAAAAATTCTCTCTCTCTCTCCCTCTCTCCCTTTCTCTCTCTTTAAAAAAAATGGTCCAATAAATAGGAAAAAAGTTTTAACTTTTTAGTTTTGTTAAAGACTTTTAAAACTAGAAGTACTTAAATGGGTTAAAAGTTTTATTATATGTTTTTGTAAACAGAAATATTTCTATAATACCAACATAATTCTTCAATAGAATGGAATTTTAGTATAATAAGCTTAAGTTACCTAGAACTCTGGATAGAATCGTTCTAGAAATCCAGATCTTCCAAATAACTAAGTTAACCACTTATATATCACAAATATAAAATTTGCTTATCTGAAATTACTAAGAAATTTTCTGCTCTGATAAGTCGAACTTAGAGAACATAATAAAATTGTTTTTCACTAAATTTAGATCACTCATAAATAATTGATAATATGACATTAATGATAGTACAATTAGGATTGAGTCAAGCTAATGCTGATATTTGCTCCATAATTAAGTTTCCCAAAAATCTCCATGTGTCAATCTGAGTCATTTTTTTTTCCCTTCAGTGGCAGCTGAGGATGTAGATCTGGGTTCTAGGAACCACTGTTCCAGAGACTGCATGGAAAGCAATGAGGGAGAAGGTGTCAGTTTTAGGTAGTTCCCAAACCTGCCAAGCATTATAATCACTTGGAAGCTTTTTTTTTGGGGGGGGGGGGGGGCGGTAGAAGGGAAGGAAAAGGAAAAGAAAAGATGGAAGAATGAGTGGGCAATTTGGGGAAAACATGCTAATTCTGGATCTTTTAGGATTGGCCCAGATCTCTCTCTAGCTCCCCAGGGATTCTGAGACAGCTGATGGAGACACCAGAATTTGCATTTGGGAACCAAGTGAAACCATCCCACAGTAAAACCAAGAGGTAAGTGAAGCCCAGCCTCCCTGGGGAGTGTGGAGAAGTCCACAGAAGGGGTACTTCTTTAACTGAATCTTGAATGAGGAAAAGGAAGTTGTTGAATAGACAAAGGATGTGTGTTCTAGGATACTTTGAGTATGTATTACTGCAAAGATCCCGGTGCCTCCAACGGAAAGAGAAGAGAGACAGAAAAGTTACGCTGCCCAAGTCAGTTTTAATGACAAAGATAATGAATTCAGTAATGGATAGATTGGTTCATTCTCATAATGCAAAATACTTACATATCATAAATTATACATCAGTGATCAAGGTCAGATATCACTGCTGTCTTCTCTTTCACTAGTCTTGCAATAAAATAAATAAAATAAAATAATAAAGAGGAAAGCTTAACATACAACCCAAATCAAATTCACTACAAACTTCTGTTCAATCACTTAACCAGTTGAACAACTTTGGGACGGTTAAGTTTTATATGCTCAATTTTCCTAAAAAACTACTTCCTGCTGTTATTCTGAGGCAATAAGTTAACACATACAAAGAATTTAGAATGATGTCTGAGACTGTGTATGCACAATAAATTTTAGTAATTTTTAAAATTATTTTATGTTCATGACTGTGATATTTTCAGTTCTTTTGACCACATGGTTCAGTCAAATATATCATTTTATGGCTGATTTAAAAATATATATAATATTCTTAACAACTGCCCATAAGAATATTATTGGCAGGAATATCTAGAGTAGTATAATAGAAATACTATTTCTTTGTCAAAGACATTTAAACAGACTCGCCAATGATGTAAACTAGGAATAAAGAAAATTGAGATGCAAGTTCTATTCAGTATTTAATTGCTGGTTCAAGCCTTATTTAGTATTTAATTGCTGCTTCATCGTGGTGGCTTCTAGTGATGCACTCAGGTTTGAAGGTTTCAGGTTAAAGAAGTCAACTATGCTTGGTTACATTCCTAGCACTAGGATCTGGCTGCCTTTATGGGTGTTGAAAACATCAATAAAAGCCACTCCCAGACATGAATGACTTTTAAGGATCCCAGTGCCATCTGACTACATTGCCAGAATGCCTGCCGACTGTCCTATTTGATTTTTTTTTCCCTCTATGATACAAACTTATTGTACACTTTTTAAAGAGACAAAAAGGAACATTGTAGGTATAAGACTAAAGATAGGGGGAAGGGTTTGGTGAGTTGTATGCTGGCAACTCTTTAGAAGTAGTAAGTTTTCTCTAGAGCAAGGGACTGGGGTTCTGCAGATCAAGCCACTATATGGGCTTTTGTGTAGTATTAGAGAAAAGAAATCCCTGTCTCCTCTTGAGGGTATATTAGCAATTACTACAGTCCTTCCTTTATATTTTTCCTGTGTTCTTTCCTAAATCAATCTCTGTTTTATGCATGATACTTCCAAAAGTCCTCTTAGATATATATGAGAGAAAAGGTAGAATAACAGAACAGTGGCTACCAGAGGCCAGGAAGGGTAGGGGAGACAATGATAAATGGGAGCAAGGTCACAGCCAGATAGGAGGGAACATTCTGATATTCTGATGTTCTGCTAAACAGAAGGATGATTATAGTTACCAATTTTGTACTGTTTAATTCAAAATGCCTCCAAGAGAAGACTTTGAATGCTCTTATCACAAAGAAGTGATAAATGTTTGAGATGAGCAGCTTGAACATCCTGAGTTGACTCTTACACATTAAAGTCATATATCAGAAATGTACCAAAACCGCACCCCATAAATATATACACTTATTATTTGTCAGTTAAAATAAATTATTTATTTTTCAAATAAAATGCTGCATGACAATCTCTTGGTATCTTCTAGCTTTCTCGTATTTTTCCCTCTTCTGTCTCTTTATTTTTCATCTACTCTGGCCTGTTTGGAAAAAGATACATTGAATTTGAAATCTATGAGAAAAAATAAATATGTGTAAATAATCTCTTTTTTTCCTAAAAATAATCCCAATTTCTTAACCAACAAAGGGAACACAAAGCTCTATGTTAATCAACTATAAGAAATAGCATAATGTAATTTGCAATGCCCTTGAGAACATTAATAACAAGTGGCATAAAAATAATGAGTTAATATTATGGAGTACTTCATTTCATCAACAAAAGTACCCATGCAGCCAGCAATGCTAACAAATGTGCACACTCCATTCCAGTCTCACCAACCTGACACGCTTTTCATTATTATAATGTCAACTTCTCAGGAGCAGAATGGATGAAATAAAAGTTACCTCCGATGCCTGAGTGTTTGAGGGTGGCCACATCTCTTTCCACTCTGCCTGTGTGAAAGGCATTAATGACCTGGCCAGTTCTCAGCTGTTTTGCCTTTGTTCTGATGTGTGTTTCCAACAGATACAAAGAACAGCTGGATCTTTTCCTCACATTGTCTCTTTTGCCTTGGAAAGAACTTCCATTACCTTTCTGATCCAAACGCTAGGAATACATACATTACTTCCAAAATGCCCTGAAAGCCTCAAAATATAGGTGCCAGCCTAATTTTTTTCAGGACTTTTTTTTAAATGTTCTAACTACCTCAAACATCAAAAGATATACCCAGAATTTTACATTATATTAATGATCTTGTCCGGTTCACAGTACAGGCTCTCAATCTGGAAAACTGAGAGGAAGTATCTTTAATAAAAGATGCACTCATATGCTCCAGTGATAAGAAAGGGATTTTTTTTTCTGCCCATTTCAGAGTGGCTGGTACAACATTACGTTAGACTCTCTAGCACAATATTTATATAAAATGCCCTATACCATTACCAGCATATGTCCTAGATTAGGGGTCATACCTATGGTCACTATGCTCAAATGAAGTGCCATCTTGATTATTCCTATGTCCCAGTGGGGTCCTTAGGGACATCTTCCAGTGCTCTGCATTCATTGCTGCCTCTGAGAAGGAAAGAATAAAAATTTTCACTACACTGTTTCTCTAATTTAAATTTAAAGGAGGGATTAAGGAGAAAATATATGTATAAGGTCGTGATGGTTTTATTTTTGGTGGTAGGTTTGGGCTTTTATAGTATATCAGTCAAATTATATATGATATGCATGCACATACTACAGCACGTACATAAATAATATTAAAATTTATATATATATATATGATTTTACATATTTACATATATATCTTATTCTCAGTACTGTAATAACATAATTTCTTGTTCAGAATTTAATTTTAATTAACTGCACCTATAATTATGCTATATAATATTTAACAAATACAGATGGCATTTGTACATAATAAGTGAGTATACGTAATATATCTGAATATATGAAATCTCAGTGCCCAAACTGGCACAGACTTGGAAAGGAAATAGGTAAAGCAAATAACCTAAAGCCGATCCTAATCGGGTTAGGGACGTGACTTGGACAAAAGGCACACCAAGAATGTGGACTGAATTCCAGCCCAAGCAGATTGGTGACAGTATACTAGTAAATGGAATGGGTGTGACCAATAAGAGAAATAGGTGGGTGGCAGCTCTTAGATTCTAGTGGGTACACAATTAGAAAACCAGTGAACCCTGTGCAAGTGATTAAACCTCATGCAGAAAGAGGGTCTAAATCCACTGAGAGATTAGGAAGGAGGATCTCAACCCAAACTAAGATACTGCAGATTGGGTGCTACTCAGTCTCAATGTCAGAAGACAAATGCAGAGCCAGAGATCTGGACAGTCTAACAGGTTGACCACTCCCAGTGTCCCTGATGAATATATGGACAATGGGCTGCATAGGTTTCCAGATGGCAGCCACCATGGTGGGAGGTGTCCTGGTCCAGCTTTTGATGGTTCCCAAACCATGATGAATCTGGAGACTGGACCTTCATCACCTGTAGTAAGGCCAACAATCCCAGCCCTGGTAAAGCCTTCCACACTCAAAGAAATGTAAGTAGAATCATAAGATGTCAGGCATTTTGGAGGGTATTTAGAAGCAGTGCGCCCTGACAGGGTTGATCCTCTCAAACTGTATCTGATAAGAAGCAAATGTAAACAGAAACAGGCAGTCAGAGAGGGTAAGAGTTTTCTGTCAGTATCCTGAGTATCACTGACTTTATGTCAGGAAGCATCTACAGTACCCACTGTATGCACAGATGTTCATACAACAGGTGTGCAAGTGGAGAGAATGGTTCTTAACCACCTAGTTAAAAGGCCACCAAGCTATTAGCATCACAACCTTCTATTTTCTGTCAGACTTACCTTCAATAACTTAAGAAAGCAAGGGGAGGTCTATTGGAAAATTACTTGATGTTGTGTTTGTCAGATGGGTAATATGGCGAGCCTGTTAATTCCCATTAAATTCTGAACAAAAATTATATAACGAAGTGAAATATTCCCACACATTTTATTATAGCATTTCACAATGAAGGCCATTAATGAACTGGAAGAGGACTAAAAGCAAACACTGTTGGTCACATGGGAGGGTTGGATGATCTATATGACTGGGAATAAAATTACATGTGCTGGCAACAGTTGGGTGAAGCAATGTCATTTAGATGCCAGCAGCATAAGTCAGGAGGACACAGATTCTTCCAACTGCAAATGAGGTGCCTTGTACTGGGGATCCACTCTTGCTGTGTGTGGGGCTCTATGTGTTTTTCCTTTAGCATGCAAAGAAATGTTCACTGAAGAAACAAATGAAGGAAATGTTTGATGAGATTCATCCTTGAGGTAATAGAAAAAACAAAAACCAAAAAAACGAATGAGGTTCTCAGTTGCTAGCTCAATGTCAAAGTCAAAATTTAGAAACCATCCTGTAAGCACCATGTAGGAGGTGTTAGTAATGTCTCCTTCATTTTTGTTATTTTTATTTTCTTTGGTCTGTCCACCTCAGAGAAACACAGTTAAATGCCTTCGCAAATGCTTATTTGTACAGCATGCAGAAAAGAGTGTCTTTTTCTATAGTTAATATCCTGGGATGTAAAATCTCTCAAGGGAAAGAGTAGGTAGCAGCAGGTTTGAATAAATAAACAAGCAAATAGCAATTATGAGCTTTCAGAGTTCTTCCAAGTGTTGTATTCATAGATACAGTTGGAGCTAGAGTTAGAGCTATGGGTGTGGTTGTGGGAGTGGAGAGGGACAGAGCCTGGGATGGGATGGGAGTGCAGACCGATACAAATACACATACAGAAACACAATCTCAGAGAAAAGGGAGAAGCGATTTTAACACATATTTCTTGCCCCAAAGAGAAGAGGCAATCAGAGGAGGGCAGCCTTGGACAGAAAAGTAGCCTGAGGCTTAACTGTGAAAGGGATTTTCCAGCATTTTTATATAAAACTCATTTGCAAGAGAAGGGCTTGAATTTGTAACTGGCCACAGTCAATTTCTATATAATAGATCCCAAATGAGCATGATTCTGAAAGCTGTAATAGTATTTAGCCTTTCTAATCGCCATTTGGAGGGCTTCAGTCACCCTCAATTGTGCCACCATTACTCAGGAAGGGAGACACAGAGACAGGGAATCCTACAGCTGGGACAAGTGGACAGGATCTCATACTGTAGAACATGGACCAATATATCAGAATCAACTGTGACCCTTTTGTTTTTCTTTGTCTTTCTCTTGGACCTCAAGTGCCCAGCATTGAGTCACACCAGATTATTATTATTATTATTGGTGCAAGGAAAACTTTTGCTTTATTTTATTATTATATTATTTTATTTTATGATGTAATATTGTGTTGCTTTACTTTGCATTCGGCTTTATTTTGTACTTTTCCATCGTTCTCTTTGCTTACTAAATCATTCTCCTCCCAGTATAGGCACTGAGCTCTAGTCTATTTAATGTAGAACTTTTAAATCTGTCTTCCATATGTTCATTTAGGTATAGATATCTCATACATATATAAAACATTTGACATTAATTATATAATGGCAAAATTAAAAAGTTTGTCTTACAATTCACTTAAATGATATGCTATAACTCTTGCTCTTTTCTGTCTTTTATTTGACTTAACACTGTATCTCTGAGAGCTTCCATATTGCAGTGCATAAGGTCAGTGCTCACACACCTCCAAAGTCTTAAGTCTGGTCTATCTTGTGCACACGCCACACTTTACCTTCCTATCACAATTGGCAGACATGGGTGACTGTCAGGTCCTTGCTGCTGTACCCTATCAGAAATAAAATTATTTAACATCTTGATACTACCTTATTCTTGGAAATTAATGGGAGAAGGAAGTAAAAAGTCAACTTTCATGAATTCTAAGAATATTCTTTTTTTAATTAACTTTCATGAATTCTAGGAATATTCTTTTTTTTTAATTCTAGGAATATGCTTTTTTAATTCTAGGAATACTCTTTTTTAAAAAAGCTGTTTGGGGTTTAGAAAAAATGAGAAAATGTAAAGTTCCCATATTTACCCTCAGAGCTCTAATTTCTCATATGATTAGCATCTTGTTTTAGTGTGGTACATTTATTACAGTTGATAAAACAATATTAATATAGTATTATTAATTGCAGTCCATAGTTTACATTTTGGCTCACTCTTTTTATTATGTATTCTATGGTTTGGGGAGTTTGTTGAAATTCATAGGAAGATGGTAAAGATCTCTGGAAAATGCTTCTTTGTGTCATTGGCAGCCCCTACCAAAGTGAATTTGTCAAAAATTTTTCTGCAAAATATAAGCAAATATTAAGACAAATAATAGTTCTGCGTTCAAATAGATTTGGGAACAACATAATTGAAAATTGTAACTATTTTTCATTATAATATTTCTGAGTGTTTGACATGTACATAAGTAAGAGACTTTCCGGAAATAAAAGGTAATAATATAAACTATTGCATAAACCTGAATACCAGTTAATGAGTATTACTAGTGTTTCACAGAACATTACTTATTGTTGTTATTATATCTCACTTTTTCCAGGAACATAATGTTATTAAAACTAAAATGAGATTTTCATTAAAACAAATTGAATATTGAAAAAGAAAGTGTCCTTTATGAGAGGAAACCATTTAATTGGTTGGATTTTTATATTATTCAGTGATTTTTTTTCCCAATAGAACACATTTTATTTATTTATTTTTTTGTACCCTGATTTTTTGGTATGCATTGCCAACAAAGTCACAAATCTCTGTATAAAACCCTATTTATAAGAATCAGTGACTGGCTGGTTATTAAAGAGTTGCTTACACTGAAGAAATTTGTGCTTGGTAAAATCCACCCACAGAGGTAGGGGTTTTATCCACCACAAACGATAAACCAGAGCTGTGGAGGCTGTTGGTGAGAAGAATAAGAGCCTCTATGTGCTTGTCAGCAAAGCCCAGGCGCCCCCATTCCCTGGGACAGCTCTGAAGACATTGGCCACACAAGTTCTATTAATCGCCACCTGCAGAGCGAGCACTTGTGTTTAACTGCGTTCAGGGTCAGCAAACTGAATTCAGTATGTTCCATCTAAAAATACAAGCCATTGTTAAAAGTCAGTGCATTGTTAATAAACAGGAGAACAATTGTCTGGGAACTTAAGGAAACTAGGTTTTTGGGTTTGTGGTCTTACTCTAAACAAAACTCTGGAAATTGAACTTTAGAAGGGAAATTGGGAGCCTTTATTCACCATATTACATTCAAACATGAAATTTGCAATTTAATGAGCAAAGGATGGCTATATGCATCTTGTGAAAGCAATAAATGATTCCAAATAAAAGGCTATACATTATTTCATCTTTATCATTTATTTTTGTAAACTGCTAAAGCTATGCTTTATTTATTGCAGCTCAGCCATATATGATTCTCTGTAGTTTAGAAAACTGCATCAAACATTTTCACCCCAACTTTATAAATTGCATTGATTTATTTCTGTCTCTTAAGCCTAAAACCATTTATTACAACAACAAAAACATCCTCCCATTCTGGTGATCTAGGAACAAAGTCTACCCGAGTACTGTGTAGGGAACATTGACAGATGGCCGAATGGGGTGATAGCTTTGATTTTAATGTGTCTTAAGAGAGTAAATGAAGCAAAGGCAATCTTCATCTCATGTGAAAAGTTGGATTTTTGTGTGGCTTGTCGGGCAACACTGAGGTGCAATTCTCTCAGCACTTCATTGATTCTCCACTCAACCATGACCATTCAGATGGCAAAAAGCAGGGTCAAAGAATTTTTAAAGTTTTTTTTTTTTCTTTCTTTCTTTTCCTGTTTGTCAGTAGGAGTACAAACAGAATTGACTAGACTCACTTAGTGGTTTGCCTGTAGAAACTCTTTATAGTTTTCACAGGCTATGAATTTTTAATTTTATATAAATGAAGTGGTTTTGTCCAGAGAATCATTAACATCATAAAGATGGTGAGAATAAAAATTCTTCACACCTCCCCACCTGTGATTTTAGCATACATCATGGATGACAAAACACTGTGAATTCTTACTTTAAGCTCTGAAAGGGGACAGACCCCAACAGCAGGACAGGAAATAATGCTCATAATAGAGCAATGTTGTCTCATTGCCGTAAGACGGAACAGTGTTCTACACTGGGCCTCAAACCACAACTTAACTTTAAATACAAAGTGCCACTTAAATATAAAGATTAACTTCTTCGTCCTCTCTGAGTGTGTGAAAGACTGGAAAAGGATTGAAAAAGATGTAACAGCTGAATTCAACAGGGATTTTAGCACTGAAACACATGGAAACCTTACATTACAATATCACAATTTTCGGTAGAATTATACTTACGTAGTAGTGCAAATATCAGCCACAGAAAATCAGTACAAGTCATTAGAACACTGGTCTGTCTTATTATAGGGCAATCCTTGAATATGTACAAATATAAATTTCTCGAGTGCAATGAATTAGTTGTTATCTTGGTGCTTTCATTTCACCTTTCAGTACAAGAAAATAAAACAAAAATCGACTCTGGAACCTAAAAGATCTGAATTCAAGTATTATCCCTGTCATGTCCTTGCTTTGTAAAATTAGGAGGCTCATGTATCATTTAGCTTATGTTTCCTCATCTGTGTAATGGGAATAATAATATTTTACAAGTTACACCAATCTACGTGAAGTGACTAGTGGCCTCCGGTACTCTATGTGACTGAGTTCACTTTGCCCATGTGGCTAATGTGATACAAGAAGCCTCTCTATTCAGAGTCCACTTGTTAGGAACATGAAACATGAGCTGGTGATGTTCAGAAGAGAATACTCACCCTATGCAACACAGAGCTCCCAGCACCTCGTCACACCAGTACTCCCCAGAGGCCAATGATTGTCAAGTTCCATACCAGGACATACTGTTAGAGAATAAAGGCAACTTCGCAGGGACCCAGTATTCTACATTGTCACATCTGACTGACAGGGAAATGACATGGAGACCTCCTCCAAGTACCTGCTTCATAGGCTAGCATCAGCAATTCTGAGCATTGCTGAGTGCATTCAGGTGTGCTGCAACGTGGTGAGGAGCGGAAAATGAAAACTGCAACAGGCCATAGTGGAAGGTGGTGGGCAGCTGCCAGTGAACACTGAGTGCCCATAAATGGAGATGCAAACATTGACAAGATAATTGAAAATATTTTTAAAATATCAACAAACATCTCTGCCAGTATAAAGGAGAGAAAGCCTGGCGTTTTCCAATCCTGTACTCATTCTGGCCAGCCTCTGAAAACAATTTCTGGGTTTTTGTTTTGTATGGTCTTATTAAGCATCTTTTCGCCCTGACTTTGCCCAGGAAGCAACTGTTCTTTTCTCTGGGGCACTGGGGGTAATACTCAAGTGCCACACACTGACTTCTCTTCCCCCATGGTAATGTGAAAATTAAATGAATAAAATGAACTAAGATAAAATAAGAAGCACCCTTCTCAAGACCCTGATCCGACTTCATTTTATTCTTAGGCCTGAGAAGTACAAAACAGAAAGGATCTTTATCATAGAGATGACCAAATGATACATTGCAATTAGACAGTCCCAACTTATAATTGTTCAACCTACAATTTTTCAAATGTACATAGTGCCAAAGTGACAGTTACTCAGTGGAAACTACTTCAGTTTTGAATTGGGATCATCTCCCTGACTATCGATATGTAACCAATCTTCTCTGAGGATGCTAGGTAGTGGTGCTGCCAGTCATCCCCACAATCACTAGGGAACAAAGGACCCTCTACAATGGACTATGTTTCCCATTGGGAAAGGTTAGGGATGTCAAATGCATTTCTAAGTTAGGATATTTTCAACTTACCACGGATCTGTCAAGAAGCAAACCCATCCTAAATTGAAGCATATTTGCACTATTTAATTCCTGAGTAAAAGGGGACATCAACATGAAGGGACCCCAAGATTCTAGGCAAAGCCCAGCACTGCCTGGGAAAACTGGAACATGTGGTCATCTTCCTTCTTGTCTGTCCCAAAGGCAAAGAGCCAAGCACTTGAATAGGAGTCACAGATTAAATGTTAACATATTAAATGTTAACAGATTAAATGTTAACATATCAAAGATGACAAAGATGTATTGTCTGATTATTCTACCCAAGGTGAATGTGTGAATGTACCTGTGCTCCCTCTCCCCTCATCCTTGCACAGTAATCAAATAAAACTAGCTCTAAAGGTGAGCATGGTGCTGAGTGCCTATAGTCTCAGCTTCTCAGGAGGCTGATGCAGGACAACCACTTAAACCCAGGAGTTTCAGGCCAGCCTAGGCAAAGTAGTCAGAGGAAGAAAAAAAATACCCATTCCCATACCCACGGACTTCACTGAATTTATAAAACAGAGAGTTTGGCCAAAATAGAAATTTTTATAAATATTAGAATGCAAAGGGGAGAAAAAAGGATGTCATGACATAAATTACTACTCCATAATTAATCTAATATTTACCCTTTTGGCATTCTGCTCATAAATCCAGATACTCACCTAGATACTCATGGGAAGATCAAATACTGTCACCCTAAAACTCAACTCTTGATTCAATTCCCAAAATTAGTTTCTCCTCCTGTCTGACCCAGTGAGTAGGAATGGTGGGTACACAAAACAAATCCAGTGGACATTCAGGAGCTTCTCCTCCTCCCATATCTCATGGCCAGCCCTGAGCACACCACGTGATTTCCCTCCTTTCTAAATTCTTTGTTCTTTCCTTGTGCTCCAAGTTTAGTTTATCCTATTAGCTGTTTCAAAATATTGACTCTTTCTTTTTCCTACAGCCAGTGTAACAAATTACTACACACCTGCTGGAAGTCAGTTTCACTGAGCCAAAATCAAGCCTGTCAGCAGAGCCATACTTCTCCCTGCTTCTGGTGGCTGTGGGCATCCAAAGGACTGGGCCTACATCTTCCTCACCTCTGCCTCTACGGCCACACTGCCTCCTCCCTTCAGTGTATCTCAACCCCCTCTGCCTCTCCCTTAGAGGGATGCTAATGATTGTATTTAAGGCCTGCCCAGGTCACCCAGGAAAATTTCCCCATGTCATGATCCTTACTTGAATCACCTCTGCAGCATTTTTGGCATGTAAGGTGTTATGGATTGAATTGGGTCCACCTAAAATTCATATGCTGGATTCCTAACACCCAATAACTCAGAATGTGACCTTTGGAGACATGGTCATTTGAGAGGAATGAGGGTGAGTCCTAATCCAATTTGATTGCTAAAAGATGATCCATACAATTCAAGAAGAGAGGGCAGGAATAGATCCCTTAGCCTCCAGAATAAACTAACCCTGATGATACCTTGAACTCAGACTTCCTCTCTCCAAAACCATGGAGAAAAAAAATTGTTATTGTTTATGCCACCTGGTTTGTCGTACTGTGTTACAGCAGCCCTAGAAAACCAGATCCTAAAGAACCATTTATGGGTTCCAGAGACTCAAACCTAAATCATGGGGCTATTATTCAATCTCCTACACTGCTTTAAAACATAGAATGTTTCCTGTCACCAGGCTCACCCTTACCTGTCCACCCTCCACATGACTCTCAGTTATATTTCTGAGACACAAACGAGTGTCTCCTCCTACTTGCTTAAAACCCTTTACCCTCTGAATAAAGTGTCACAACCTTTCTGACCTGTTCCTCTCATCAGTCACTAATGGGACCTCTTACCACTTATTCCTCCATGTCTCTGTCCTCATGTTTTCGGTCTCTTATGCCTTGGAAACATCTTCTTTAAGAGTCACCTTATGACATTTTCAAACAAACAAACAAAAAAATCTTTCCTTGATCTACTTCCCTTACCTCCCAGCAGGCCCAGCACCATGGGCATTTGACCTGTGCAATTACACAAGACCCCAGCTTTGAAAGGTCCTATGCTTGATTTCATGTCCTGCTGTTGCCATCTTGAAATTCTTAATAACTTTCAAACAGTATCGACATTTTCAGTTTTTGCTGGGTCCTGCAATTCAGTAACCTGCCCTGCCTCTCATCCTGGAATGTTCCCCTCCACCAGAAGGACTCCTCCTGGAAATGTCTTAAGAAAACTTCATCCAAGATTGTCAAGAAGAAACTGTTTCTATCTTGCTCACAAGGGTGTTCCAGTTAAATAAACTGTAGTTCAGCAGAGAGAATGCCATGATCTGAGAGCATTCTCATGGGTGGCCTGTGAGATGTAATGCTGGCACCCAAGAAGAAAGAGGTAGCCAATTAACTATCCTTCATAGGAAAGTTTTATAGACACACCCACGTGCATCTGAATATTATTAATTTTCTGTTACCTGACAAGATAAGATAAAGCTGATTTTGTAAAGGAAAGAGTTCTGATAGATTCAATTTACACCAAGATTAACTCTTAACACCTTCACTGATGAGCTTCCATTTTTAGATTATTTTAACTCGGTAAGATATTTAGTTTGTTTTCCCAGGAGGGGCCCAGGTGAATAAAAGTTCTCTCCTCTATAATCCACTTAGCTCCTTCCACCAAGTGCTAAGGAATTGCCCTTCCTCACTCTCTCCTACTATAGAGTTTGGACCTTCAGAGTGGTTTCATCCATGGTCAATCATAGGATAAGATAACTGTCATCAGATGGCTACTTCTTAGAGAATTCCATCAACAATCTCTGCTCTCTTAAACCTTGTATTATGAGAAGAGGAAGCCCATTAAAAAGTAAGTAAGGGTAGTATATTAGATGGTGATGAGAATTATGAGGAAAAATGAAGAAGGAATGGCTGTCAGGCAGAATTGGGGAGAAAGAATTTGTAATTTTAATAGGGGGATTAGAGAAGGTCTCACTGAAAATATTCCATTTAACCAAGGGCCTTAAGCAGGTCATTATCTAGTCAAGTCTTTACAGCCTTTTATCTATTTTCGAATGCCATGATAGATTGGACATCCGTGGACTTTGAGCACACAATAAATGCACATTGGGGAACATTAGTCCTGTTTCTCATGATCAAAGAGGGGCAGTAAATTCAATTTAAATACTCAAAATATTGACTGCATAGTATAGAATTATGGTAAACACCTTGAAAACTTGCATGTGTAGTTTAGTTAAAGATTAATATTCTATACCAAATCCAAAAAGGCCTTTTACACACAACTGATCCACAATTGATTATTATTATATTTTTATTTAATTTCTGTATAAATGTGTTAAGACAAATACAACCTAGTTTGCCACGTGAATTGGTCAATCCATCCACTTCAAAACTGAAAAGAGAACAAAGCAACATCCTAAAAGAGTAGTCTCATAGACGTTTAATGCAGAACTAGGTGCATTATAATTGCTGTAGGTTTATTAAAGCATTACCTCTTGGCATAAGACCCCAGGTTCTTATGTTTTACAAGTGCCCTAAGGCATTTTAATGGATAGCCAAGCTCCACAGCTGGAGATGCATGAGTATAATAGGCATCTCTCCTTTTGAAAGTTCTGAAGAGCTTGTTCTTTAATGCAATCATAGGAGTCGAATATTGCATAAATTGTGTCTTAGCAGATTAAATGTTACATATCAAAGATGACAAAGATATATTGTCTGATTATTCTACCCAAGGTGAATGTGTGAATGCACCTGTGCTCCCCTTATCCTTGCATAGTAATCAAATAAAACTAGCTCTGAAGGTGAGCATGGTACTGAGTGCCTATAGTCTCAGCTACTCAGGAGGCTGATGCAGGAGGACCACTTAAACCCAGGAGTTTCAGGCCAGCCTAAGCAATGTAGTCAGAGGAAAAAAAAAAAAAACACTGTCTCTCCGTTTTTGTTTTTTTTTTAAGTCCCTACAAAGCATAGGCTTTAAGTAACCTGGAATAATGGTTTTCAAATCACTTTTACCAGCATTTCTGAATTTGCAAGATAATTTGGGACACACTGTGGAAGTGAGAGTAATTTTTAATCCATTTTATAATTAAATTTATATGTACAATGTCAATTCAAAGACTATTTTCTGTTTTCTAAGATAATAAATTCTAATATAGATCCATAAACCACTGACTATAATGATTTATAAAGAAGCCTTTTCTATTCAAAAAATGTGGCTTCATTCTTACAAACTGGAATTATTCCCAAAAGGCAACCAGACTGCAAAGCTGCTATTGTTAAAAAGAAAGCTCAAGACACACCTTTGAAGTCCTAATCTTTATTTCTGTGATGTTATATTGACTGAAATTTAGTGATATGATATACAACTCTATAAGAAGATTAAGATAGCTCTCAATGATCCTGCTTGGAAATATAAGGAAGTTGCAATACTCAGAATTACACTTGATGAGCATATTCATATTTTTGTGTGGGCTCTGTTTTATAATGTTTCCAAGATGAAGAAGATATTCAAGTTCTGTGACAATGTTTTTTACCTGGTGGATTAAAGGCTTGGAAAGTCAAGCATGATATTTTGTATAAATTTTAAATTACTCTGATATGTGTTTTCTCCCTCACATAGTTTAAAACCATTGCTCTGTTCTATGTAACATTAAAGACTCAATGATATTCTGATTCATGCATTGAAATGAATCCAGAGACAAAACTTGCCTCTACATGTGGGGATGTCATTGGCTCATAATTATTTTGCATAAAGGATGGGCCATCTGCTCAGGTAACTGGTTTAATCAGCACCTTAATTTTCATGACCGTGTCAACTCAAAACTTTGTTCGGATGTTTCAAATATGAGTCTCCCCTTTGTTAACAACACAAGATCCTCCTGTACACCATGTTCCTGTTCAAGACTACAGCCTTCAACAGCCCAACTTTCTAAGAAAATCCATAGTGTGAGAAAGAATATCCATAGGATTGCACAAAGCCAACTCATCTTCATTTATCTGTATAGCCCAAATTCCACATTTAATTTTCATTGAGGTAAAAGTCATATACTATAAAATTTAAAAATTGGCATTTAGTACATTCAACATTATATCTACCGAATGTTTTTAATGACCACAAAATTAAGTCTCAAGTCATCTCTTTCCCCTATTCACTAGCAGGTGTTAACCAACCTTCTGTCTCTAAGGGTTTAACTGTATTCAATATTCTATATAAGTGAAGTCACACAATATGTGCCCTTTCATTTCTGGCTTCCTTTATTTGGCATTATGTTTTTAAGATTCATCCATGTCATACCATGTGTCAGAACATCATTCTGTTTATGACCAAATGATATTCTATTGTATCGATAGACTATATTTTGTCTATCCACTTGTTTGTTGATAGACACTTGTATTGTTTCTGCCTTTTGGCTGTTGTGAATAGAGCTTCTGGGAACATTCATGTACAGGTGTTTGTTTAAATACCAAATTTCTGATTTCAGTGATTTGGGGTATGTATTGATTTGCTGAATTATATAGTAAATCAATGTTTGCCGTTTTAAGAAGGCACCTAATTATTCTCCAGGGTGGATGTACAGTGTTACATTCCTATCAAAAATGCTCAAAGTTTCCAATTTCTCAATATCTTGGCCAACACTTACTATATTCTAAATTTTTTTATTAGAGCCATCCTAATGGTGTGATGTAATATTTCATTGTAGTCTTGCTTAGCATTTCCCTGATCCCCAATGATACTGATTATTTTTTGTATGGCCATTTGCCATTTGTGATCTTTAGAGAGCTATCCAAGTTGTTTTCCCATTTTTTAATTGAGTTGCTTGAACCTATGTTGTTGAGTTATGAGTTCTTTATATATTCTGATAAGAGACCCTTAGATTTTACTTAGTAATTACCTGCTATTTAATTCAACATTTATATTGTGAATTTTCATAAGAAAACTCTGTGAGACTCTATTGGCAAACTGTCTCTCCTTTTTCAATGTTAGTGGTCCTACTCCCTTTTTTGTTTTCACCACTAGGAAGCTCATAATAGAATTAACTTATTGATTAATCATGCACGATTTTGCAATACTCCTTCCTATACACTTTCCACACCAAACCTTTCTTTTGTCATTCTTCCTTTATTTTTCTTTGACATTCATTCTTTTTTTCAAATATTCTGTACATATTCTTCTGAGATTCCCTAATTAAAATTTCTTTTTAGAAGAAGCAATGGATAAAAGAGTCCTAAGACTCTTTCCCCTACCTCCTGGCAACAAAACAAACATTGTAGATAATAAATGGTATTTGTTCCTTAAGCAATGTTTGCCCTTTTTGTTAATTTACATATTTTTTGGTATATTTCTCCTTTTCTTCAATCAACTGCTCACTCACCATCACTGTCTACCTCCCATACTCAACTCTTTGTACCCGCAACTCCACCTAGGTACTCACAATCCCCACCCTGTACCATCTCCCCCCAAAACACTGTATGCTTTTGACTCCTATTGACAGTTCCCTCTCTGCAAAATGTATGCTTATTTCCTAAATGTCAGACCATCTAGAATTGACTACATAATTAATATAGAGTATGACTTTTGAAATATATGCTTATGTTGCTAATGTGTATGAGTCATATCCCACATAGAAAACATTGACATCTGATGGGTATTTTCCAGGTTCTGTTAAGAAAAGAAGGAAGGGGAGAATAAGGAAGAAGGGGAGGAAGAAAATAGAATGAAGAGGTAGAGAAGAAGAGAAGGAGGAGGAAGAATCACCATGGATTATCAGGCACCATGGTAGAGACAGTGAAGACATTTTAAAGAAAGGGTAGCTGTGACACATCTCAAAGCATGCCAATAGAACAATATGCTAATTCTGTTTATGCTTCAAGAAAACTTGAACCTAATGGAATATTTGTGTGCAACAAAGAAAAGAACCTCCCCAACATTTTTAATACATCTAAGAGATTCAAGGGGCCACATCAATCCATCCAAGTACAAACTGTAGGTTTTTGAAAATTTATTTCAAGACAAAAACCACACTTTGTTAATAATTATTCTTCTCAGAATCATTGTGCAAAGCTCCAACATAAGGGACTTTATAGTTTAAGGCATTTTAATTAGTATTATTATTGCTGAGGAATTAGTTCAATTTGTCATTTTACTGACCTTGGGAGCAACTTCAGTCAAGAAAGTACAGTTGACTACCCATGAAGATTAATATTACCATATACAAATTTGCAGTCATATCAAGAAGTGGAACTTGAGTTTCTAATCTATACTTTCCTCTCTTCTTCCTTCTACTATCTCTACTGATGCAGAACATGCTAGCCCACATCCTTCCTTTGTGTAGAGAAGAGCACTCAGTTGTCCCCTTTGGGGTGTGGAGAAATCTCCATATGCTATTCTGAGCCTGAGGTCTGTCATCCTGGCTCACCAGAGCTAGAACAGGGACAGTCCTCTTGCCATTTGACATTCACCACATGCTAAATTAAAATATCCTGGGATATCATCAGCATATGGCAGCTACCATGCCCTCAGGTATTCTACTCACCTATTGAAAGAAATTATACAGGAGTATATAGTGGGCTCATGGCTGTAGTATTGGAAAACTTAAAACAACCACAAAAAACCAATGCAAGTTCTACTGGCTTTAAGAATCATGATGCATCTATATGAGTCTGAAATATTCTCCCCTTCTCTTTAACCCTTCTTCATGTACTTATTATGTCACGTATGAGATTTTGGCAAATATGTCCTTTTATTCTTTGTGTTTTATTTCTCCTCAGTGTTTGTGAGTACCATATCTGCCAGCTTATTAATTCACTTCACTTCAGCCAATGTACTTGGTGTAGTCACAGTAAATACAAGTTCAGAATAATGGTTTGATGATGCGCCTGTGTATCTGGATCTCTATATATGTGTGAGCCATCAGGATGTGTTGGTTCATGAGACTGCATAGGCCAACAACCTCAAACCACCTGAACTATCATTTAATTATGAATGCAAAGTTTAATCACAAATTTCAAAATGCTGTGTCAATGGTTTATTCTTTGGTGGTTCTGAACTTTACATGTACTTCAAATGCGCAACACAAAACAGCCACATTCATGCACCTCAAAAGCCATGCCTTTATATCACTTGTGGATAATCAACTGTATATTTCCATTTCAAAGCTGCAGTACCTTCTGTTTTTTAAGTTGTTCCAGCGCAACTTAAAATTGCCTTTCGGGGAAAGGTCGTGCCCTTAAAGAATTAGAATTAGATGTGGGTTCAAAACTCAAATTCCATGTGTCTATCTCAGCAGAGGATACTGTATGTTAAAGTTCCATTCCAAAAGATCAGAACTGGACAGCAGTCAACCATTCAATAGAATGTTTTCCAGATAGAAAAAATGTACCATTCTCCATGGACTTGCACAGGTATGGTCCTGAAAGTCACTGAATCATCTCATTTCAGTGATGAGAAGGATTTAGAGACAATCTTTTATGACTTCCTCATTGTACAGATAACTAAATTTATCTAGCTTCCCTAAGCATATGCACCAACGTTATAGCCCTCCCCAGCCCAAGACCACCCCAGATGTTGTGGGCTGGACCCTGTGCTCTGGATGCTGGAGCATTCCCCTAATCTTATCTAAGACCCCCTTGCTTCTCTGTACTATCACTTCATTTGTCCCTTGGCATCACCTTCAGGAGCTACCTCTAGATTCAAATTGAGTTGCTTTCATGCCTAGCTCCAAGTATGTGTGACAGGTCTGACACAGCAATTGATCTGAAGGCATGCCTGGTAACTCATGTGGCCCTCAGTTGTAACTATCCCTGAAAAAATAAATCCTGACTAGAACCCTTTCTCTGCTTCCAGACCTGCACCCTCCTTTAGGGCAGACACCAGCCACATGTAGCTAGTGAACCCTTAAAAGGTAGCTGGGACAAATTGAGAAGTACCCTAAACACAAAAATATAGCAAAGACTTGGTATGAAAAAAAAATAAAACTTAAAAGGAACTTAATTGAAATGTTGATTCCAACTTTAAGTAATATTTGAATGCATATAGGGTGATACATATTATTAAAAATAATTCTACCCTTTCCTTTTTACTTATGGAATGTGACAACTCAACCATTTCAAACAACCCATTTATAGCTCACATTTCTTTTCTGTGGGACAATGTGGTTTTAGAGTCTAAGTAGTATTTCTCAGTCTCTTCAACGTACCACCTACATCAGAATCCTACAGGTACCATTTGTCATGAGTTCACAGCTGGGTCCCAACTCAGATGTACTCTAGGCTAACACTCTGGAATATGCCTTTCAATTGGCTCCTGCAGTGATTCTGCCCAGCCAAGTCTGGGGCCAATTGCCTAAATGCAAGACTCAGATACGATTTCACTTCCTCCCTGCTTGTCACAGAGGAAGTAGAATGATGAGTCCATAAATGGAACCCTAAAAAGACAAAACAGCCTTTCTCTCCTTAAGCTTACCCATCTAGTGACTGAATACACGAGGTGATCGAGGAAAGGTTTTGATGTGGAGATGTATCGAATCCCCAAAGTGACAGAGCTGAGTTAGTTTGCATTGAAATGCCTCCAACCCTAGGCATGAAGGCAGGGGAGGTGTGCAGGTGGCAGGAAGCGTGGGCACAGACTTCTCAGTCACAGAGATCTGGAGTCAACCTCCGTCCTTCCATCCAGAAACACCCTGGGCATGTCACCTTTGCCACTGCTGGTCTGCATTCTCATTCCCAAGCAAAGAAAATAATGCCTACTTGAGCAATTATCATGGGGTTTAAATCAAAATGATGTAAACAAGATGCCAGCCACCTACCCAGGAAAACTTCAGTAGAGGCTAACAGGTTTTATGACCATTAATGGAGGTGACAAGATAACTTTTGTATTTAATCTTCAAAGCTAGAAATACAATGAAATACAATTAAAATAAACAACATCACTTTATTGATTTCCATGATGAGGTTTCAGCTAAACCTAGAGGTTAACCTTTTTAAAATGTTGCTCTTAATTGTGTATTATCTGTCCTTAAGTTAGCAATGAGAAAGTGTTTTCTTCACCTTGTTGTTTGAATAAAATTTCTTAATTGGGAGACATAACTGTATGATTTTTGTATTAAATTTCATTTTATTTATCCACATTTATGTGAAGTCACAATTTAAACCACAGAATCATTTCCAGGCTCCCTCTTCATCTGGAATCAATTACCACAATTTTAGGCAAGTCCCTGGATAAAATAGCCTCTGAAAACTTAACCTTGCAAATTAGAAACAGCAACAAACATTAGAGTACATTTAAAGGAACACAAATCTGCTTGTACATTAAAAAAAAAAAATTCAATGGCATCCAAAGTCCAAATTAAGTCTCAATTCCCCTGGATCTCCATTGAAGTAGACGACTCATAAATGGTACATCTTTGCCCTTCAATCTAGATCAGTGTTAGGAGGGACACGTCAGATTGAGCAAAGTGACAAGCGTCATGGCAATATTAAAACACAGACACAAGGCTCAGAGAAAAGCAGAAACTTACTGATGTTGGGAGTAATGGTGTGCTCCGGAAGTAGACCCACGCTCCATGTTGGAGGATCAGTAACAAGGGTGAGACAGTGGGAAGCTGGGGAGGAGTGGGGTAGGGTGGATAGTTTGTTGTCTTTTGTTTGTCTTTCACAAATACTGAGGACTTTCGATGAGTTGATCAAAAATTATGCTCTCTCTTCCCTGTCCCCCCACTGCCCGACTTTCAGTTCCTTTCTAATTTTTTGGTAATCAAGTTGCTCAAAGCAAAATTCTCCCTGATTCATTCATCCTCTTAGTCCATTGAATGAATGTATATTGTGTTAATCTCATCTATATTCCAGGCTTTTTGATAGATATTGGAGATAACACAATTAATAAAACATGGTGCCTGTAGGAGACACCCTTTTAAATACTTAGAGTAGCAAAAGGTAGAAAGGCTTACAGAAGTAAACAAGGGAAGTTCTCTCTATGTGGAAGAAAGCCAGGCAAGTGAAGATGACATCTGAATTGAGACCGGTGGAGTTCACAAGACTGAGAAATGGAACATGATTCAGCAAGGTCAATGACATGTATGCAAGGTCAGGAAAACCTCAGAGGAAAAAACAGCTGTATGTGACATCCAAGATGCACGGGCTAAATGGAAAGAGGGACACAGGAAGAAAGTAGGCACTAGAAAGACTACTTCATAAGAGGCCACTCATACCTTGCTAAGGAGAGGGGCTTTATCCTATACCACTGAAAGAGTACAATCCAGGGGTGAATATGATGGAATTTGCAATCAAAAAGAATCACTTTGGTGTCAAGGTGACAATGACTTTGCAAGAAATGAAAGCTGAAGAAAAAGAGATAGAGGTTCTCAGAATAATTTAGAAATCAGAAGACAGTACCTTAAACCATACTGCCCAGAGGGTTGGGAGAAGGAGAAACTACCTATTCAGGAGATAGTTTTGACATGGAGCAGGGTTATTACAATTATCATCTAATTTCCACCCCCCACCCCCTAAAATACCTGGCACTGAAGACTGGGATCTAGGGGAAAAAAATAAAAGGCATTTAAAGTGTATCTCTGGTAAAGTTCATTTTAATTAAAGGGAATTCTCTTAGAGCTAGGGATGTGGCTCAGAGGGATAGCATACATAAGGCCCTGGATTGGACTCCCAGCACTGCAAAGAAAAAAAAAGTAAATTAATAAAAAGTAAAATAAAATACACATCATTGGAAGGATCATTCAATGAATCTGTCCTCCCCTATGCAGAATACTTCACGCATTAAGGTAGATGTGTATGTTCTGAAGAGAAAATGTTCATAAGACTGAGTCCATTCTCATGTTCCTTGAATCATTGCTCACAAGAGCCAAAAATGTGAAAACAACAGAAGTCTCCACTGATGGAAAAACAGATAAGAAAATGTGGCCTGTATATACAATGGAATATTACTCTGCCTTCAGAAGGACTTTCTTCGATTTGCCACATTATGGATGGACTTGGAGCTCATTATACTAAATGAAATAAGTCAGGTAAAGATAAACACTGCATGTTCTCACCTACAGGTGGAATCTTTAAAAATAAATAAATAAACAGAGATAGAAAAAATAAAAACAGTGGTTCCCAGGAGCAAAAAGCAGGTGGGAGAAAGGGTGAAATGAACTGGAAATCATAGCATGCAAAACAGCAGATATATAGAACAAACATGTCTAGAGGTCTAGTTAGAAGTCTAACGCATGACATGAGGACAGTAGTTAATGTTGGTGAATTGTATTCAGGAATTTACTGAATGATTAAATTGTAGCTCCTTTTGCAGCACCAACTAAAGAGCATAACTATTGGAGATGATGTATACATCAATTTGCTTTGCTATCATAAACTTCTTACTTTATACATATGCCCCATAACATCACACTGAATACATTAAATAGATACAATAAAGCCTATTAAAAAAAAGACTAAATCAACACATAAGGGCTAGTTACATTTTATAAAATACAACTGAATATTGTCCAGGAGTGTTGGAGGAACATGCACTATTAACCACTGAATCTTCAACTTGTAGGGATGTGTTGACCCCAGAATGAGAAGGAGAGGAGAAGAGGGACTCTTACTGAACTTGCAGATGGATGAAATGTTTAAAATTCAGCATGGTTACATGCTGTGTATTTTAAGGGACAATAAAAAAGAAATTTCTGTGAATGCAAGATACTCCTGAGAACAATCATGACTGACTGAATCTCAAAGAAAACCAACCACATCATTAAAGAAGGCACATACATGGATAAACACTTTGAGGATATTTAAAATTTTCTTGAAGTCAGATACATAGGTAAATTCTTAACATACAGAAATCTATAAATCCCCAGAAATAGATATCAAAGGATTTCAAAATATTGATTTCTTATAAATCACATTTTAATCACACTTTTTTAATTTTTTTTATTTTTAGTTGTTCAAAACATTACAAAGCTCTTGACATATCATATTTCATACATTTGATTCAAGCAGATTATGAACTCCCATTTTTACCCCGTATACATATTGCAGATTCACATCGGTTACACATCCACTTTTTTACATACTGCCATACTAGCTGTTAATCACACTTTTAAATTCTATTGAACAAACTAGGACTTGGACCACTTTGCTTTTGGTATCATTTTGCTCTTGAACTTCAGCCCTAATAAATTAGTGGCAGCATGTGAAATTGTGGAGAGATGAAGGTGGATATTTACTCTTTTCTTAAATGTAGCAAAGAAGTCTCACACTGAATGACATGTTGCTCTCCCTGAAATCCTTTGGCTCAGTGAGCCTTTAGCCTACATATTTCCTGCTCTCAAAGAAGAGTCGGAAGGAGATATTCCTGTGTGTCCCCATCCCCAGCTCTATGGTTTGTCTGAGAGCTCCAACATTGCATGAGTTTCCCCTGCAGAACTCTCCTGGGATGCACGTAGGTGGAAGTGGCTCTGGGAAGGTGGTTTGCTATTGTTCTCACTCTCTCATGTCCTGTGTCTTCCTTTGGCTGGCCACAGCTAAGTTGGCAGAAATGGGTAAAAATGTTCAGAATTCACTGTCATTGATTTAAAAAACAGATGGCGACTTGCTAAGATGAATGTCAGAACAGCCTGGAACAACAGTCTTACTCAAAAAGATGGCAGTGTGTGGTTAGAAAAGACCCACAACAAAACTTTGGGAATCAGGGCAACTCAGAGAAGCCTGGGTCAGTCATCTGGGTGGATGGTGGCTCCTGCCAGTTGCTAAGTGTCCCCTGGGAGAAGACAGTGTGGGATCAAGAAAAGCCTGAGATGCTAACAGAACATTAAGAGGAAGATGTCAAGTTGTATTCAGGATTTGAGTTTGAGAAAAACCTGGGAAGAACATGAAAATCGATGACTCAATAAATAATGGTTGAAGAAAAAAAATTATTTAAATCCTTTATATTTTCTTTCCAAAAAGTGGAGGGAAGAAAAACAGGGATCACTTTTTTTTTTCTGCACGAATCCTCAAAAGTAGTACATCCACTCTAGCAGTACACAGATGAATGACATGCATGTGTAAAACTAGTGGGGTTCTTTTCTTTTCTTGAACTTTTGGCCCTGGATATTTTAAAAGAATTGTTCAAAACAATCTGGTGTGTGTGTGTGTGTGTGTGTGTCACAACCCCTGGGTGATAGGTCCTAAAGTATAAATAGTATCACAAAATTATGTGGTGCTGAGGATCGAACCCGGGCCGCACGCATGCCAGGCGAGCGTGCTACCGCTTGAGCCACATCCGCAGCCTCACCGGCAGTTCATCTCCTAGGTAAAAAGAAATGTCATGAAATGAAGCTGGGGATGCAAGCGCTACCGTGTAAATCATGCAAATAATCTTTCAGCGCCATGGAAGGATCTCAAGGATGTAGGTGAAAATCAGATTCATTCTGTCTTTCACAAATGAACTTGACCTGGAGACAAAACAGTTTCACTTGACTACTGTATTTTCTTATCAGTATAGGTACTACTATAAGCTCATGCCAGCTAGCCTGAAAATGGGACGATGAATGGGTAAAGCTAATAAAAAAGATCTCTTGTTGGAAGCTGGACTTCAGTTAGGAAATGAAGATTAAATTAAAAAGCAAATATTCTGAACTTTATCAAACAGAAGCTACTGTTAGCTTCACTTCTAAATCCTATCAGAATGGTAATTAATATGTATTTTTTTAATGGTGTTTCAAACAACAACGACAAAAATCCCACAAAACTCTTAAATCTTGCTTTCTGAATTAAGAAAAAAAAATAGTATCACAAAGTCATGGATGGCAAGTCTTATTTATCATCAAAAAGTTTCTATGAATAGCTAACAACTTTCATTTTTAGAGTACCTTCTGCAGCATAAACATATAACAATTGCAGAACTACCAAGGAGCATAAAGATATTGACATGTATTCTTACATGCTTCTAATTTCCATTAAATTGTTCATATGAATACATATGTATATCCTAAAAATTATAAAGTGCAAGAAATTCAACCATTGAGACAGGCATAGTTTGAGCTGTAAGAACAACCTACAGTCCCAAACACAACCAACCTCCCCTGCCTGGCTTTAACCACCACCAAACTTCCCCGGGAAATTTCAGGGTCTTCACACAGACACACTGAAGAAGTTGCTCCCCTAATACAGTCACAGTGCTGCAGAGATCAAATTCTTTATAAAACAACAACACAAAATAAAAGTTTTCAAATGTTTAAAAATCTCCTCAAACAAGAGTTTAGGGATCATTAAGATGACATGTGAGATACTGTCAGATATTTCTCTGAGCAATGCCTTATGATATGTTGAGTGGGAATTGCTGCTGTGTTTGAGAGGTTTACAAAGAAAAGCTGGGTTAGTACTGTTGCAGTCTTCTCCCCCAGAAGGGACAAAGATTCATTTCCAGCCTAGTCCTCAGGGAGCAGAGCCAGTAGCCATAGTTTCAGAAGGCCTCCCTCACTGTTGCCTGAACACAGGTATGGTAACTGAGTTCACACGAGTACAGGAGGCACAATACAGGAGGTGTACTAGTGCCCAGCTTTTGGGAAAGAACTTGTGCTGTTTTTCAAATGAGAGTCCAAAAAAAAAAAAAAAAAAAACCCAGCTAATTTCACACAGCTTAAAATCACATTAAAAATATACTTTGGGACTTTCCTTTCTTGGCAGGCTGGACTTACTACAAAATATTTGGTATGACACAACATATTGTCCCAAATAGCAGTAAACACAGACATATTTTATTAACTAATAACAGATTCTAATATGTGTAAGCAGCCAACTACTGTCTTCTAGTTTCTTCACATCTAAAGGAAGAGACGGTCTTCCATAAGGATTTGGGTTTCCCCGGGGACAAAACTTTTAATAAACATTGCATTGGCTAAAGGACTCTGTGATTCCTTCAGGCCCTAAATGCACACTTCCCATGTCCCAGTTGGCGCATTAAAATCTTTACAGTGGCCAAGACTTCCATAGCATGGTCCCTTTCTAAGTCTCAGTTAAAAAAATTACAGAAATAGAGATCAAAAAAAGCAATAAAATTAGAGGCCTTATGCATATGTTTTTTTTGGTGTGTGTGTACACACGTGTCTGTGCACACTAGCTCTTGGGTATGCCATTTTGCACATTTATTGCTCTTGGGATGAGGTGAGACAGAGAGTTAAAGGTATAAAAAAGGAGGATTTTCAGTAGCTTATCTACAAATCAAAAGCATGAATGTCTACTTCCTACAACTGATTGTAGGCATGCAAAATTTTGGCAGAGTACTTGCCAACAACAAAGAGTTCTTATCGTTATTTTCTTGGAAACAAATTGAAATTTGGGGGATTCACACTTACAAAGGGCTACTGGGATACCTGGTTGAACAGATATGCAGCTCACAGGCCTTAAAAGAAGGATGAAGAATGTAGGATTTTGCAGAATCTATATTTACCTTTCATCCACTTAAAAAAAAAGGAAGAGAGAGAAAGAGGGAACACTGGTTATATCATTTCTGAGAAATCATAATGGTTCAGCAAGGCATACTTGTGGTTGGCAGATGTCCCCACGTATGTCACAAAAATGACCAGGCACTGGACCATGAGCCTCACATAGAGTGGTGCAGCTTCTTCTCAGAATACACCAGGCTACAACAGCATTTCAGTTGCTGCCATATGTGGTCCCCAAGTAAAGTATTAAACTGAAGCCCACAGGAACATAAAAGTCTATTTGTGTATAGAGGCCTCTAAACTAGCTTAGCTCTGTCGGATGACTCAAAATTGGGCAAGGCAGGGTCATAGCTTGGAGTAGGCGTTAGACTTTGAGAAACAACTTTTCTCCTTGGTTTTGAGTTCAAACATTTCTTAGGAAAATACAAAATCACCAACGTGAAATAAATCTATTATTTAAGAAAATTACAGTGACAAAAAAAATTCCCCAAATTGATTTCAGAATTAAAAAAAAAAAGAGCAAGGCACTATCACTAGGGAAAAAAAATCACAGACAGGGCTGGCTTCAGGTAAAATGACCAAGGCTCAAATATTGATACCAGGTCCCAACTCTACTCCATGCATCCTTCATCAATAATGGCTTCACTCCAACCTAACTCTCCAAGGATACAAGTTCGTGCAGCAAGTTCACTGCTTCTGTTTGTTCAGAGACAATGAAAATGAACAAGAGGATTTTTCTAGGAGACTTAGCCCAAATCTCCAGCTCCTTCCTAGGTCTAGTTAAGTAACTTGCTCATTCTGTATCAGTCACCAATTGTCTGCAGGCAACTAGGGTCCATGGAGCCAAGGTCCTTGAAGAAGTTAGGAGAAGACTCCAGTTAATGTGAGGCAAAAAGAAAACTCCACAAATCTGGGTGAGTCAGAACAATAACAGTCTTTTACTTTCTCTACTCCTGTAATTTAGAACTCACTCACTATCACTAAGTTGCAATTATTTTTATTTTATGATATTGAGTTTCTTGTATGGATAAAATATGTTCAGAAATCCAAAGGAAGTCGTTATGAAGAGCCTTGCGAAGTACATGTAAATATTTTATTGATTTGCCTAGAAACGTACATCTCAGTCTCATTTTTATATTTGTCTTAACATCTGATCCCCAAATATCTTCCCATTAAATCAACATTAAAAGTCAACAAAATGATTAAACCTTCATCTGTTTATTGAAACAAATTTCAAAATTTAATCTCCCATTTCATACCAAGTCTCTCGTGGTCTACATGTTGTAAACATTGATTAAATGCACATTCTGGAAGGAAGAAATAAATTGGCTGGTGTATACACAGTTGAGAGTCAAAACGTAGAAAACATTTCCAAAGCAGTAATTACTCACAATGATGCCTATTTCCCTAAATATGTAGGTAATTTGGTAATTGATGGATTGTTTTAGGCATTGCTTTATGCCATACAATATTCTTCAGGTAGACAATTGTTGCTTTTTAAAATTCCTCTATTCTAGATGTATTTCTGAGCTAATTATTTTCTAACTGAATTATATAATTATGACTCAATTTAAACCAAATAAATTATAAAATAGGGATACTGTTTCAGATTCTGCAACATTCTAGCCTTAGCCCTCTCTAACTCTCCAAACTGTTTTAAAAGTTCAACACAGATGTCTACCTTATTCAACTGTATTCTGTTTCTAACTGAATTCTATATTCCTACACCTGAATACCTTATTTGTATCTATACTCTAGGTACATCTATAAAACCTAACTCATCATATTTTACCCAAGGTGAATTCTTTCTCCTGGTGTCATGATCTCTGTTATTGCTGTTTCCTTCTTCCACCCTCCCAGGCAATGGGGCTACATCTGTCTTTGACTCCAAGACCAAAGGAAATGCTTCTCCAAAATCTTTCAATTATTTTCTCTACCAATTCTTAGAGAGATGAAATGTGGACTGCAACATGCTATTTTTATTATGTGAGATGTATAAATATTTGGCCAAAGTATGTTAAGTTGTAGAATATGTAGTTATCTTGCTATATATTGGACACTCTATAGTTTTATAGAAATATAATCTGTATTTAATAACATGGTTGACTACATGAACCTATTAAATAGGCTGGAAAATTAAAACATTCCAATTCATTCATTTCCTTATCAGAAATGTTTATAAGAGTTTACTTTAAAGTCATTGATGCCTCACAGGTATATCTTACAATGTTAATATCTGTCAGTTGCATATTTTTAATGGGGATTCAGCTAATAAGTTATTTTAAATATAAAATATATATTTATATTTTCTTATAAATATAAAATGTCTTGTTTCCAAAGAAGACAAGAATTGGCAACATGGCTTTCTATTTATTTGTTTGTTTTTGGTACTGGGAATTTAACCCAGGGATGCTTAACCACTGAGTCACATCCCAAGCCCCTTTTATTTTCTTATCTTGAGACAGGTTCTTGCTAAGTTTGTGAGACCGGTCTCCAACTTTGCAATCCTCCTGTCTCAGCCTCTCTCCTGAGTCTCTGAGATTACAGGAGTACGCCACCATGGCCGGCTGGCTTTCTTGATATTCACATTAAAATGAACAGGAAAGCACTTCCAAAGACATGCCTTTCAGGTTTGGTGATTTGAGAAAATTATCAAAAACGTCAAGATTCCTTCAACATTAATTTTAACATTTCAACATTAATCTTTTACTATGGTTTCCAAGGGACAGTTGCTGCAGGTCATAGTTATATAGCACTGTCATAACTTCCTTGTATTTAACCTGATGAGATTCTAAAGTTTAATGGCATGAGAGAAAAATTCATGTTTTTCTTTTGATCTGAAGAAATCCCTAAGGTGTAGGAAATAGGTGGAAACAATAGGAGTAAATGGCTAGACTGGGCTTCCTGTCACTTCCTGTAGTCTCTTCCTCCCTTCTACTTAGTAAAGTTGATTCAGCATTTCCCACCTACCAGGAATTGGGCTGGATGTGGGACAACCCAAGGAGAGGCTGAGCCAACCTCCACATAACTCAAATGTGTCCACTCCCCCATTTCCACCCCTCCACAGCCAGCCATCATAAAAATTTTCTTTTCCCCTTTCTACCAGCAGAAGCAATCAAGTCAAACATCTCTCAGGAGAGGAGGAACTGGGATTTAGGGAGGGAATTGAACATTGAAAGGGGATTCCAAACCAGGGGTAGTGGCACACACCTACAATCCCAGTGGTTCCGGAGGCTGAGATAGGAGGATCACAAGTTCAAAGCCAGCCGTGGCGAGGTACTAAGCAACTCAGTGAGACCCTGTTTCTAAATAAAATACAAAATCAGGCTGGGGATTTGGCCCTGTGGTCAAGTGCCCCTGAGTTCAATCCCCAGTACCAAAAAACAGAAAAAGAAAGAGGATCCCAAGATCATTGCAGAATATGCTTATCTATAAATGATCATTTTTGAGCTCTATTTTTTTTAAAAATTATTTATTGAGAACATGCTAATAATTAATCCAATCAATAAATTTTGATTAAGCTCTTATTATTTTGTGTTACTATCTTGTCCTTAAAGGGCATACCAGAGAAAAAGAGACACAATGTTCCTAACTTCATATGGGAACAGGTTCACTTCTTTTATCTTCTAGAAGATAAACAGATGATGGAAAAATAATGATGATGATAAAATGCCACAGACAGGGTGAGGAAGTGCTAAAGAGAAGAGGACAATCTTGCTCTTTTATGTAGGATGATTAGGGAAGACGTCTTCAATGAATTAGGTGGCAGCTGAGCAGAGCTGTGAAGGAAGCGAGTGCAAGGATATCTAGAGGAAGGTGGTCTGAGCATGTGCAAAGATCCCAGGACAGGAGAATGTTTAGTGTGTTGAGCAGCAGCCAAGGAGTCCAGTATGATCAGAGGAGGAGGGAAGGGGAGGGAAGAGGCACTGAGAGCAGACAGGTCAGAAGACTAGTCAGGAACTAAACCATAAATGATTCTTCATTCTATTGACTGTCTAAAGTGTGTGTATATGTGTGTGTGCATGCACTATGTGTGTATGTTGATATATCTTAATGTTATATGTACACACATTTTAGTGATGTTCTTAAAATCCTGACTTCTTATTTATCCCTCAGAATCAGGAATATAGTGCTCATTTATTTAAGTGTCTGTATAATGTACTATACTTGTTTAAATATTTAATATAATTTACATATTTTAAACTTTATTTTAAAAAGTTAGTTAACTTTGTTAAACTTTATTTAAAAACTTTATATTTTATATTAATTCATTATTAAAAGCTTCAAATTAAAATTTATAAATTTTAAGTTACATATACATTATATATTATATATAAGATATTTTGTTCCACCAGTAGGCCATTATATATAATATTATTAAAGTTTAAAATATACAATTTTAATAGCAAGATCTTAATAATGCATATGATATCATCAATAATAAATATTAAGTTTAGTTAATACATCATATTTTTAAAGATAGAATTTCTATTAAGGCTATTTGAACTAGAACAAAACAAAATGAACAGCACCAAGTTAACAAGCACTAAGCATTTGCACTCCAACCGTACTTTATAGGTCTTTGACTTCTGTGGTTTGTAGAAAGAACAATTTAACATGACAGGAAATTCCCCATGTACTTACATATCGTTTACTCAAAAGTTTCTAAACTTTAAAACAGATGGGGAAAGTTCGCCCTGTTCGGCAACTGGTGAGTTTTCACCCAGCAGAGTGCACACTGCACAAGTGAGAGAATGATCTTTTGCTGTGTTTGTGGAATTTGCAGCCCATGGTGTGAGTAGAGTAACAGCGTTAACTCTTCCCAACCAGAATTGGCACATTTCACTTATTGGCCAGTTATGAAAAAAATCCCTATTCAAAAGAGACTTACGGTCAGAGAATGAAAATGATTTTATCATTTCTGCTAATACACACTTTGAATTTTCAATTTTTATCTGAAATCATGTTCTACTGTGGTCACCATTTCCATACATTATTCAAAGCATATTTTAAAGATTATATCTGTATACAATTAATTCAGCATGTCCTAAAATTTTTTTTAAGTGCATTTAGTTTTGTCTTTTATTATCTTTAATATTTCTCGGTTCTCCATGATACAGTTTTGGAGCTCGATGTTCTTAATTTTCTTGTTTTGATAAACAGAGCAGCTGGTAAAGAAAGTAAAAGGGACCCACAATGTCTGGAACTTATTTACATTAGTAGTAGAAAATCCTTCTGAAATACACCTAAACAGGAAGGAAGGGAAGAATAAAGTATGCTTCCAAGTAAAGCCCAACCTTTAGAGTCTCCATGCATGCCCCGAAGTCAGTAAAGCTGATGTAGCCAAGCAGCACAATCAGTTGTGAATATCTGAAAATGCAGGGGATGAGTTATTTTGGTTTCGTGTTTTGGCATATTCCTTAGAGATTCATCAAGCCTCCCATTGTGGTTTTAAAAAACGCTAGTTTATTAAATTATTTGATTTTAGTCTCCTTGCCACAGTTTTAAGTAATGTGTCATCAACGCTGTTTTCATACATTTTGAAAAGCAAGCAAAAAATTATATATCACCAAATAAATTCATTCCTGCAAAGGCTGACTGCATGGTGGTAAAGATCTTTGGTTATGAAAGTGTTATAAAAATCTATTTGTGAAACATGGTTCATGGTTCACCTGAGGACAAAGAACAACAGTACTGGTCACAGAAATTAAAGACATAGGGGACCCTGACCTTTAAACGAATTGCTTGAGTGGTCACATTGCACTTTAGCATTTGATTTATTATATTAGACCTATGCTATCTTTCTCTTTGCCAATAAAAGTATGTCCTTCTCATTTGCAGTAGCTATGTGAGTGCTAGTTAGGCTCTAGGTAATTCCTAAATGCAAAAATATACTTAATGAATTGAATGCAATAAGAATTAATTCTACAAGATGTCAAATAACACACTTGACTGAATTGTTGCCTGTTCTGCTTGTTCAGAGACACGTAGAAGCAGTCCCAATGTCTCTATTAAGAATACTCACATCCCAGAATGTAAGGCATTAGAAAGTTTGCAGCAGGTGTTACCAGGCTTATTAATTATTCCACTGACTTGAATACCCATAATCCACTGTGTCACAGACACTGGAGTCAGCCTGAAAGGGCTGTCTTCGTGGTGATAACTCTCTGACAGTGACACCAACTCTACAATACTCACCTGGAAACATACTCACTGAAGACTAAAAACAGACCCTACAAAAGTGTTATCCCAAAACAGGAGGCAGTGAGAAGAATCAGGGAGGAAGAGACATCCAAATGTGTATCTAAGGCTGGTTGAAAATGAGGGCAAGGGGAATTCTGGGATTGCAGAGAGTGAGCAGACGTAAGACTTGTGGGATCACAGGCTGGGGTGACAGGGGTCACTGCATGCCTGTGTCTTGAGAGGAAAGAGCTTTGAAAAGTATAGACGATTCTGATTTTGAGAAAATAAAGAAGTATATGTTTAGGAATAAAGACTTCAGACTGAAAGTAGCTGAATGAATCAGTAAATGATTAAACAGGAAAATTACAGGCATTTTATTTTACTTTTAAATACACAATTCTGGCAGTCATATCAATAAGAGGCTACCTGAGAAGGATGACAATGTTCTGGGGAAACATTTTGCAGTAGTCCTCGTGAAGAGTAACAACCAATAAAATATTCATTCCTGAAATCATGGGAATAACAACTAGATAAATAGATCATTCATTAATCCATTCATGGGTATTTATTATGCACCAATAACCAGGTGTCAAGCATGACACTGCTTTGAGATCATGAGGGTAAAATAGTTGCATGGGTGATGAGGTGAGCTTAGGCAAATTTTCCAATAGTCAACACCACAGAAACTTGACCCCTGGAAAAATGGATTGAGCAAAAGACAGATTAGTATTTAATTTAAAAAATGTCTTGCAGAGAAAGAATGACATCCCCTGAGGTAATATAGTGCAGGGTCTCACTCCAAACTGGAGGGAAAGAAAAAATTATCCGAGCGATCCAATATTGGAAACAAGGACAGTAACTATACATTATAAGAATGTGCCACCAAATTGGGAAGTAAAAAGTTAACTTCTAGAGTACAAAGAAACCAAAGACAGAGGAAGGAAACTGCCATTGAGATCTATTCTACACCAAGAACTAAGTACTAAAGCCTCCTGAGGTGAACAGAGGTGAAGGTCAGGTGAGTACTTTAAGTTTGTCTTTGAAAAACTTAAGAAACCGCCTGAAACTCAAGGAGAAACATCAGTACAGGAGTTAAGGAACCATTTTTGTAGCAGAGTAGAGTATATTGGTAAGGTCAGGGAGAGGGCAAATTGACGCCAAATGGAAAAGGCAAAGCAGTATGAGATGAGCATGTTCAGTGCTTAGGTAAAGTTCCCAAAGTGTCACTGATAGTTAATATTGTGAAGTCTTTATTGTCACTAGTCCTGTTTTAACATAGGAATCAGGCTCTGAGACTTTAAATGACTCTGAGCAGAAAATGAACAAGATCATTTGGTCTAGAACATTATTGCTAGATTAGTTTTGAAGAGTGTAGCTATTTATCCTTAAACATGTTTTATAGTCACTGATTTAAAGAAAAATCTCTGTTACCATAACTTAAGCTCCAGAGATCAGATAGGTGCCAAGTGTGCTGTTTGAGACCTGAGAACATCCCTCAGCCAGTGACATACCAGAGCAATGCCTGGCAAGATGGGCACCAAGTGCCCCTGGACTCTCTGTCCCACATGTGACAGTCTCAAGTGTGCCCCTGATTGTCAGAGGTCCTGCATCCAATCCACATGGACAGACACACATGAAGCCCAGATGATTTTGAAGATGGTGACTTTCGTTGAGCATGCCCTTCATCTCTCTCTGACTTTCTCTAGAATATTCTATCTTTGGAAACAGAGTCACCATGGACACATTTTTGTACTGAAATGAGAAGTCACAATAAACTACCTGCTCAGTACCCTCTTCACGTCATATAAGAAATGAATTTATTTCTTGTAAACAGAGAAGAAATTTTTGAAAAGGAATCTTGGTGGAAATACCTCCAATAATACTGTGTGTTGCTAATTGACTATAGTGGGCTGTTATATCAGGTGGCAAGAGAAAGAAAATAACAGAGGGAAAATTTTTCTCTCCATATAATGTTTTCTCTCTGAATCATCCAAAACAATGCTTCCCGTAGAGAGTAGAAGAGAAAAAAAAAATCCTACCTTCAGAGATGTTTCCCTTCCCTCTACCTATCCTCCACCTACACCTAGTTCAGGTTCCAAGTTTTCCCAGTCCATTGTATTAAATATTTTTCCAAAAATATTGCCACTATCAAGGAGGAGAAGACCTCTTGTGGTGCCTTGCTAGGTTCTAAAAAATCCTCAAATAGTGCAAATAGTTGAAAAATTCAGTAGACACCAGTCTTCTGGTTCTCATGCATAGAAGAGAGATATTTCTCTCCTCTAACCTACTCTGTAGGTTTACAGAGTCTCTGACTTGTGAGCAGTTAGAATTATAATTAGTAGCAGGGTTTTCAAGGTTTAAAAGGAAAAAAAGTCTTTTGTTTTTATAGTTGTAAAGTGATGTTCAAGTCATACCAGCTGCTGTAGTTAACTGTTTTTCACTCATCATTCAATTAATACTTAATCCTCTAAGCGCATCATTGTAAAGCCAAAGAGGCAGTGATTCAACAAACACAATGGAAAATAACTTGAGGAATGGCAGGTCAAGTGCTCGACATAGAATGCATATCAAATATAAGATTTTGCAAAGGGTAAATTAATTTGCATGCTCTGAAAATTCCATTTTGCAATGAGGCATTAATTTTTTACCTCTGGAGAAAGGTTTCCCAGGAAATGAAATTAAATATACTGTTCATTGTATCTCTCTCTCTCTCTCTCTCTCTCTCTCTCTCTCTCTTTTCCCACCCGCTCTGTCTTTTTTCTCTCCTTTTCACTTTCCACTCCTGAACAAAACAAGAAAAACAATCAGTATAGGCTTCTGGCAGCACAGCTAGAGAAATGTGAGATTGGCCCTTAAGGGAATTTTTATTCTCAAGTGGATGTAAATGTATTCATCAATTCAAAGAAATGCATAGTGTGTTATATACACGATACATTAATAAATAGCCATGCATTAAAAAATAATGAGGTTTTCCACAAAACAACATCCTGTGGTGTGTAGGGTCATAAAAAAGATACTAAAGCAGGGAGAAAAGATTATGTGTAAAATCTGATTAAAATACAGAAACACCATCATATATGTAAGATGTAATAAATATTTTATTAGTTAACTATAAACAAAAGAACAAATGCAGTAAAATGTAATTAAAAATGTAAAAGTGAAGGATGTGATTTATTTCCCTACAATAATATTAATATTACAAATGGTATGTAAATGGGTATCAAGACTGTATTGTAAAAGGGGCGGGAAGCAGCCATTCATTTCTTATAATGAGATTTCATCTCTTTTTTTGATTTACATTTGTTTAAATATTTCAAATAGCGAATGAATAATGTTGCTCTTAAACCTTACACAGCTTAACACATTCTCAAATTTCCATCAGCCTTTGGATGAGATTTGCATGTTGGCAGGCAGAACCACTAATTGTGAAAATAGAAGAAAATTGACTGGCAGAAACCAAGAGTATTTTTAGTGCTATTGGTTGAATGAGTTTGGCTTTGAGTTAGCAACCCCTACTAGTGAATGCCCTGGAACCCAAAATAGCATTTTTACAGAAGGTTCCTCAATTAAAACAGGTGAAAAAACCAAAATGGAACATTTATTGACTATTATTGGCTTGCAGATTATTAGAGGTCTAAAGTGCTAAGATTCTGTGCACTGAGATTTCCTGTCATTGCCTCTGAAACAGAGCAGAACCCCAGGTTTCTTTCGGCACCACTGAATCTCAAGTCCACGAGACACCCTGAGACTGAAGTCGACACCATGAGAGAAACCGTCCCTTCCACTGGTTGCATCTCAGTCAAAAGGAAAATACATCTTAAGGGATTCTTTTCCACATTTCAGTAGAACACACAGCATGAAATTGCTCTCAGGTCAGACTGCAATTTGGTATCAACAAATGTCATTTCTGGACTACATTCTCCCATTTCCCATCTGATTATGGTTTCATTGTCCCTCTTGAGGTATGTGCCACACAAAAGGTAATAAAACCCCTTGTTATTATCACACAGGAAGGAAGCAGCAGCTTTGGAAAGGACATGCCCTGGCCACATTGCTCAGCTAGGATGTAGCAGAAGTGAGGTTTACATTCCAGCTTCTGACCTCATGTGCCTGAGATTTCCACCAAGCCATGGCACATCTGTGGTCTTCTCTGGTTTTTCTTTTTCCTCCCTTGACTACCCCTGTTTCTGTCTTGGCTACTGCATTCTGCTCACATATTCCCTGCACCTCTTACAAATGGTGCTGCATGCTACCAGCTCCCCAAACCCACATGGTGGCGTGTCTGCCCCCTTCCATGGCTATCTAACACTCTGCATAGCCCAGAAATGAGCTTCCTGTATTCCATTCATTTGATCCCCACTTTCAGACCCATCCACAGCAGCACCCTCTCTGTGGGACCTTCTATTTCTTCTCATTTGAGTGCCCAGAGTCATTTTTCCTGTTAGAAAAATAATCATGAAATCCCCCTTCTCAATGAAGTTTTTCTGAATTGATCAAAGAGTAAGTTTTGCTTCTCTGATCTATTGAGATATAGTTAGGAATATTTTAGCTACATGGGCAGGAGGAAATCCAGCTACAATGGCTTACACCAGTGGTGAATTTTTCTTTCATAGCAATATATTTAAAAAGCAGATCGTTCTTGGTTTTGCTTCCTCAGTTTAAAGATGTAAGGACCAACATCATCGCTTTTTTTTAACTCATTTGTATCATGAAAAAGCTACTTCAATCTAGCCATCACTTCTCTACCCAAAGCAAAGAGCAACAAAAATGCAAAATTTCAGTGCCTAAATGAGAACAAAACGTTTTCCCAGAACTGTACATCAGATTTCCCCTTCTCTTCCAATAGCTAGACTATTTCCTGTGCCCAACGCTAACTGGAAGTTGGCTAGAAAGAAGGTAGAAATAGTGGCTTGGTTTGCCACAAAAGAGTGTCTGCCATAGTCATTGAACCAGAATAATTGTGTTTTCTCACCATGCAAACATTGTACCAGATGTTTATCCTCTTGCTCTGTCAATAAACAAAGGCTAATTGAGAGCCTTTATGTGCAAGGCATGATGTTCTTATTATGAAAGATACAGAAATAAACCAGGAACAGACGTTGCCCTCAGAAGTCTAAGCCGAGTAACAAATATAACATCTAGGATCCCTGTCTTTGACTACCTGAGAATCTCAACAGGATGCATGGCACCAAAGCCTGGGGGAAATGACTGCTTTAAAAAAACCAGCAAACAAAGCAGACACGTATGTATGTTTCTGACCATAAAAAAAATGTAGGTAAGGAGAAAATTATAAGGGAATAGAGTCAGCAACCAGGGACCTTTTCTTGTAAGATGTAGTGGGGATGTCATGTTTAAAGGGCAGGGAAAGAACACAAATTAGTCTGGAAGAGTTGTTTCTAAAATATTTACAGTCAAGTTAATGGATTAATAAAAATCATCTGAGCATTTGTCCATAGTATGTGTGTTGACACGTTATTTACACATCATATACATACACTTATTGTACCAATACAGCATAAAGATAGTAAAACACACAAAGTTGGAAATTTAAAAGGAGGGCCTCCTCAAAAGATACTTAACAGCTACAAAAGATAAAATAATAAGTTTACAGTGGAGAAACCTGGCAGACACTACCCTAAAAAAATGATCAAAATTAACATTAGCTCTAGAGAGTTACAGCAGTTTCCTGTGACTCTGACCAAATGCATCTGAAAGAGCAATATTGCTTCTGTCCTGTTTTTGCTGAAAATGCATACCCTGGTTTTAATCACCAGGAAACATTACACATAAACTCAAATTAAGGATCATTCTGAAAAACGCCTGGCCAGTATGCCTAAGAAACATCTGAAGGGGATGGGAGTGTAGCTCAGTGGTTAGAGTGTGCTCAGCATGCTCAAGGCCCTGGGTTCAATTCCCAGCACCAAAAATCAAAAATACTAGAAAAATATCAATATCACAAAAGACAAAGAGGAAGCCCCAGTTTTTGCCAGATCAGAGAAAAACATGGAAACAGGATGACTAAACACAATGTGGATCCTGGATTGGATCCCTCTGGCCAGAAAATGAACATCAGTGGGACAATTTGAAGCATTCAAGTGCTGTCTTTAAATGAGTCCATAGTATTGAATCAATGTTAATTCACTGACCTGAATATTTGTACTGAGGGTTACATAATGTGCAAAATAATTCTTTACACTGTTATTTGCAACTTTTTCAAAATAATAATAACAAAAATAAAAATACTGTGAAGAATGAGAGCTTTGAGATGTGGAAATAGAAATTCCTTTCTTTACCCAATAAATGGTCTTGCTCCCTTCCTGGTCTGGAGTAGTTGTTATATTCACACTGGAAAGCCTGATAAAACCACAGAAAGAAGTCAGACAGGATTTTTCAGAAACACTCTTAAATTGATGCAATCTTTCTAAACAATAATTTTGTAGTGTGTTTTAAAGAAACATGTTATTTGACTATTTGACTAAAAAAATTCTACTTTTAGATACTTAAATAAAACTCTTTTAAAAAAATGTTTATTTTTTAGCTTTAGGTGGACACAATATCTTTATTTTGCATCAATGTGGTGCTGAGAATTGAATCGTGCATGCTAGGCAAGCACTCTACCACTGAGCCACAACCCCAACCCCTTAAATAAAACTCTTTTGGTGTCTAATACAATGATGCACACCTGTAATCCTAGTGATTTGGGAGGCTGAGGCAGGAGGATTCCAAGTTCCAGGCCAGCTTCAGCAATTTAGTGAGACCCTGTTTCAAATTGAAAAGTAAAAAATGGATGGGGTTGTAGCTCAGAAGTAAAGTGCCCTGGATTCAATTCAACCTCCAGTACAGAAAGAAAGAAAGAAAGAAAGAAAGAAAGAAAGAAAGAAAGAAAGAAAGAAAGAAAGAAAGAAAGAAAAAGAGAGAAAGAAGAAAAGGAAAGAAAAAACATACTCAATGAGAAATAGACATGAAGATGTGCAAAGATTTTCATTTTGTTACTGTTTATAGTACTGGATAACTGAAACGAATTTAAATATCCAATAGTAAGAGAAATAGTTTAATTTATAATAAATCCATACAATTGAATAATTTGTAACCTCTATAGTTATATATCCCCAATTATTTAGCTGTGTACTTAAAATCTTAAGTGAAACAAGCCTCATAAACTCATACATATGGACTTATTCTAAACACGAATATAGGCTATGCATGTAAATGTACCAAACTATTAATGCTGGTATTATAATATAGCTAGCTTTTTCTTCTTTGTAAGTTTTTGTTTTGGTTACTTCAATAGTATCTCTTGTCTTTATAATGCAAAAACGATATGAGCAATTCAAAAAAAGCAAAAATTGTCCAACTATTTGTGTAAAAAAACCAAATTACCCTTGGCTGGGTGTCAGGCAAGGTGAGGGCAGGAGATGTATGAATTTAATTTCCTTGAGTTTTCCTTAATTTAGGATAGAAAAGAGCATCTAGAAGATGTTCAGTGAGCCTCATTCTTGGGATTAAAGATAGTGAAAGAAATTGATTAGTATTCAGATATCAGTTAACGTAAGTTTTAGAATAATACATGACAATTTGTAGGGTTTGGAAACCTTGTTATGATTCTTTGATTTTTATTTTTCTCCATAGTGATTAATGAATAAAACCCTGAAAAACCACATGGTTGATGTGTCTGTCTTCAGTATCAGGGAGGAGTCTGAGCTGGAGAGACTGTCCTTCCCCAAGACCAGCCTGGGGGTTGGTGGATGGAGGATTATTCCTAGTTTGGAGCACTTAAAATAAAACTATCCTGAACTTTCATATTTAAGACTTTGTATGAACTTGTGCTTTTATGTCTCTTGGGGAAAAACCAATGAGTGGAATGACTAAATATAATTTGCTAAATAAATGGGTTTTTTAAAAATTTTTATTGTTGGTTGTTCAAAACATTACATAGTTCTTGATATATCATATTTCACACTTTGATTCAAGTGGGTTATGAACTCCCATTTTTACCCCGTATACAGATTGCAGAATCACATCAGTTACACATCCATTGATTTACATATTGCCATACTATTGTCTGTTGTATAAATAAATGTTTTGTTTACCTTTTTAAGAAACATCTAAGCTGTTTTGATAGTAACAGCACCATTTTACATTCCCACCAGCAATGTGTGAAAATTTTGATTCTTCCACAATTTTGTCAGCACTTTATATTATCTTTTTGGTTTTTAACTAAGCTAGTGGGTATGAAGTGATATTTCACTGTGATTTAAATTTATATTTCTCCAGTGTCTAATAATGTTTGTGTGTTTATTTTCTATAAATTTTATTGTTTTACAATTTACATATAGGTCTATGATGCATTTTTTATTTAAAGTTTGTATGTAGTATAAAATATGTCTCATCATTTTTGCATATGGATATTCAATTCATTTAATGTTATTTGTTGAAATTACCTCCATTGAATTTTCTTTGCACAAATTCTTTCCTGCCTATCTTGCTGGGATACCTCAGAATTTATAACAAAGTGTTACAGTATTTTGAACCTGGAAATCTCCTCTAATAGAAGGGGGAAAAATGAGAACAAAGGATCTGCCTCATCTTCAAATTACCTTGGATTCTAATAAGTAAATAAATAAATAGGCCAATTATAGGTATGAAGTTAACACGGAAGTTTCAGATATTAAAATAGCCAGGTGAGACCAGCAGTATGTACATGGATATTACTGCTTAACTATAATTTCCTTCATAGAAGAAGTTCTAAAGATGATTTAAGAGAAGAAAGTAGTGACAGAGGACAGGGAACCTCAGTGAGGGGCACACATCAGGATAAGGGACCGCAGGGATCTCCACAGCAGCTAAGAGAAGGAAGGGAGGGAGGGAGGGAAGGAAAGAGGGAAGGGAGAGGAAGAAGATAGGAGAAGGGGGAAGGGTAAAAAGAAATCAGGCAGTATGATTGAAAGAATATGGGAAAACTTCTCACATCTCCCTCCTTGTCCTTGTTCCTCTGAAGAGTTTCCTGTGTCTTCTGTCTATTTCTTGTAAATGGCCCAAAGACAACCCTTACAACCAAGGTCTCTGGGGAGCCAAGATGGGAGGACAAGAAAGGAGCTCTTTGTGTCTTCCCTAGTAGAAGAGGTGCCATCAGGAGCTCTGAGACCTGAGACCTGGGGAGGGGGATCTTTTATTTCCCACAACGACTCTGTGCCACCCGCTTGTACCCGTGGAAACAAGACAGACACATATCAGAGTGTGACAGACAGAATGATGAACACCGAAGCACATGGAGAAGGGAACAATGACTCATACTCAAGGACTTCTTGGGAGAGGTGTCATTCAAGTTGGAGAGTAAAGGATGACAGGAATTTCCACAGGTGCCTTTAGAGAAAGGCCCTTTTCCTGCATTAGAGGGAAACTGGGAAGCCAGCTCACTTCACCCACTGTGTGCATTTTCCAGTGGTTTTGACACCCCCCATGCAGTCATTGATTATATTCATATCTCTATTTTGGGACCATGAGAAATGTATTTAAATAGATCACCTGCAGGTAGGGGAAGGCAGGGACTTGGGTCTGCACGGGTCCTCTTTTGCAAAGCAATTTATGGAAGAGTAACTCTTATTAAATGTTGATGACGGGGCAGGAGATGATGACTTCAATGATGCTCTGTACTTCCTTCCACATGAAGAAAGGTTACTGTTAATCATTTATAAGAAATAGAAGATAATGTAATAGGAAACTATTCATAAGAATGGGGGTAGGTACAGAGCTCAGAACGAGTTTGGGTTGCTTCTTGCCTTAGTGTGTCTCGGCTGGAGGGGATGCCTGATATGAGTGGAGAGGAAACCTTACCAGGACCCACTTGAGGTCAATGGTCAGCTTCAATAAGGCCCTCCCTCTGCTTTGTGCTGTAGGAGTCACCAAAAATTCAACAGTTAACAACCCATCCTTGGCCTCCCAACTTTGGATGTGTTAGTACTAAGAGAACAGGGAAAGAGACAGAGGATCATGTTATCACAGAACAGAACCATGAGTATGTGGATGCCAAATGAATCAAAACAGAACACATTTCAATGACAAAAATTGGGGGAGGGAGCAAGGCGTGGTAGTTCACACCTGTAATCCCAACAGCTCCGGAGGCTGAGTGAGGGCAGGAGGATCTGGAGTTCAAAGCCATCCTCACGAAAAATGAGGTGTTAAGCAACTCAGTGAGACCCTGTCTCTAAATAAAATACAAAATAGGGCTGGGGATGTGGCTCAGTGGTCGAGTGCCCCTGAGTTCAATCCCTGAACCAAAAGAAAAAAAAATGAGGGGAAGTGGAAAACAGCAATTAAAGGTCTTTACAAAACTTTCAAGATTAAATCCAAATCACCAAGTAAACGATTCAGATTAATCCTCTGGGGAAGTAAATAATCCTGTCATTTTCCAGAAAGTTCTCAGACTTCTGTCAGGGGAACCCTAATTTTTCAAAATCATGGTTCTATGGCCCATTTGAAGATTCTGATGAGTAGGTGACAGTGACACTTTGATAATTTGAGGGGACAGACCTCCAGCAACAGAGAGGAGAACTCACATCTCAGAGCAGCAGCAATGGGCCAGGAAACCTACTTTACAAACTCACCATATTGAATCCTCACCAGTAATTCTAAAATAGGGTATATCATTTAGTTACCATTATGTACCCCAGTGTTATTACACTATTTGTTTTGTTATTACTACTGCTACCAATAGAGTGGAACCTATTCTACTTTTTTGTCTGTAAGTCAGTGCATAAGGGGGAAATTAAGTCCAAATTACTCCCCTGCTTATCAAATCATTTAAATAATATTTTAGCATCTAGGAACAGATACTTAGGAACTCCAAACAATCATTTGTTAACTTCTTTTCTGTCTTGCTTTACAGGCTCCATTGCCTTATGCAAATCTCTCCCATCCCCTTCCCCAGTAACTTTTAGGAGGTAAAAGTTTTTAAGTGACTTAAATGTACACACGAAACAAGAACATTATCATTTATTGAGCATCTAGAATGTGCCAGGAGTTGTGCTTAGTTCTTTGGATGTGTAGCATTTCTAATGCATACAGAAATTTTTAAAGTAAGAAAAACTATCACTATTTTATATAAGAGAAAATAAAGCTCACTCACAGAGGTGAGAAAACGGGTCCAAAATTTCAAACTTGATGAAGTTCCCAATCTTGCTGAACACATATCAATGCTGTACCTTCTACAACATGTTACGATAACTCCTGGCCAAATTTTTTTTGTTGTTATATTGACAAATAATAAGTCAAAGTCCCTTTAGTACCCTCCAGAATTTTAGGTTTCTACTAAAACTTTAAATATGGATTTTCTTCAATATTCAAATAGACAAAACCTGCAATTTGGGTATGCTGCCACCAGGTGGCTGAACATCTTCAAGCATGGCTTTTGTGATCTGAAAGGTAATTGTCCTACACAGGTTTTAGTCCCTGCTACAGTTTGTATCTTGAATGTGCTCCAAAGTCCCATGTGATAAAGCCTTGGTCCCTAGTCCAGGCGCTATTGGGAAGTAGTGAAATCCTGAAAAGGGTATCACGACCTACCCCTTCCTCTCCCTATGCTTCTTGGCTACTATGAAGCCGGCCTTTTCCTCTGCCACATGCTTGGGCCTGGCCTTCTGCCTCCCAGCAGGCCCAAAGGCCATACATAGATTGAAACCTCTGAAACCATGAGCTAAAATAAACCTTTCCTGCTTTAAGCAGTTTATCCTAGGTACTTTGTCACAGTGACAGAAAACTAATACATAAACTGGGGAAAATATTGGGAATAATAATATTTTGCTGTTATTATTGTTATTATTGGAGTGCTGGGTAGAATGCAGGGTCTCACATTCTAAGCATGCACTGCATCCCTGAGCTATTCACTTCCCCAAAATTATGATTGTGAACCAACTTCAGAAGGTAGTTGCAAAAATTAAACAAAATTACATATGTGAATTACTGAATCCAGTACCAGGTGTACAGTAAGCAGCTCATGCCTGTTCACTATCCTGAGTATTCCTTTAGAATTGTCTTGAAAATGCTCTGCTCATAAATAAAATACTGTCCAAATATTATGATAATCATATATTATTTAAAAATTAGAGTATGGGTGCCTAAATGTGAGACTTGACTGGAAGGGGCTGGATATTATGTGCTGGGAAATAATGTATATCAGAGGAGCAGAAAGAGCTGAGGAGTGTCCTGCTGACAAAGAACCATCCAGAAAACCATGCATGATATTGGATAAAGGGAAATATCAAGTGTGCCAGGAGGTTAACACATATTGTATGTTTGCTGTGTACCATTAATTATTTCACTTAATCTGCAGAACTAAGGTATGAAGTCAATATTACTATTATTCTACTTCCAACAAAGAAGTCGTGGCTCAGAGTGGTTAACAAGCTCCTAAGATATATTTTCAGTACATAATGGAGACTGTTAGTCAGTTTTCCAACACTATAACAAATACCTGAGACAATCAAGTTATAAAGAGAAAAAGTTTATTTCATCTCATGGTTTTAGAGTTCATGATTACATAGATCCATTGCTTTTAGGGCCACTAGTATGGAGGGACAGCACATCATGGTCGTGACACATGGCAGAGCAAAACTGCTCATCTTGGTCAGTGCGCACACACACACACACACAAATAGAGTGAGGAGGGGGCCAGGAGGCCTAAGTCCTCTTAAAGAGCATGCCCCCAAGGATCCAAGGTCATACCTCTAAAGGTCCCACCACCTCCCAATAGTGTCACATTATGGACCAAGCTGTTATCACAGGGGTCTTGTAGAACATTCAAGATACAAACCACAGCAAGAAGATAATTAAATAAAGACATCTAAGTGGTAGAAGTTCAGCTTAGATTCCAACGAGTGGACCAAGTGCATGCAGGATCCCAGCTCACAATCACCCTACCAATGGCCATTCACCTGTGCATCTTGGGAGCTGAAGGGGCAGGCTGTTTAAAGGCCCTGGAACCCCCTCCTTGCCTAGGAAATCAGAATCTGATCACCTCCAGCTCCATGGACTTATGGACTCAGCCAGGCTCACCATGGAGTGTGTCGCACTTTTCTGCCTTTCTCTAACAACAGCTAACTCGGAGCACAATTCTAGAACTTTCTCCTCTCACTCTTCCTGAAATCTTCTTTTCCTGAAAATGAAATCTCAATGTGTGGGGAGTGTGTGCTCAACCTTCACTTTGCCTCGCCATCAAAGCACCTCAGCTGCTTATCTGACAGGAAGAAGCCTCCCTCCTCTCTCACGGTCAGAGGGGGAATAACTGCCAGGGAGCGAGATAAAGAAACAGCTTCTCTTCTGCGGTTTCCTGTTCCTCGTTTTACCGCATCTTTTTCTGCTGCTGTGTCCTTTGCTACTTGAAAGAAGTAAAAAGAGAAGGAAAGAGAGAGAGAGAGAGAGAGGAGTATAATCCCATTGAGACCCTACAGTTGCCAGGGGCTCAGTACTTAGAAGACAATAAAATAATTCCACACTTTTTCCTTAAAGAAATGTCATGTTGCCTTTTGCCATTCAAGTCTCTAGCTGCATTTAGCTTACTTAAATTAATTTGAAGATAACAGTTATTAAAACTTGCCTGTAGGTTCAATCAGCTTGCTTTATCAGCACATAGTAGCCTGGACCTGTTCTGCCTTACTTAGGGAATTATTAAGCAATATTTCTGCTCTCAGCAAATCTAAAGGCTCAGGCTCTAGCCCTGCCTCAGCTCACTCTGTCCTGTGTTCATTGCCTAATGCATCTATTTCCTCTGGACCTTCACATTTCTCCTATGTAATATTTAAGAGTCATACTAGTTGACTTCTAAAATCATATTCAATACCAAAAATACTATCATTTTATCACCCTATTAAAATTTTAACACATAATGATTTCCTCTTCAAGTACTTACAGTGGTACAAGAGAGAGAGGTGCTGATTTGTCAGGAGTTCTTACTTGGGATTTTAGATTATCATGTGCTCAATTAGCAAGCACTGAAAAGGACAAGATGTTCGAAACTGTATTATAAGAGATATTGTTTGCAGATTAAAGAAAGTGAAATACCCATTGTACTCTTTATATTTAGACAACAATTAGATACGTATTTTAGTTCTGGTCAGTGTACTTCAGAAAGACATTGGCAACTACAGGGTATGTAAAGACAAACAAAAATAGTGAAGTCTCTCAACCATTATATTTAAGGAACTGATGAAGAAACATGGAGTATGTGATCTGGAAAATTATCATGCCACATATAGGAATAATCTTCATGTGAAATTCAGTTTCTTCAATGATGTTCAAGAAAGCTGAACCCAATGCAAGAGATGGAAATGACAAGGAAACAGTCTGGACTTCAATAAAAAAGAAGAAAATTCTAACAAGTATTATTAAAAATTAAAACAGATTTCCTTGAAAAATAAATCTTTCATATCACGGATCCATTTACAAGCAGAATCTGAACGGCCAGTAATCATGACATTTTGTCACACAAATTTCTCCTTTTTTACCAATATTGAATATTAGATGTCTATAATTTCTGAAAAAGACTTGAAACTATAAGTGTATTACCTCCCAGTCACCTTGGAGCCAAAAGGAGAAGCAGGTTTAACCCTTCTGAAAAACTGAAGTAAGCAGACAGTAGGTAGAAAAATGTCTTGATTTCTCTGTTCAGGAGCATGGACAGTTCTATTCCCCCAGTCTGAGGAGGTAGAGTAGGCTCATTCATTCACAGCCAGCTCCAAACTTCTCAAAACTGTGTCCCTAAAAGAAGCCACCAGGCAGGTCTGCTGTGGCTCATGGCTTCTGGTCCACAATTTCACTTCATGTGGCCTTTACTCTTACTTTTTAGATTTGCCATCGGTGCACTGGTAATGATGTCCTGCTAAATGTACAGGAAGTGACTTTACATTTTTATGATAAAAATGGGATCCTTTAGGATTAAGAATTACTGTGCTAAAATGTTACCCTGTAAAGCAGATTCTTTGGCACTGTATTTCAAGGGCAATTCACGAGACTGTAGAAAAATAAAGGTCAATTTGAATATTTACATTAAATGAAGCAAAAGGTTCAAAAACAAAGTCCTCTTCTGAAGATCTGGGTGTTTCCTGTTCATTTACACTGGCTTTTAAGGAACCAAAGGCAATTAGGCCTCCAGTTAGTCAAAACGTTTCAGATCATATCAAAACCTCTTTCATGTAGCTTAGAAATATTTTGGTTGCCTCCAAGATGTTAGTTATCATGGGTACTTTTGCATCTATATCCAACTAAGGGCCATCCCAACAGTAAGCTGATGTCCCAAGCATGTTTGTGAATCATGGTTTCCAAATGACAAAGACAAAAAACCATCTTGCTTTCAGAACATCAATTAACAATACAAATGTTCTTTTCAACAGTTAATAAAACTAAGAGAAAAAAAAATGTTTCCCTCTAATTGAGTAGAGGGAATTAAGATGATGAATGAAAGCACACATTTGATTTTCTAATTTTCAAGCACCTCTGGGTTAGAAGTTCACAGTGGAGACTGGTCCTGCAAGAGAAGAAAAGAAACTTCATAACCAAATTCTTTATTTGTGTGTGGGGGGTTGTTTGTTTTCTTTATTTGTTTGTTTTCCCAGGGAGATTTTTAATACTGATGAGCACTTTAGTGCTTTAGTTAGATGTCAATCCAGGCAAAACAACACAAACCATACAGGAGACAATGAAATTCTATTTTTATCAACATTTTGGCACTATATCATGGATAAAGGCTCACAAACCAAAGTCCTTTGCATTCATTTAGGAAAATCTCATGAGATACATTTATTGTACCTGTTTCCCCACGTGATGACTATGAAGTCTGTCTAGCATCATCATCTGCTCTATTTGTAGTCCCTAGACCAGGGTGTCTTCAACCACAGTGACCTTTGCACTCCTTTGAAGCCTGTTGGGCATCAGAATTCCAGATCAGATCAAAATCACTTTCACATACTTGAAAACATTATAATGATTCTCAAGATTTTACAGGTGTTTAAGGCATTGAGTTTTAACCTCCCAGAGATGCTTTCCTGTTAATAGACTCTTGGCTTGAGTTCTCAGGCTCTTTTGTAGAATCTTGAAGTCATCTGGAGGAAGATGGATAGTCATCGACAACAAAATGTCTCCCCAAAGTCTTAAATCCAAACCATCTGCAGAAATTTGCAATGAATTCCTACTTGCCAAAACATAGCCTGACCTGCATTTCCCTGATGTGAGTTTTGATATGCCCACTCTGAAACAGACACAATTAAATGTCCTCTGTTGACCTCCAACATCATGGGGGTTCTGGGAAAATTCGTACCAGGAACTCTCCTACCACATTTGCTTGAATGAGGTCATAGAGCCTTTGGAGAATAAGTGACCACAATTTCCTTGTCAACATAGTCATTGACTCATCCATGTATGAAATACCTACTGAATACCCACTAGATTTTAGACAGTCCATTGGGAGTGAATATGGTCTCTTCTCCCAAACAGCCACCATTGGAACTCCACCCAAAGAACTCTCTGCTTTAGTCATACCATGATGGCAAATTTCAAAGTACAATGCATGTCAGAGTTTAAACTGAGCTTTGTTTTTTTGCTCCCATGTTGGCGTGTTCCAGAACTTGGAAGACTGTGCTAGTTGTGTTATATAATACCATGCAATGTAAATATCGATGGAGCATATGGATAACCATTTGGGACTTAATGTTTATGTTTGAAGCTAAGGTGCAGCCTAAAGCTTTGAGGATCTTCCCACAAATGGAAAAGGAACCCCAAATTCTCTGGAATAAGTAAGTTGAGTGGTTTCAAGTTATAAATCTGCTGCTTTCTGATTGAAATGTGCATTTAGAATCATTTTAAAAATCTTAAATCTTTCTTTTTGGAAGTCTAAAAGTCACAGTCTGCTCTTGATTATCCCTCTAGAGAGGAATATATTTCTGTGACAAAGATTGCAATAAGAATGGAAAATGTCAGATCAAGAATCTATTATAGACACACACACACACAAAAAAAAAACACACAAAAAGGCTAATTTTAAAACCAGAGATATAAGCATTAACATATATGATTCCTTTTTTGATTTTATGTTTCATTTTGTTTGTTTTCCCTACTTTATAGTTCCTTGGCAAAGAATCACTGAGCAGGGATGAAAGTGCAGGAACCCAGAGCCATAACTCTGGTCGCAAATATTAGGTACATGCTAAATATTTAAACAGATGAATTACCAAGTTAGAAAGCTCAGAGAAATGTTTTCCTTTTATTGTTTGGTTGTATTTATCAGAAATATTCAGTAGTCTTGAGATATTATTTGATATTACAATTATATTTTTATTTTAGTAATAGTATCTTAACTGTCATATTTATTAATTAGAGTATTCAAGTTCCCTTTAAACTTGAGAAGGGCAGCAAGTGCCCAATTTGACTTCTCGTTTTTAAAATTTAATTAAATTGGATTCAATAGTATTTTACACACGAATTGTGTCAGTTTAGGATTTACTGCTAGGAAGCACCTAGAAAGAAATTTGGGGAAAATTTGTCATTTGTAGTCACAGGAAAAAATAATCAAGTCTCCATCTATAAGTTGCAGTTTTAATGACCTACTTACTACTTTACATGCATTTAGAAATATATTGTATGATCTACATAATAAAAGTAAGGTTCACAGTTTGATATTTCAAAAGCCACCAAAGTACGGAAATAACAATTCCTGTTTAACTCTATGTGGTTAATCTGTAGACCAATTTTGCCAGACCTTTAGTTAAAGCCACCCACATTTCTGTAATTGAGACCTGCCGATACCTTGGGTGGTCACTTAAATGTTGATTCTTCTTACATTAGGTTTTACTATTCCTTTTGATTCTGCACCCCCACCGCCCCACCCTGTTTCAGAATTCTCAAGTTCAGAGCCTAAGCAGCACCACACGAAGTTATTTGACTATGATTATAAAAAGAAAGGGTAAAGTGTGCACTATTTTCATCCTATCACAATCATTGTCCCATGAATAGTTTCTTGATCTGACATTTTCTATTCTTATTGCAATCTTTGTCAAAAGAATAAGTTTTTCTCTTAAAAAAAAATGTTTCATCCGTACTGTGAAAGCAGGCTACAAAGTCGACTCCTTTGACCTTTATAATGTCCTCCCATTTGATTGGGCAGCCATTTCTCTTTTAACAGCATTGGTAACTTAGGAGAAAGAGGTAGAATAGCTAGTCAATCAAAACGCGACTATATAAAAGGTTAAAACAGAATAGTTTACTGTCTTTCATGGATAACACTAGCCACTGAGATTCTCATATCTTCTTCTTGTGACAAAAAAAAAATGGCAAAGAAACAGAAAATGGCACGACATGAAGCCTTTCTCAGAACAACAATTGTAACAGGAATGGAAAACTAGTACAAACAACCCATTCCCCTTCTCATCTTGGAAAACTCTTGCTCTGCATTACTGTAGCTGCAGTTATCTTCAGGCAATGATCAATTGAAAAAGGAATTTTCAATTGATGAATTAACTTAAAGGGATCCCATGGTGGGAAAATACTAACCCCAGATGAATGACTATCATCTTATTTTCACTCATCTCCTACAATTGGATACACCTCTCTCCACAGAAATTATTCCCTCTTAATGTCCTAAACTCACTGAACAAGAAATTGCTTCTGATTTACTTGGGAGTCCATGTTTTAATATCAAAAAAATTAGATAAGAATAAAACCATTGACAATAAATGTAAGTAAAATTAATTGACCCAGAAAAAAAAATGTTTATAAATTGGTCCAAATTTGGGGCATCCCATATGTTAAGTGTAGAAATGAACTGACATTTATTTGATTACTTAAATTGGTGTGGTAACCAATGATGGTCATCTCTCCAGAGGCTAATGGCAGCTCAGGGGTAGACTCTGAGATCTGGATGATTGTTGCTCACTTCTGAACAATCAAAAGTGTTAGGATCTCTTACCTGTCCTTTTAATATATAGATATCATTTGTTAGTGAATAAATCATGTAAGAGACATTATGAGATATTTTGAAGATCAGACACTCAGACCTCAAAATACTTTTATTTCAAAAGATATATTATAATTTTTTTAATAAATCATAGTTAAACTGAAATTTTGCCCAAACTTACTGAATTTGGTGCATTTTTGGCATCAAATCAACAGCTGTGTTAGTTTTATGAATTTAGTACACACTTATTAATTTTTGTTGAATAAACTAATAAATGAATGAAAGCTCAAAGTTCTACCTTACATAGCCATCTATGGGCTGAATGACAAGGTTGTGTCAAAATTTTAGAATTAAAAAAAAATGTTTGTTTTCTCAATGGAATTTCTGGAAGACAGTGAGAAGAAGGCTTAGGATACTAGTAATGAGAGAAATCCTGCCAGTCCCCTGGGGATGGCTTTATTTGTAGGACATTGAGAAAAATTGCACACCCTGAGTACTAAATACCTAAATGATTAATACAAATGCAGTCGCTGACCAAATCTAGCATGTAAATCTCTTTAAGGCATGTTGACAGCATTTGGTTTGATAAATTCAGGGCTGCTGGGAGCCATTAGCCAAGTAAGTATGACAATTTCCTTGCCAGCGTACCCCATGTTGCAGTGACATTGAATGTACTTAACCTTGCTCAAGGACCAAGGCAGATTAGGGCGTTCCCAGTTTAGGTTCCAGGTTTAAGGTTTAAGATTATTCCTGCTGGGAATAGGGCGTATCCTGCTGCCTGAGTTCCCCTTGAGTTCTCACGGGATTTAGACAGTATATTTTGGAGATAGAAGCCCAGTGGAGGTGAATTTGGGCAGAGAACGTGGATTTGGGCAGAGAACGTGGATTTCCCCAGAACGTGATTGTAGACGGCTGGTGTGAGTTCGGGAATAAAGAGTTGCTGTTTGAATCTACAAGCTGTGTGGTGGCTCGTGATTGTGTGCCCAGCCAGACTGCGGCATTTGTGCCCAGCCAGACTGCGGCATTTGGCGACCCGTGCGGGGAACTTCTGAAGCTTAGAGGTAAGTGAAATTTCTCATCCCTGAGGAAGAGAGAAAGAATGGGTGAACATTTCAAAAAACAATGTGTTATTGTTTTGATTTATTTTGTTTTTATTTCAAGTTGCCTGTTCCTAGAACTTTCTCAGGCAAACTGGGGGAAATGGTTGACTCAAGGTTTGAAGTTGTTCGCCTCCGAGGAAGAAAAATTGTTAGAGGAAAGAGGCACCCCAGTAAGACCAAGAACAGTTAGGACATATGTTGATACAATACAAAAATGTAGCCCATGGCTTTTTAAAGATGAGTTATTAAGTATATCAATGGGACCATCATGGTATCCTGTAGAAGGATTTTTCTTCAAGAAAGAGATGGCTAGTTCTGTTTACTACACTTGTCTAAGATCTTGGTTTTTACAGATATCTGATTAATTTACAATGCTAAAGTGTTAAAATATCAACCACTAAATATAAAATCAAGTACTTTTACTTATTAAGTTCCATAAGGTAATATATTTAAACATTATGTGTGTTTTCATAAATTGGTAAATGGAAAAAGGTTTAATATTGCTTTGTGTCTGTGTCTTTGCTAAAACAAGGTTACTAAGTGTTAAGATTCTATCATGTGTAATTTATATACAAAGAGTAGAAAAATTTTCAATTGGGTTTCAATTATAGTATTATAGGATCATAAAAACATGGAAGTTTTTCATCTTATTAAAGTGGAGTAATTTATCTAAATCAGAAATTTTATAAGAGTTGTTTCAAAATGTGAATTTATAAAAAGGGTTAACAGTTAAAAAAAGAGATAGAAAAAGATTCAAGATGTGGAAATATATTTTAATATAAGAGGTTAAAGGAAAAAGAAATGTTTCTAGATGAGATAATCTCTGTGTGGTAAAGTAAAAAGTTGTAAATGCCATTTAAAAAGATTTTGAGGAAACTAGACTTTAAAAGCTTGAGAAAGGAAGAAAGAAGAAAAAGGTATTTGTACATGGCAGATTGAAACAAAGCTTCTCAATGGAGATAAAAAAAAAAAAAGCCTTTGGTTGAAGGGCAGCCATGTAAACTAACATTAAAGCGATTTAAACAGAATCTAAGCCTCGTTTAAAAGTGAAGTTGTAGGTGGTGAAAAAGTACATTTAAAAGTACAGTATAGATGATAATTAAAAGGTTAAATTGAAGGTGGTTGAGATACCTTCATGGCAGAAAAAAGATTGCTTTATTGCATCATTCGAAGCCTAGTTAATCTTAAAGGCATTAGTTTAAAAAAAATGGGAAGATAATAGGATAAAAGATATTTAGATAAAAAAGATTAAATATTTAAAGTGAAAAACTTTAAAAACAGAAGTACAGAAAGGTAAAAAAAAAGAGAGAAGATGTAGAAAGATAAAAAAGATATAGGAAGATTAAAAAGATGTAGAAAGACAAAAATTTTAAACCCACAAAATAGGAAACAAGAAAACTAGGAGAGAAAATAAGCAACTAAGGGTAAATATAAAAACCTTAGAAAAAAATTAGAAGATAGAAATAAGAAAAAATGGTTGAAAATGTCAAGTAAGGTATTACACAGATAGAAAATGCAAAAAGCTAAGACAACTATTAGATACAGACATATACTTATTAAAGCAAAAAGAGGGAATTGGAAAGGGGTATATATCCCCCAAAGTTAACCTTAAAATAACCCTTTTTACGCTAAACTTTTTAAATTTGGATTCATAAGGACTTAGTGCTGCGGAATATATATCCAAAAAATGTACATAAGCCTAAGGTACTTTGGAAAGATATTCTAACAGGACAATGGAAAGCTCCTGACCCAGTGATTGTCTGGAGTCGGGGTTTTGTTTGTGTGTTTCCACAGGGAGAACAGCAGCCGATTTGGATTCCAGAGACATTAACTAAAACAATTTCTATAGATCGAAAAGAAGATGATTTGACTCAAATCCATAACAGCTGATATCCAGAACTCCAGCTTGGCCATTCTTACATCTGCGACAGTGATTAACCAGGATGCTTTTTTCAATAGCTATTTTATTATTGCATTTTTCCACATCATAAGGTTCTATTTTTATTTTTTGAGCTCATACAAACCTAGGTTAATGTTTTTCTGATCAGTTTTATTTTTTGACTGTGGAGTTTTTAAACATTGCAATGGAGATTTCACCTAGGTAAAGCTACAAGGCCTTTACTATTTTCTTATGTGTTGTACGTTTGTGTACACTCTTGTGTTTTGTGTTGTATGTCTGTATGTGCGTATGTCCATATTTCTTATATGAGGAGCGCTCATGAAAAAATGGATCCGAATTATTATTATTTTTTTATTCACATGATTTAAATGGTTTAATTTAAATTAGGTAAACAGCTGTTAAGGATTGTTTTTAAAGGTGGTTAACAGATCTGTTTACTAATTTAAATTAGGTAAAAAGCTGTTAAGGATTTTTTTTAAAGTAGGTTAACAGATCTGTTTGTTTACTTTCACCTTTCCTTTTCATTATATTTAATAATTCTTTTCAGGATAATGTCTCTTTAGCATCATTGCCAGAATTCCTATCTCCATCCCAGTGCCGGTGAAGAACTCAACAAGTAATGCTCAATCAAAGAGTCAACTTACTTTGGGAGGAAACGGATTTTGGGAGGAAATGGACATATTGATAGATTCCTCTGCTTTGAACTGCTTGCAGAACTTGCCTGGACTATGTAACTATCGTTTGGTGCAGCGAATTGTGGTAATGCTGGCATATCTTTGCTGATGGTGTCACTAGTGATGCAATTTTTCTTTCCTTGCCAGCGCACCCCATGTTAATTGTGGTAGTGCTGACATATCTTTGCTGATGGTGTCACCAGTGATGCAATTTTTCCCAAGGAGCCGTCAATTGGCTTGGTGTCTGGCATTTCTGTATCCTCCTCCCTTCTGCTAGTGATGGTCTAAAATTTGGGGGCCAATGGCTTATGCTGGACCGGTAGTCAGTGACGGGTATGATCCAATTGCAGTGGTATCAACCTAAGACAGGAGGCTGACGCCTAAAGGTCAGTTTTCCGATGACGGGTAAGAACCATATGTTGAATTGGACAACCTACCAGGCACGGTCCATAAGCCATATTAACCTCACTCCCCCACTGGCACCAAGGCCAAATTTGGGGGCCAACAGAGGTGAGGCAAAGAACCTCACCCCCCCACTGGTGCATAGACCTATCCACAAGTATGGCTGTATGCTGGACCGGTAGTCAGTGACGGGTATGATTCAATTGCAGTGGTATCAACCTAAGACAGGAGGCTGACGCCTAAAGGTCAGTTTTCCGATGACGGGTAAGAACCATATGTTGAATTGGACAACCTACCAGGCACGGTCCTTAAGCCACATTGCTTGTTGTTTAATTAATCAGAAGGGGGGAGATGCTGGGAGCCATTAGCCAAGTAAGTATGACAATTTCCTTGCCAGCGTACCCCATGTTGCAGTGACATTGAATGTACTTAACCTTGCTCAAGGACCAAGGCAGATTAGGGCGTTCCCAGTTTAGGTTCCAGGTTTAAGGTTTAAGATTATTCCTGCTGGGAATAGGGCGTATCCTGCTGCCTGAGTTCCCCTTGAGTTCTCACGGGATTTAGACAGTATATTTTGGAGATAGAAGCCCAGTGGAGGTGAATTTGGGCAGAGAACGTGGATTTGGGCAGAGAACGTGGATTTCCCCAGAACGTGATTGTAGACGGCTGGTGTGAGTTCGGGAATAAAGAGTTGCTGTTTGAATCTACAAGCTGTGTGGTGGCTCGTGATTGTGTGCCCAGCCAGACTGCGGCATTTGTGCCCAGCCAGACTGCGGCACAGGGCATGGCCAATATTTTGCCCCTTGATGATCTTTTAAATAAAAATGCCAAATTTGTTTTTCCTTGTGATAGGCACTGGAAGAGAGTGTTGTTATACAGAACAAATGGTTACACACCAGAAGTATATAATACAACTATAACCATTTGAAATCCTTGTTCTAAGTATAGAACCTTACTAGTAACATTCAATTCATGTAGTTGCTTCAAAAATACTATGAGCTACAAACTTCAGGATAGAGTTAAGGGTATTCATTGGAAAAATGCCATAAAGAAGGTCAAAGCCAGAGCTATAGCCAGAGGAGACACAAGAAAAACCTTGTACTAGAGAGAGATCCGGTCAAATCTCTGCAGCGGTTATGTAGGCACTTGGGGGTATAGGGTTCTTTTCAAAGGCTATAATAAAATTAGTCACTTATTGTAGTTGACTGATGTCAGAGTTAATATCCTTTGGACCTTATAAACTCTGTGTCCTGAGAGATGCTTTACTGCACCGTGTTCTTGTTTCTCTTGACACACATTTTTCTCCTCTTCCCTGTGTTACGTTTTGAACATGTCATGTAACTATTTTGGTTTTCTTACTGTATGAAGTCTCTCTTCTTATAGATTTTCTTCCTTAAATGAAAAATTCAAAATGGCTTAAGGCCCCTGGTATTTCTGAGTTGTCATTGATGGTTTAAAAGAACGAAAACAAGAATATGAAATTTCGTTTGATGAAAACAAACAAGAATGAAGTTTTTACAAACCCGAACACAATTTTGGAGGTTTCCTTTATGTTAAAAGGAATCAAGTCAGTGCAGAAGGCAAGCAAAGGCAAACTTTCATAATGGGAGCAAGAGTAGGAACATTCTAGAATCAGAGGCCCTACTATGTGCTGGGTGAGCCTCAAGATGATATGATAAGGACAAGGTTCCACTGTGCTGATGGAGCCTGATGTGAATGGTGTGGAAAAGTGTTCCAATTTTAAGCAAGTGAAGGCTCTGTGGCATTCAGGAACAACAGGCTGAGAGACATCCTGCAGCCAGGTATCCTTAAATTAAACCCTTAAAACAGGGTCAAACCGGGATGATCTGGCTTCACCCTGTTTTCCTCTCCAACTTACTTTTCCCACTGCTATCTGGAGTCTGCATCCATGCCCTGCATGTGCTTTTCCTTCTCACTTTATGCCTCAGTTTCCTTTCCCTACCTTTGACTATCTTATGTACTGGATAATTCTTATCAGATTTTCAGAACTCAGCTCAAATGTCAGTTAATTGGGAAAACCTCTCTGCAACCTCCATAGGTTCAGTGGGGACACCCATCCAAGGTTCCAGAGCACTTTGGACATTGCTAGCACCCGCCATTTTGAATTGTGACTGGTTACCTCCGTGTCCCTTTTCCTACCCCATCAGGTTTGACCTCCAGGAGGGTAGGGACATATCTCTGTATCCAGGGCAGTGGTCTCAGACTTGACCCAGAGTATATGAGCAACAGGACAAATGAATTCAGGAGACAATGAACTTTGACCTGGACAGTTTAGCTTGGGTCACTAAAGACTGAGAGCTAAGTGATACGGAAAGCACTATTTTTGAAAACATGACCTACCCCACAGATCTGGCAACATCTAGCTCACGGAGGAGGATCCAGGCTTGGCAAGCCAAGAAATGTGTGTTCCTGTTAATTCCTTAGATATATCAGACCATACCTAACCTTTGGAGTTCACAATGCAGGGCATGTTCAGGACAGGTAATGAATACTCTCCTTGCTATGCTAGCACAACAACTTTAACAAACGCTTTTGTCTTATGGAAAAAGACCTGTTCCATATAACACCTTCTTGGTGTTTTGATGAAATATTTTATAATCAAAAGAGCCTACCTGATTATCATACTGAAGATTCCTAGAGGTGGAAAACCAGAATCTCCCTGTTAAAATCGTGTGAGAATCACAAATTGTTCCAGTAATTTATATTTAAAATTACTCTTGGACATTTGTCCATCTTAATGGAACAGTCCTGTTTTACAGGTAGGTGACAGTTAACCAAATCTGTGTGCATGATAAAACCGTACAAACCTTCCCCCAGAAAGCACCAATTTGTCACTATTTTTTTATTTAAAAAAATAATTTCCCTTATTTTCGCAACATCTTGTGAGTCTAATGGTGTTTTGAAAATAAGTTTTTAAAGATACCTCGTAATAGAAACAATTTTCTTAATGTATACAAGTATACAGATTAGATAACACCAGAAGTGAGATGACTTCTCCAAGGTCACTCACTCCCTGGTACATAGCAGGACTAAACTTGGAATCTGGGTCTGCTTTGCTCCCTCCAAAGATATGTTTTTCCCATTTCAGCAATCTCCTTAAACCCACTTCATTTTGTCCTTTAAGAATGTAACCAAATACTCATTTGATGCTACCAAAAATTTTAAATTTCTTATGTTTTATTTTAAATTGAACACATCCCTTTACCAATACTAACACCACACAGTGACACAGAGACATACTCATGCACATGCAAATGTACACACGCAAATGTATACACACACACACACACACACACATCTTCTTCCATCTCCACCTTCACTTCTACCGCTTCCCACAGCCAACAGCTATGGCTTGACAGGAGAGATCTAGAACAGAGAAAGCCAAAATTGGCAACGGTAAGATAACCTCGGTGTGCTTCTGGTTGAACAACCACATTCGCAGATACCTTTGTGGTGAGATTTACATATTTGGAACTGAAATGGGCATAACAGTGGTGGGGAAAAAAACTGAGACTGTAGGGAAAAAATTTTTTTAGCAGTATGCAATTCTCAAATGTGTTCTTCCATATGTTCTTTAGGTTAGGCCAATTTTTTCACTTTTAAGTTTAAAAATAATTCTATTTTTTTCCACCTCAAAATCTTAAGTAATTATCCTTTATCAAATTATATAATTTCCAAACTTTTCATGACAAAAATCAGACACCACATTGGCCCCCTCCACAGAACATACTTATTTACGCAAAGCACTTACTGGGCCTAATACAGCTCACAGAACAGGCCTAAATGCATTCAGTGGTAGTTAATTGAGGCCTCAAATCATGGACCTGTCAGGGGGAGATTTTGACCACAGAGAGAAACCACTTGGCAATTGGCAGTCTGCCTTCTCCATTGCTGTTCTTTACATGTTCTCTGCTTCCAAAGCCCGTGAGGTTAGAGAAGAATGTTCCAGTGATGTTAGAAAGTATTAAAAATGTTCTAATACTTTGCATAGTCTGTTTTCCTTCCAGGTACCCAATGTGTACTTCATTCTTTTGTGTGATTTTTCTAGGGAGACATAAAGATTTTGCAGTCTAGAGATGAGAAATCAGAAAAATAAACGCAGTCAGTCAGTCAATGAGGCCCAACATGGGTAGGGTCAGTAATAATAATGGAATCAAGTAGAAAAATGTCAAACTATCCTTGCTCAAACTGACAGTAAGATCATTGCCATGTGCTTACGTACCTCTTAATTTCTACTCTAGCATATCAGAATCTGATTACCTAGGGAGCATTCAAAAAGATCATTCCTAGCTATCACTTACAACTGAATTACATCCACCAAAAGTCACGTGCCAAAGTCTTAACCCCCAATGGGACTGTATTCAGAAACAAGACCTTTAAGAGGTAATTAACCATTAAATTAGGTCATAGGGAAACAGTTCTATTCCAACGTTTGGTGTCTTTGCAGAAAGGGAAAGAGAGACCCCTGGGCTATTCCTGGCCCTGGAGACACACAGGAAAGGACCTTTTGCAAGGCCAAGGGAGCAGCCTCAGGAGAAACCAGCACCACTTTATTCCTGGACTTCCAGCTTCTAGAACTGTGGGAAAATAAATTTCTATTGTTTAAGACATCCAGTCTGTAGTACTCTGTTATGGCAACTCTAGCAAACTAGTATGATATTTGTGATTCAGGAAGAAACTAACATAACAAATTTGAGTTAGCCAACTTCATGTGTATTTGCTGGGCATTCAAAAAATATACATATCCTTTCAGTCAGTACATACTAGGAACTATTGATGTAAATGAAAAAGAGGATGACTTAAATATTGTAGAAAAGAAAAAATTAGAATATATGAAATACTTTACTTTTATTAGGAATACTTGGGATTGAACCCAGGGTCACTCTAATTGAGCTACATCTCCACCCAGCCCTTTTCGTTTTTATTTTGAGACAGGGTCTGTCTAAGTTGCCAAAGCTAGCCTCCCATCTTGCTATCCTCCTGCCTCGGCCTCCTGAGACTCTTGGATTACATGCATGCACAACCACACCTGACAAAATTTTTAAAAACTCTAAAATTTTTAAAAAACTCACTGGCACACACACACACAAGGAAGATAAATTGTGTGATATAAATCAAGACGTTCAAAGAAAGAAGAGCTCATTGAGACAAGTTTCTAGAACACTGTGTAACACAAAAGGGGTCACTCATTCTACAAAGGACCACTCAGAAAATATTTCATACACTTAAGGGCCTTGTCAACTCTGTCATTATGACTAACTCTACAATTAAAACCAGCCACAGACAATATGTAAACAAATTCATGTAGCGTATTCCAATAAAGCTATATTTATGAATGCTGACATTGAAATTTCCAGTAAATATCACATCCAAATTAATTATTCTTTTGCATTTATTTTAAATATTTAAAATGTAAAAAAATATATTCTTATTCTGTGGGCTATACACCAACAGGTGGAGGATCAGATTTGGGCGACCGACTTTGGTTTGTCAACCTCTAGTGTAGCATATTGAGTTTCCAAATCGTTTCAGCCACAGATCTCTTTGTTCAAATGAAACTTGACAGAAAAGCCCATGGAAACAATGAGAACATTAGCACAAGCAGCAAAGATGAAGAATTAAGTTTGTCTCTTATTGCATCTCCAGGCAACCCTGGAGTGACATCGATACAGTTGTTTAGGGGTCAGGAAACCAGGTTTCTGTTTTGTTTCTCTTATAATCTGTAAAGACACAGTCAATTATTTAAATAAAATTTACCATCACTTCCCTCAATTCCAAAACAGAGGTCTTTCGCTAACTTTGCTCCAAATACCTATTTTTTAGGATTGCTATGAATGATTGATTTAGGTGGTAGATTATATTTGAGCTTTAATTTTGAGGATAACTAGCAAAATGGGGTGCATTTCACATCTGTGCTCATGTTGCCCTTATCATTTTTGAATTCCCCCCTCTGAGGGTCGAAAGTGTCATTCCAGGAGAACACAGGTACATTGCACCTTGAGAAAGGGATAGAATTTTGAGAACTGAGAAAACAAAAAGAACAATGTACCACATGAGGTACGTTGGATTGTAGCGACAAATGTAACCAGAGTTCTGGGTGGCACTGGATTATGGTAGGCTAAGGAGACCAATGGTCTCCTGTGGGTTCACAGGCAGAATGAGGCCAACAGCCAGGCACAATCTATCTGCCAGCAAGAGAAGAGGTAATATAGAAAGAGGTTTAAGAGTTCCGACTTTGAAGCTAGACTGTCTGATGTGAGTCCTAGGTTTTTCATTTGCCAGATCTGCGTTTGGGCAAGTCACTTTGCTGCTTGGTGCCTGTTTCCTCATCTGAAAAATATATCTAGGAACATACATCCTCCTTAGGTATTAATGAGAAGTGAGCTCATGGAAGTGGTCTGATGTGCTCAGTAAATGCTAGACTATTAGAAATATTTTAAAAAATAAAAATAAAAAACGGTTTTATAATGACTTAGCATGCATTTGGATGAAACCATAAGATAGGAAAGGATAAAAACAGAAGAAATTTCAAAGAAGTCTCCATTAAACTCCATGATGTATTGAAAAATATCATGCAATAGATGATGGTTAAGATGTTTTGTGTGGGATCCGGATGTAGTTCAGTGATAGAGTGTTTACCTAGCATGTGCAAAGCCCTGGATTTGATCACCAGCAGTGAAAAAAAAATTTGCATCTAGGATATTAGTAAACATGTGCTGCTGTTGGCAAAAGAGGTTTCAATGAGAGTTATTTGTGAAGGAAGAGTGTTATGGTTTCAGGTACATGTTTAAAGTATTGAGAAATTATTTATACATAAGACCAACACAAGATTAGAGGTGGGGATACATAAAAATAAATAGATTAAATAAATTGTCAGGATAAAGTTTGAGACAGTGAACAATATGATTGAGCTATAAGATGGTATCACATCATTAAGCTAGAAGTAAGTATATTTTAGTACCTAAAACTTTAGAGAATGGTCAGGTAGTGGATGAGAGGAGAAAGAGAAGCCATCATAGACAAAGAGGTCTGTCCAGAGAGGCAGCGGATAAACAGAAACCCATACTATGTCAGAAGCCAAGCCAGAAGGGGGTATAAGGGAGGAAGATCTGATCACTGAAGCCGTATCCACTGTGACAAAGTTAAAGAGAATGAACACAGAAAAGATGGAGCTGGATTTCCTAATGAGGAAGTGACTGGATACATTTAAGCAAATAGATTAAATTGTCAGGATAAAAATCATATTGCAGACGGTTAAGAAAGAATAATGTAGGAAAAAATTGGAGTCTGCGAAAATGGACTCCTCTGATCCACTTTAAGCAAATAAGAAATAGTAATTAGATAAGTCACTGTCATCGAAGTTTCTCTGCCTGTTTGAAATGCACAGTCAAGAGGAAAAGGGTTGACAGCCACACAGGACCACCAGACAGTGGGACCATCTGTGAGGAGACTGCCCTCTCTTTAATACTAAAACCCTATATTTTAGTGGGGCAATACTCTCAGCCAGACACAAAACATGGGACTTAAATCTGGAAGAAGGGACAAGCCATCCCCAAGCATGCCATTCCCAACTCTTCCAGCCTATTTACTTCTGTTCTATTTACTGCTTAGAAACTTAGCATCCATCTTGGGCCTCCTTAGATGGAGCATTAAAAGGAAAGCCCAGCCCCGTCATATCCCCCTAGGCAGCTGCATTTCAACTGAATAAAAGAACTGAATTTCGATCTTGTTTAAGCAAAGCTTAGTTACACTTTCTCTATTCTATGCCCAAGCTAATCCTAACCTTTAATGGATGATATTTTGGATGCTTTAGGATGAGATAAAGAGAACAGACAAAATGAACAGATTCACGTGGCTCTCTGAGCCTACCCCTGGCCTGCACTGTTTGTAAAAGTTAGAAACCATATGCATTTTGGAAACGCAGAGGAGAGTTCAGGGATTTGTATCCATAGAACAGGAATCTATACTAGTAGGGCTCCAGGTCTTAGTGAGATGGCACGCTCCAAGGCTAATTAAAGAATGTAATGAAGATGGCATTTATCCAGCACCCACGTGAGGTCAAGCACAGTCGACAGGGATGATGAAGAACTTTGAAACCAGCAACAATGGGAGGTGGTTGGCACTCCCAGGCCTGAAGACAAAGGTAGGAGAAGACACTGGAACTGGAGATGATGCTAACTATCCAGCACTGGACAGAAGCACTGATCTTCAGGAGGGGAGGCATGAGCTCGGGCTTTTGGGGAGGGAGTCAGGGCACCCAACACCCCAGGATGTTTCATGTTCTCTGGCTTCCCTCTGGTTCCTCCTATTGGCAGAAACCAGGGGCAGGAAGCTAGTCTATGCCCACTCATGATGTTCAGTCTAACAGGTCACGAAGCCTGAAGATGCAGTAGAACTGGAGGGGGAAATGGAAAATATCTAGTTCAGAGATATTCAGAGTGTGAAAAATGGTGTGAAGATAGCCAACACTCTGTAAGGTGCACAATGAGCAAATACAGCGTTAGAAATGGAGACTGTGGGGGATGAGACAAAGGCAAGGACCCAAAGTGTTTATCAAAGACCAGAAGAAAATTTCCATCTCACGATCTGGAGTGGAGTCATATAGTGTACTCTGTTCAATATCTCTAGATCATTCCAATTCTACTGACTGGATCCACGGCGACAAGCTTTGACACTCAAAATACAGGAGATATTTCTCCTTGCAATAAGGTATTTTGAGTGTCAAAATTTGGGTGTCTCTGAATTTAAATGAGCCCTCTTTGATTTGCTTTTTTGAATCCAAAGAAAATTATACATGTATCTCCATTACAGGGTTGCAAAGATATCCTGAAATATATTTATGTTGAGGGAGAGGGAACAGCTTGTCATCATATCAACGACTTGGGGAAAAATAGAACAAAATGAACACCCTCATTCTTCTTCTATTTGTCTACATATGGAGCACTGTTTCATCACTTCCAGATACATTTATTGACCACCCACTGTGCGTTTAATATTGCTCCATACTTAATTATCATTACACGTGGCAGTATAGAAGATAACAGAGTAATAAATATTTATACTTTTAACAAGGATTTTCCAAGAATAGATTCAATAACCCTGAAGTAGGGGGGAGATTATGTGAAAGAAAGCCATGGGTGGCAATCTTGCTTATTAATAAAAAGCAAAGCCCAAAGAACAAGAGCAACAAAATAAAACTACAGGTCATTTACTTCCAGTAAACCCTAGGTATAAGAACTTGAAGCAGGATCACTCCAGAGCATACAGGGCTTTGTGTCATATTTGTTTATGGAGACTCTGCCTCTATTGAGAATTTGATTTTAAAAATATATGCAAAATTTATAGGCCCATGTAAGGTCTAGTCACATACGAATGAAGTATTTAAAATCTTACTTAGTAGGAAAATGCAGCAATGCTGGGGCTCTCTGGAACCTATTTGTATTGAAATGATGTGGATCTTCGTACCTTTGCAGTTCCCTAGATTCCTTTATTTAGTGGTAGGTACATTACTTCTCATGAACCGCATTATCCATTCTGCCCAGGCACCCTGGCTCCCAGTGACATCCCTGATGTCTGAAAGATTGTTACCATGTCTCATGCAAGCCCTATCTGGAGCAGGTGGCAGAACCTGAAGGCTGATTCATTTTCTGCTCATGTTAAGTTTTCCTTACAGAATTTTATAGCATTGACTTAGAACAACAGATCTTCCAATTATGGGGTTTTATTTTGATTCACACTTGTTTCATTCCTGGAATGGAAAGTTGTTGGTGTTTACCGCAGCAGGACACAGGGCAAGAAAGACATGGGCAGAGTGAGAAAAGCCCTGGGGCTCTCCCTCGTAGTCGAAGATCCACCTGGCAGTGCATGACATTGCATGTCCACTGGGGACAAATGTGGCCAGTGAACTGAAATGCCCTTGGGAGTTGGGTCTGGATGGGCCTGGGAGAAGGCAGGTGGTGCCACAAGAGGGCTGCTTGATACCTGGTTCAGAGCCTCTGGAAAAGAGGGTAACTGTGCTGTATCCACTTTCCACCACCTGGGTAGACTCTCTGGTTCTGTGATCAACTTCCAAGACACACATAGGGCTCAGTATTAGATTTATCAACAGACCACCTGGAACCAAAGCCAGGCCAAGGCACCCGGCGTGACACTACAGGGGTGAAAAGGCCAGGCCAGTGAAGGACATGGAGGGTCAAAGACCTCCTGAAATGGGAGAAGTGCAAGAAAAACCCTGTCGGGTCTGGTCCAGGCCTCAGAAGGGACATAGAAGTTCAAGGAAGATCCTCCAGTCTGGGCTTAGGGAAGTGCACCCACTTGCCTGGATCTAAATGCTCATGATTCTGAAGCAGATAAAGAATAACTCTAGAAGCAAAGTCCCAAGAAACTTGTAGAAATAGAAACTAGAGTGTATAAGATTTCCCTAAGGTTCTGTTCATGCACCCCTCCAAAGAAAGCTTTGAAAAATTGAGACAGAGGCTTGACCAGCCCAACCAAATCAAATCACATTTTCAAATGGAAGTTTGAGCATTTGGGTATGGGGAATTTCATCCATCTTTACATTTAGAATTTCCTTCTTAGTCCAATGACTACATAATCCTGTGCTTTGAGGAAATGCAAACAGAGACACCTGAATGATGCTCTCTGTTTGTAAAGGGAAAAAAAAGAAACAAATGTCCAGGTATGAGAACCTATGTGATAGGTCCAGATGCCAAGTCATACATGATGAGCAAAGTCCCCTGTCAAGCTAAGCCACTACATTTCCTGCAGAGGAAACTTTTTTTTTTTTTTGATATTTTAAGGTTTTCTGCTTAACCCTTAGTAAACAAACAAAAGACAGAATTGTATCTCAAATGTAAAGCATGATATGTAGATATAAAAGTGTAGAACTGGAACAATTATTTGGGCAAAGAGAGGGGAAGAAAACACTGAGGGGGCAACAAGTGGAGGCTGGCTATTTACATCACTCAACTTCACCCAGTGGATTGCTCCGTTCTACAATGTCTTGTGAAAATGCAGCATTCAGTGACTTTGGATAAGGGCTGAATGAAAGCTTTCCCAGCCTAGCCTCTGCAGAAATCCTGCTGTGCAGACATGACCAAATTGCACCTATTCGAGAGAGAGTTACAATATGGACAATTAGCTATTGCCCAGGAGCAGATGATGAGACAATGAGCAGGACCAGGCTCTGTCCCAGTCAGGAATGAAGCACCCCATGACACAACTGAAAGGCCACTCCGGTTGACTCAAAATTGAGTCTGTAAGCAACTGGACCGCATACGATTTTTGCACTTTAATCGAGATCGCTTTACGTTCCCTGCTTCTCATAGAAGGTCTTATGGGAAAATAACGGAATGCAAGCCCAGAATATTTCATCAGCTGTTTTGTGCCAGACTGAATTTCTTCAGTTTATATTTAGAATACTTAGGTTGGCAAGAAGCACTGAAAAACATACACTGAAGTAGTTCTTGTATAAATTACAGCACATCAGTGTCACACAAATCACCCAAACTAAGAAATCCTAAGAATTTTATTTATAAGTGATACTTTTAAAAATCAAAAACGAAAACACTGAGAAACACAGAAGAATTTTTATGGCTGACTTCTCCCCTCTTTAAGTTGACAAGCAATTTCCAAAAGACACATTTCCATTTTCTTCACTAATTAAAAAATTAAAGTGTGTCCATCTGTTTTTGCTGTATGGATTGATGGCATCTCTTTTCAGGATTTCTTTCTCGACTAGAAAATAAAAGCCACCTTTGTTTTCTAAGTAGGAACGGAGGCTTTTAAGACATATATTTTTTCTATCACACTCTATTAAGGGGAATAGCATAGACTCCCTTATTTATTGGCAAATAGTCTTATATTTCATTTGTGCTTTCAAGTGTTTCATTGGCAATCTGTGACAAACTGTAAAATTTGCCACCTCTCCCCAGAACAGCTTATGAAATCTGTCAGCTCTCTGTGTAATTTACATGAACCTTAATTATGAATCAACGTTACCTTATGAATAGAGGTGTTCATCGTTAAGGCTTTCAACGCTCAGTAAGCAATACAGCTCTCAACGAAAACATGATTCCTCTCCCCAGCACTTACTTCAGGATGACCGCTTCTGTGGGTAGGTGCACACAGACATTTTATTAGATCTGATGGTCAAGTTATAGAGAAATGATGCGTGAGCTAAAGGATTTTTTACATTGCAAATCAGCAAGGATATTCTTACTGGAAAAATGAAATTCTCCCAAGACCGTTGGTGACTGACACTATATTTTATCTACACACTGAAACAACACACTTATCAAATGAAAGAGAAGAAGAAAAATTACAAGAGATTTGATCTCCTTTATAGCTTCTAATAGTAAAATACACTGTATGATTAATGAACCTGTCAGTTGTAATGGGAAGAATATGTAACAAGTAACTGTGCATTACTCGTTTGTGATTTTATCTTTTATAAATTCAGCCATGTGTAGTGTGATAAGATTAACTCTTTACAATTTTAAGGTAATGCTGTAAAATAGAATGAAATTCGAGTCTGTTCTATTTTTGCTTTCTCTGCCAACTGATAATGTGACTTTTAAGAACACATTTCCTTCGATCGATAATTACTCAATTAGTAGCTTATTAAGTTTATACGTCAATAAATTTCATTACCAGGTGTTTGAGGAAGGGGAAAAAATACCCTGGCACTCTTAGTATATGCAATATTTCTATAAGGAAATTTATTTTTTAAATGTGTTCTTTGCTGGATTTATTAGCTTATATAATATTCATAGAATTCAAGCCTAGACTTACAACGACCATTACTCAGAAATGTATGCAAGGCTTAAGTTAGGGAGCATAAGTTACTGAAAATAACATTTCAGTATCAGATGTTTTACAAAGACAAGGGGAGGGATGAAGGAAGGAAGAAGGACGGAAAGAAGAGAAAGCAGGAATGAGAAAAGGGAGGAGAGGAATGGATAGTAAAGTAAGGGTGATAAGGGAATCCAGACCAGCTCTACAGACAGCAGAAAGCATGGAGGTAGGTAGGGGTGCCCACCCATTGAAAGTTTCTCTATGTCTGACTTTTGCTCTAAATTTACCAATGTAGAAACAAAGTAACTCAATTACATTCTTCATGGTGCTCACATGACTTCTTTCTTTCTTTCTTTCTTTCTTTATTTTTATGCATTTATTTTTTTTATTTTTTTATTTTTTTGATACATCCCCAGCTAATGGCTGCTGAGTTGCTGAGGCTGGTATTGAACCTGTGATCCTCCTGCCTCAGCCTCCCAAGTAGGATCCTCCTGCCTCAGCCTTCCAAGTCACATGCGCCACCATGTCTAAACCACATGACTTTTCCATTAGCCTTCTCAGGCACCTTCCTTGGCCTCAGAAACTGGCTGAAATCTCACTGTGTGGTTACGTTAATAGAATACCAAAGTTGGTTGCAAAGAGAGAAAGTCCACATTTAGAATACAGATGTGTTCAAAGAAAGGAAAAACAAGACCCAAGACAAGAAAGGAGGAGAAGGAGAAGGAAAGAAGGGGAGGAGGAGAAAGAGGGGGAGAAGAGGAGGAAAAATGGGAGGGGAATAGGAAGAAAATTTATTGAGCTTACAGTATTTCAATTTTACATTAATATCCTTACATGTATTGTCTCATTTAATGTTTCCACTAAAATTATGTGTATCATTTTAATCCTCATTTTAAACATAAGAAACTGGGGCTTAAAGCAAATATGTCATTTACTTATGGTCAGAGAACCAATAAGCAAAGTGATGTCATCTAGACTTAAACAGGCCATACTAGCCCTCAGCCCTAATTAGCAAAATGAGATTCAAGGGAAATCCTTTTCAAGAGGAGAGACAACAAGCCTGCAGAGGAGGGTTGACAGTTCCATTCACAGAAGCAGCAAGAGGTCAGGGGTCACTGAGAAGACAGGGAAGGGCCTCTTCCTTAATGGGAATCCATTCCTTTTTTATTTTTTCCAGAGAGCTACATAGGAGAAAGAGATCTGGGCTTTTTTAAAAAAAAAAAAAACATGACCACCACCACCAAAAACTGAGTGATATCATGGGGGGTTTCCATGTACAGTACTGCCAGTTGTACCCTGCGTAACTCATGAGCCATACAATTGTGCAAATCTATGCATAAAGAAGCCTCTCAATTGTCATAAGGAATCTGCCCATTGGGGACTTTATGTAATCTCTCTAAACTCCACTTCCTTGGATGCAAAAAAAGAGAGAGATGAAAATTTCTACCTCACGGGATTTTTATGAATATCAGTTATTACATCTGGCACATTATTGTATTCAGTGTCATCAATCTGACTGTTGAGAGAGATGTGTGTCTTTGATTCAATTCAGGTATTAATTTTTTTTAAAATTGTGAAACATTAGAGTATAAATTAAGTTTAAAAGTATGACTTATTCCTACATCATTTAATGCATTCTAGGCTAAAATTATATATATATATATATATATATATATATATATATATATATATATGTGTGTGTGTGTGTGTGTGTGTGTGTGTGAGTGTGTGTGTGTATAACAACTGACTAATCAATAGAGTCCTACAACATTAGGTGAATGATTTCAGGTTAAAGCTTGGGGAAAGGAGTGTGTCCAAGGGATCAGGGGAAAGTCCTGGGATGAGATGAGATTTAACTGCTGGGGTGTTGCCAACTTATTATGGCAGAGTGAGAAGATTGAAAGAGGCATGGAAAAACAGGTTTTAAAAGGCAAAATCCTACAAGAGAACAAGGAATTCCTATAGGAAACATCTACTAGAATAAAGAGTACTCAACAGGAAGAAATAGAACTCAGGCTATTGGGGTGCTTCCTCATAGCCCAGGACAGGTTTCATACCAGTCAAAAACATGCAGATCATCACCTTCCATCTTGTGAGATTATAGAGAAAGAAATGACTCAAAAGCAGTCTTTCGCTTTGGGAAAAAAAAAAAAAAGGTCTGATATTTACCAGACTGTCTGCATTTTTAAATTGTGTGTCCCTGCATTTATTACTGATCTTTCATATCTATCTGTTATGATATCCAAAAGCTAAAGAATTTTGCCTAACAAAACGCTATGCCCATATACAATAATTATAATACTCTGTGAGATACTAATTCATAATCTAACTCAAGCTTAATTTGAACTAATTAGTAGTAGATTTTGGTGCTAGAATATTCCACATTTAATACTCCATAGATTAGGATTCATAAGACATTATTATATATGACAAATAATGTGAAGTTAAAAGCTCTACACTTCAACATGTAACTTATGCCCTTACTGTTTCCTTTGAAGACCACAGACAACATGAAAGGTCAGAAAATCATAGGATAACTATGGAAGACATATATGACCTAGGAGAAACTTTGTGTACAGATAATTGGTCTGTCTTGAGATTTATTATTGTATCCTCTGTAGAACCTGACAATACAGGTGAGCTTTGTAATTATACACTCAGAGACCATAACTTACACTCAGTTGAAATCTTGACTCACAAAATAATTATGTTTGGAATCTTTGTTGCAGTCTAACGAGTAACATATGGAATGCACGTGGTATCTTTTTACCCTCCAATTACCCAAGCAAAAATGAAACCACAGTTACATAAAGACCATCCTTTTATTAAAACGCAAATGTTTTCAATTTGAGGTCTGATCTCCCCTTAGGACAATGGTAGAATCAAGTTTCTCTGGGCAGGATTTCCTTTTCTGTTCCCTTCCTCCTTCCCACAACCCATGGACAAAGATTCTATTTTATGGTCTTTATTTACCTCAATTTTGTACACAAATGAAGGTAAGAAGTATGCTTCTTAAATGCCCATTAGTAAAAATCATTTTCCCTTAGTTAACTAGTATGTTACTTGACCATAAAAAATGAATATTCATTAAAATTTAGTATCTCATGGTTTCTAAGTAGCTATACATTTTTAAAGTAATTATCTACCTTTGAAGCTTTTAGCAGTCTTCCAATTGGTACCACTGGGTTTTTTTTCCCCCTTTTTGAAAAGTGTTGTGCTTTCTCTTCTTAAAAACTCTTTTCAGTTTTAAAAATAATAATAGTAAGTCATTTTCAAAGATCCCTAAGAGATAGAGTATATATCCACTGAAACTTTCATCTGCTCAATAGTTTGGTCAATACTCAATAACTGTTGCCCATTAACTATAAACTTGATTTTATGTCTGTTTACACTTAGCATCTGCTTTGGATATTACTCAAACTTATGTCAGGAGAATTAAAGAAAATTGGAATCCTGGAATTCTAATATTCTATATTACTAAGTTCATTTTTTTCTCTACTTAAGGAAGACTACATTTTATGTTGAAAGTAATAGAAACAATAAGTTGCACATCTCTCTCCATGTATTGAGTTGTCGAGCAGGAAAAAATACGAGTTTCTTGCCACAGAAACCTCCAAGTTCTTTACACCAAGCAACAATTCATGAGCTCCTCACATTTGGATGGGTTGGTGTGCTCAAATTTAGAAATTAGTATGCTTTTACAATCTTCTAAAGGACCACAGACAATCCTGTGTTTTCAACAAAATTTCTAGGGTCAGAAAAAACATGGCCATCCTGCTATTTTCTGATCTTTAAACTCAGTATGTAAAATCTCCATCAGAGAAGAAGCTCAGCTGGGGACTGGTCAGAGTCTGTTTTCTGCTGCTACACAGACTGGACAATTGATAATGAACAGACAACCTATTCATGACCTAATAATCATGACCTCACTGCTTCTTATTAGACCCACCTCCCCACACTACTGCACTGGAGATTAATTTTCCAGCACATGATCATTGGGGGGGGGCACATTTAAACCATAGCAAAACTGATCTTTCTTTGATGCTGCTCCTATTTTCATTTCATCAGACTGTTTTAATACAAAACTGTTTTTCAATTGGAACAAAAAAATCTAATAACGGTAGACTATTTCTTTTTGTTTTTCTATGTCTTTGACATTTCTAATGGTCTGTAGTAACTACACTCCTCTTCTGAAACTTGCATTGAAAGTTTCATTTTATGTTTTAAAGAAGCCAACAAGAGCCCTACACATGTATATTTAAGAGGATTATTGATCTCTCTCTGACATCTTTCATAGAATGTATTCCACTAAACTATTTTCCCTTTCATTGGCATACAATCAGCCTGATCAAAGTATTACACTTTTAATTATTAATTCTCAGACAGTGCCTAGTAGTTGGCAAGTATTGGATAAATGAGCGAATGGATACTTTAGTAAACCTCATAGAGTTTTGTGGAAGGTTAGAGGTTATATTTGTAAGTTTATATTAGGAAAAGGCCCAGAACATAGTAAGTACTCACAAGATGAGTGGTATCCATCAGGATTATTGTGGTACAATGTGCCACATCCATTTGGTTTGAACGTTGGGCTTTTGCTGTGCATACCATGAAGTTACATCAAATTAGTAATTCTGACATCACCTTTTATATTGGGTCTTATTCTTCTATAGACTCAAAAAAACAGAGCAAAGTAAGAAAGGAGAGATCTTCATGATTAAAAAATCTTCATGAAGAAAAATAATAAGAAAGATATTGAAGTTTGAGGCTTCTGTATTTGGAAATTAGGTCACCAAAAGGCAAAAAAAAGAAAAGAGAAAGAAAAAGAAATTTATCTGCCTACCCCTTTTCCACCCTTCTTTCAAGATAACTTTCCCACTGTTCCTTTTTCCTTTTATGGTTACTGTTACTGATCAGTCTGTAGGTATGAGGTGTGTGCATATATGATCTTCTGTGGGACCCACCACCTCTGCCTCTACTTGAGGCTGGGCCTAAGCATAATAATTCAAAATACCTGATAAGTACTGGCAATCGTTAGCTGTCAAAATAAAACCTGACAGGTGAAGAAAAAACATGTTAAACTAAACCTGTACAATGAGTTCTCACCTGAGCAGGATGGAAAGTTGGCTAAAGTGAAACTTCACAAGCATCTCTCTTTGACTAAGAAAGCCCTGGGTGGGATGATGTTCCTTGCTTGAGGCTCAGACTGTGGTACCATGAGTATCATTTTGAAACAAGAATTCTTTACCATGCTAATATTATTACAAAATATTTTTCCAAATTGTTTCTGTCTTTAGCAGGTAGTAACTTCTTTTTTAAAATTTTATTTAGCTTTCATGGTCCTATTTGCACTAATTTTGGTAGCAGTTTGCTTGGCTTCGGGTTTGTTACAATTCAATTCCTTCAGGGCACTTATATTAACATTTTTACATACAGGCATATTTTCCTTTTGTAAAAAGACTTAGCTTTTCTGCAATGATCTTCTTAAATGTTCCACCTACAATTTTACCACTCCTATAAAGTTTATTTTCATAACATTCATTTCCCGTTTTTTTTTTGAAGCAAAGACTATTTTGAAATATGTACAGGAAGAATTATTTTGTTCAGCATGTCATTTCATAACATAGGATATGAAAAGCAAAAATCTATAGAATGTCTTATATCAATTATTTTTAAAAAGTCAGCTTTTAAAAATGATTTAGATTAATCCAGAAAGATGTCATTGTATTCTTCACTTGCTGTATCTCAGGCACTATTAGTATTTGTGGGTGTTAGTGATTGTTTTATGTAATTACTCGTGTTGCTTTGTGAATGTGCCCCAAAACATCGCTCTAATTAAGATTCTGACAACATGTCGCTTTGGTTGTTGAAATGCCTATTGAACAATGTCAAGTGGTTGTTTTCCAGACTAAATTCTAACATGAATAAAAATACCCAAATCACACATGTGTTTAAAGTGAGATTCTAGTTCCAAAAATGACTCTCTGGTTACTATTTAAAGCAAGAAAATAAAAGGCACATACATACAGATAGGTGCCATTATTTGGACTGATACATAGGAAGATATATAATCTGAGGAGTACTGTACAGGACTCTTATCTCTCCTGAAATATCTGTTCCTGGAAACTTACCATTAAAAAATCAAATCACCAATATTTCAGGATGCTTTCGGGTTGTTCATTTCCCATCCTAAATCTTAGTTATTGGAGAGGGTGTTCCCTAATGGTCTCATCAAGTACAACATATGGAAATTAACTGACAGATGGCAGGGAAACAGCCTTTAGAAATGAGATGCACACAGGTACCTGGTTGAGGGGATCACCAGGAGAAGAATGAGAATCACAGAAAAGGAGCTAAGAGGACATCAAAGTCAGCAGGGTCTGCCACTGAAAATGACCTACTCTGAGCATGTGATAACAAAATACACCTCCTGTTGTTCTGTAAGGAGTGAAAATTTGAATTCAGAGATCTTGACCAAATCATTGACTGATATAAACCTTTCATTTTAGGATTTTTTTACATGTGCCAGAATATCAGATTGCAAATTTGTATTTCTTCAAATACCTTTAAATAAATCAACACAAATCAAATTATCAGAAATTTCTTTTTCTAAAGGGAGAATTTGTAGAGAATATAACTGCAGAGAACAAGGTAGAGACATGAATGCTGGATAGAAATTAAACATGTCAAATTGGATGACCAAATATGGAACAATTCAAGGGACAAAATGAAGCAATATTAGACTATAATGCAAACTACCAAAGAAATATTAGTGCAACCATACTACTATAATGATCGAATAAATAAGTCAATGGGAGAGAAGAAACAGATTTACAAATAATTTTAGGTAGATTGTCTGATCTCAGGAGCATAACTCCCCACTCCTAAAACCTGGTGTAAACAGTGACTTCTTTCCAAAGAATAAAATTGGAAAGAGGGAAAAAGAAACTCTATGGCAGAGAGATCCGCCAAGCACTACCTGAGCCAGGTTACTAAGGTCAACATCAACTGTGGTCATGTTGATAGTCTGTACCTTTGACATGATATGATAAAGTGCAATAAGTCAGACGTAGAAAGAAAAACACTGCATAGTCTCACTTATAGGTAGAATATGGAAAACAGTTGCATACATAGAAATGGGGCAGAATAGCAAAATCTAGGGGTGGAGTAAAGGAGGAAATGGAGAAACAGGTCAAATAGAGTTATTTAAGGTGAATAGACCTAGAGATCTCATAACAGCACAAGGACTAGAGTTAATAATATTGAGAATTGATAATTTGCTAGGAAAGTATACAGCAGGAGCTCTTACCACACACAAAAAGATAACTATGGAAGGTGAAGGGTATGTGAATTTGTTTAACTATAAAAATCATTTCACTATATTTGTATATATTTGCATACATATTTATATTTATCATGTTGAATACCTTCAATGTATATACACTTAAAAATAAAAATGGTGCTTTATCTCTGTGATATTTCTAAAAGTATATAAAAGCAAACTAATCACATGAAAAATATCAGTTGAAGAACATTCTTTCAAGGCACTTGACCAATTCTCAATGTTATTAAATTCATCCAAACAATTAAAAAAAAGAAAAAGAAAACCTAAGGAGACCTAAAAACTAAAAGTAATTGTGGTATCCTGTATATGCCCTTGGAAAAGAGAAAAACAAAATGCATTAGATTAAATACATTAGGAATTCTGAGTCATGTGTTTAATACTGTATTGGCATTGATTCATCCATTATAACAAACATACCATGCTATTTAGTAAGTTGTTAAAAATAGGTGAAACTGGGTATGGGGTACATAGGAACTTTTAATATTACCTTTGCAAAATATTTATGTAAATCTAAAACGATTCTAAAATAATGTCAATTAGAAATTTATCTAAGAATATAACTCCATGGCAGACCATGTGCTTAACATACAGGAAGCCCTGGGTTCTATCCCCAGAAAACAAACACACACACACACACACACACACACACACAATTAATACAAGCTGCTTCAGATTGATTGCTTGACACCAATTTAATCAAAACACATAAGTATTGTGATCGTAGCAGTAATCTATAATTCTTGCATTATAGGTTAAATGATATCTAAGCATTAGATTTTCAATGTCATCTTATATATGCAAGTACTACAAACCATCCAGAATATCTAATGGTTCACTGAAGTAGAGGGTACAATATATTTAAAACTTGCAGGGCTTTCAGATCACCACCAAAGCAATCTCTGATCCCCTGAGAATCACACCTTAGTTTCTAAAATTGGGTTCAGGGAACATTATATGTTTGTTCAGTCCTAGTTACATTTCAGTGAAGAAAAGGGCAATGACTTTGGGTTTCAGCTCCACTGAGAGCTATTGGCTCTAATCTCCCAGTAACAGATGGTGATGGTAATTGACCTGTACATGTGTTATACCTAGAGTTATGTGTGTGAAGAACTATTGTGATGGCCTGTTCTCCATTAATCAGAAATTGCTGGTTTTAATAACCAAGAGTCCTGTACTGTACTGTACAGTAGTATCTGTACTACCACATCAAACCTATGTGGCCCCTTGAGATGCAGTGAATAAAGGAAGACCTATATCCAAATCTCAACCTTGTGACTTCATACCACAAAATACTTCGACTTTCCAAACCACACTTCGCAGTCTGTAAAGTGGGCAGGATAACAGAGCAGATAGGCTTATTTGATCTGTAAGGAGAATCAGGCTATGTTAGTACAATTCACCCTCCATATCTGCAGGTTCCTTATCCATGAATTCAACCGTGAATTGAAATATTTGGAGGAAAAATATATGTCCATATTAAACATACACAAACCTTTTTTTCTTGTCATTATTCCCCAAACAATACAGTACAACACATATTTACCCAACCTTTACATTTTATTACATATTATAAGCAATCTAAAGATGACTTGAGGTATATTGGAGGATGTATGTAGGTTATTTGAAAACACTGTGCCATTTTTATAAGGGACTTGAGCATCCTTGGACTTTGTTATCTGTAGGTGTCTTGGAAACAATCATCCTCAGATAGCAAGGGATAGCCTTATAGCAGTAGGGGAAGATGGGTTTTGGTAAGTATTGCATAATCCCTCCATGCCTTCTGCCAAGTAGCATATTGTTAAATTTTCAATGAATCATTTTACTTAACCAAAGACCATGTGGAGCCATGCTCCACAAACACTAGACCCTTCAATTCCTCAGTGGGGACATTATACTGAAAATAAAGGGATAAATTCCTGGGAGGGATGCCAATTCCTGATTTGGGAGTACTTTTGGTACCTTTGCAACCCAAAAGACTAACAAATAGTAGGAATTATTTTACAGGGTATTGGAATGAAACAAATTCTGGTACATCTCTGTGGTTTCACATTGTTCCAGTGCCACAACTCTGAACAAAGTAAAATGGAACTAAAATGTATAGAAAATAGGAATTTAGATGATGAAGTGGAAACAGAAATTTGAGACCAAACTCGTTAGTTACTAAAGTTAAAGTAATTTGTAGTTTTTACACATTCATCTCTGAGATATTCCAGGAATATAGATTCCAAGGACTGTCTGAATGAGATGCTGTGAGAGGTTCAAATAATAGAGTATAAATAAATTTATTAATGTCAACTATGTTATGCTGTATGTATCAAGTTATTTCTTGATATACACACACACACAAAAAGACTTTATGGATCTATTTTATTGCTATGCTTCTTAATCCCAATTTAACTATGTGGTCACACTGAAGCCACTTAATTACAATATTTCCACTCAAGGCATCTTTATTCCCTAACCTCACAAGTGGTTTATTAATAGACCCTTATAAGCAGAATTCCTACTGACTTCCATTAAATGTTGAATGTTTATTTTCATTGTAACTAAATACTATAAAATATTAAAAGGAACACTGTGTAAGAAACGCAAAAACATTTCTTTCTCTCTAGTCATAAGCATACATGATGAGTTGCCTAAAAATAGCTTCATCTCCAGAGAGGTACTATCACTGCTTCACCCTTCTGGTATGTGTGCAATACAAAGCTGTGTATTTTGGGGGACAGGTTTTATTTCAAAGGATTGCTTCACTTCTATACTTCCTACCAAAGGCAAAGAAATGCCTGCATTCTGAGCTGATGACATCAGCATCACAGACAGGGGTCATTTAATATCTCTTGAGAGTCTTTCTTTCAAGGGGCTTGTAGGACACTATTTTTTAAATCTCTGTTCTGTGGGCTGGAGATGTACCACAGTGAAAGAGCACTTGCCTAACATATGTGAGGCTCTGAGATCAAAAAAATAATGTCTAAATAAAAATCCGTTCTCCAAGGTGGATTCTCTATTGTAAACATTTTAAACAGTTCACATTGCAAGGATCCAGTTTTTCCAGTGTTCATCCATGGCAAGAAGGAAAAGGATGGAACTATGGACTTATTGGAGAAGTCAAGTGCTGAGAAATAGCCCTTTCCTCCTTGGCTTTCATTGTCTTAGAATATATTAGTCCTTGGACAGGGCTGGATATCACAGGACACACACTCCTACCTGAAGTAAGTCATAGACCTAAGGACTAAATAAATGTCTACCCATGGAGCTCAGTACTCAGAAGGAGACCAGAGGATGGAAGGAAACAATTTTTTTCATCATAATATTTCTTCATTATTTAAGTATTCTTTGAGTGTCTGTTGTAATTAGAACCTTGGTAGGCACTGGGAACTCATAATTTTTATAAGATTAATTTCCCCACACTAACCTTGATTAAATAACATTAAAATTCTCCTTTGCAATGTTTATTGATTAATTGATTGATTTTTTTGAAATGGAGTCTCACTATGAATTCCAGGCTGCCCTCTGATTCCTGGGCTTAAGTGATCCCCCTACCTCTACCTCCTGAATAGCTGGGGCTATAGGCATGCACTGCTATGGCCAGATGTTTAATTTACAATCTGAAGATTCCTCCATCTTGCTGGTCACTAAATTTGTTTACTGTCCCTAGAACCAAGGCCAGAGGTGCTCCCGATTGATTCATGCAATAGTGTCCTACCAGGCAATACCAACAGGAGGATCTGGTAAGGAGCACCCAGTGGAATTCTCTCCTTGAACTGGGGTGCACCAGTTAAAGGCAGTGAAACTCACCTTGGTTTGTATGCTGTCTCTGTGTGAGTACAGACCTCTCAGCTCCCTGACCTAGGAAACAGGTGATCGTAGCAGGTACTACTTAGAGTAGCATGAAACAGAATTGTGTCAGGAAAGAATGTAACTTGTGGTAACACCAATCAATATTCTGTGGACATATCATTTACCCTCTTATTACTGGGCTATCATAACATTTTCACATTCCTATTTGAGTTTTATCATTCCATCACCATTATTATAATTAGAAAGCGGAAAAATGTGTGATTTGTGAGAAGAGATTCCAGAACCATGCCACTCAAATGATAATCTCAGTATTCAGGAATTTACTTAACCTCTCTGTGGCTCAGTTTCTCCAGCCTTTATACAAGGATAATATTAGCACAGATGCAGAGTTGTATGAAGATTAATCTAATTAAAATTATTTACAGGAAAAGAAGAAAAAGTCCCAGGCATACAAAAAGGACTACTTAATGCTGGTATCATCAGTAAATGATGATTAGTTACAGAAGTAACTGAGGCTCTGTTGGGTGAAGTGACTTGATAAAGTTCAGAGTGGACACTCAAACAAGGTAGTCACAGACCTCCCTCACTTATTAAGCAACAGAAAGAGTAACATAGAAAGCCAAGTATGCAGCAATATATATTTACATAGCATCTTTCTTTCCATTGTTAGTACTTTTCTATCAAAGGTACCCTGAACAGGCAAAACAACCTTGAGCAAATAAAACAAAGCTGGAGACAATGTGCTCCCTGATTTCAAAACATATTATAAAGTGATTGCAATCTAAACAGCTTGGTATTGACATAAAAGCAGACACACTAACAGAACAGGATAGAAAGCCAATGTAGACTCTAATAAACTAACCATGATAGAGCTTGGAAACATTATGAAGAATTATACCACACAAGGAAACCGTTCATTATTACATATTTATTCTTCTTCCATTTTTATTTTCAGTATATTTCATTTTTAGCTATAGAGAAAGGACCATATGGCTCTCAGCATTTTTTTTTCTTCTTGTTGGCTTCTAAAATGATTTTTTTCTTGAAAAATAGCTTAAATGAACGGTCACAAAAAATTTATCTTATAGATACTTGAGAAAATTGCACCGATATTTTTCTTTAAAAACTCAAATATCCAAGTTACCTTTCTTAATATTTACTCAGCAATATTTTACTTCTGCTTAATTGTAGTTTACAAAGTCCGTAATAGAAAATGGAAAATATCTGTTTATGAGTCACTTCTTTATTTATAGTCTTCTTGCTTTTTAATGGAACTTTTGAATCTAGGCCACACCATAGTTTTATAGAAAAATCATTCTGTATTTTCTTGGGGGAAAAAATGCTTTGTTAAAGCCTATTCATGTATGTGTTCAAAAACTAAAAACTAGATAAATAAAAATTGTTTCTTCTAAAAATGTAAAACCTGTACCAAAGCCAAGCTGCAAAGCATTCAAAAAATTTTTAGTCTATTAGTAAATATTCCAGTGACATTTGGATTAATCAATTTCCCAGAAAGGGAAAGTTAAAAATGAAACAATATTTAGCTGGGGAAAAACATTTTTTAAAAAAGAAGATATGAAGCTAGTTGCTTTAAGAAACAATAATTAGAAAAATGTATCCAAAAGGCCAAGAGGTGATAGGAAGAAACGTCAAGAAACCTAAAGGCAAAAAGGGTTTTCCCCTAGATGGTGTACATAGAAAGTTCTCAGGTTTCTTTTGTTAGAGGAAAGAAGGAAGTAAATTTTAAAAACAAAAATCTTTAACAGAGAAAAAAAATCTGAAAGAATAGTACATTGCCTGTAGGTGTTCACTGGAGGGCTTTCTCTAAGCCAAAAAAGATATTTGGTAAGATAAGTTTATTTAATCTTTGTAGAGATACAAATCTAACCAAATCAGATTTAACTAACAAGATTTCACCATTAGTGAAATGGACATCTTAGTCTACCTGGGTTCTTTTAATTTTTTTAATCATATTCCAATTTGAGTTTTCTCATTTTAAATATAATAAATTAGCAATTTTAGCAAAGGCCATTTATTATGGTAATAAAATCTTACTTTATAGATAATTAATAAACTAAAACTTTTACCTCAATTAATCATGCATGCCTAAGTCAGTCACTTTGTTAGAACTCCAAATATTTCACCTGGCAACACCATCCACTTATGTCCACTTGCCACGTTGCCAGCCTAGGAGAAAATATACACCAGATTGTTGGCCAGGCACATTTGAACCAACGAAGAATTTGTCAAATGTTAAAAAATTCTACAATTTATTTGCTTCCATGGGCCTTTTTTGTGATCCATCTTTGCAAGGAAAAAAAAAAAGTACCTCTTTCTATACATCTGCTGGAAGAGCTATCCTAGTCAAAAGGGAATAACCAGAAGATTCATTCTGGTTGTTGAAGATTTCCAACAAGGCAACTGGAAAAATCAAGAGTGTACCATCAGATGGTAATTTGGTAACCACAGGAGTGGAATCTCTGGTCTTCATGTTCTCTGAGACATATGTCACATGACATCCACTTGGCATGACGGACACTATTATGCTTATTTATTTGATATGACATTTGCAGATTTTACTGGACCATATCTCTTCATACATGCTGAATTCCCACTGAAGTAAAGAACCCTTCTGTTTACCATTGAAGTTTATCATCATTCTGTTTATCATAATGAAGTCAATGGGAGCTCTGTGCACACAAGGATCTAGGCAGCCAGCAAAATCAAGCTCTAAATACTACAAGTCTGGAGAGAGGCCAATAATGAACTGGCAGGAAAACGGAATTACCATCTTGCCTTTACAGCTGGTCTCTTCAAATGGGCTGGGAGACTATTAGAAGACGCACTGCACAAACAGTACCTCTGGGCAAACAGAGGACCAGAGCTGTGTAGCTGTCAGTCTGCCGCTGGATCTAGGGGACCAGTTTCCTCAGCCTTTTATGAAATTAATTAATCTAAGGTGAAAATTAAAGCAGAGTTATCTTGAAAGCAAAAGATAAAAAAAAGAACATCTAGTAGAGAAATGGTAAGTTCAATAATTCAAAAGGAAACTGGCTGAAGAGATGATCTTAGCCACATTACATCATGAGGTTCCCTCCGACCCACCCACACCCACCACAAACACTCATTTTCTGAAGGGCAAGATTGTCTCAAGGTCTTATCGGCACTAACTGCATTACCAAGGCACAGAGAATACAATCAGATCTCTCCCCTTCATAATGTAGATGTTGTCTTTTTAAAGCAAGCTTGATTATATTCTGAATAGGTCAGTCTGTGTGCCTGACATTTCTCCTCAGTTTCCTGTGACCTTTTAATAAGAATGACTTGGTTTCGCACTGCAGAAAATGGAACTGTCCCTTTTCAATCAGTGAATATGAGAAGCACGGTTGGAACATATCACATTTTCTTGTACTGCATTATTATTCAGACAACAACAAAGTCAATGAAACTCTTTCTTTAAAAACATGTGTCCTATTTGGCTTTCATTTTACCTTCTTCTGCTCCTCATTCACCTACATTGGTAAATATTTAAACAAATGTGCAGTCACATTTGCTTAGGGAAAGGGACAAATTAATAAAGTCTCTGTTGAACAAATCTGACTTTTATAATGTATGCTTAAACAGATGTCATCTTTGAATAGTATTGCAGAGAATTATTAACATGGACCTCCCATGGTTATAGAAAGACAATTATCAACGGCAATCCAATTTTTAAAATTTCAGAAATGTTTCTCTTTATTAGGTTTCAGTGACAGTGGATTCGACCAGACAGATCATCAGTGCCCAGACGGACATGAGAACGGCCCCGAGCCTACCGAGGTAATGTTGCAAGTTCAACACCTTGGAAACCAGCCTCCCAATTCCCCATCAGAAAAAAATGATGGGCCTGTGAAATTCACAACAGGTATCCATCATGTACTATCCAGGAACAGAGGGTCTCTGTCTCAGGAGAATTCATAAGTACTGGAAGAGAATTTCATGAACACAACTGAACTGAATTTCCCAATGTAGAAAGGTTCATATGACCAATTACACAAGAGTAAGCCAAGGACTGATAATTAACCTTGCGTGATGTGAACAGAGAGAGTACCAGCCATAAAGTGGTATCTGGGAAATGACTGGGAGACTGGGGAGTAAATCACTATATATATACAGACAGACATGGTGACAAGATGCATATAAGGCACTAAACTCTACTCTAGAACACCATGCACAGAGGAACCCTGTCCTTGTGGAGTGGGGAGGAAAAGGAGATCACCAAGTAAAAACTAATGAGAATATGATTGCAAGTGGAGGTACATGATCTAAAGAACAGAATGCACTGATAGAGAAACATGATCCAGGTCTGGAGTTGGCAGACTTTTCCAATAAAATGCAAGATGGTAAATATGTGGGGGTTTGCAGGCCACATTTGATGGCTAGTGCATTTTTTTTTTACAGTTCTTTAAAAAAATTAAAAAATTGACATACTTAGTTTAAGGGCCTTACACAAATAAGAGAAAGGCCAGAACTAGCCCCATGAGTCAGTTTTTCAACATCTGATAGCAAAAGAAGAAGTTGGGAGCCAGAAAACAATTATGCACAAAGGCTGAAAGTGGGAATTGGAAGCCAATGCAGGTAAGGTATCCTACAAGGAGAGAAGGGAAAGGAGCTCTCTAAAGGGAGAAGGAAGCCACCAGAGACTTTTGAGCAGGGGGGCAATGCCATCCAATTTATGTTCTTAAAAGGCCGGCTTGACTCATGCGTATAAAATTATCACGAGTTTTATATACAGAGTGGCACCTGGAGCACAGAGAGAAGGAACAGAGGGTGGGCAGACAGGAAGGATGGGGCAGAAGATGGAAGAACATGAATTCAGGAGAAGGCAGGTCTCCTAGGCATGTTCCATCCTGCTGCTTCTAAGGACCTTCTATTTGGGCTATTGTTCCTGGCCATCATTTTTATTGTTTATACTTCCAAGAACCCAGTTGTGAATTAAAATATATTCACTTTTCCTAATGTAATTGTTCAACCAACACTTTAAAAAAAAAAGTTTAAATGTATCTATTTAGAGGCATATGGATCCAATGAGTTAGAGAGAAAGATTTAAGAGATACTAACGTGGTCCTTTTCTCTTTGTTTCCCCCTCTTCCAAAAAGGGAATAGACTTGATTAGACACGCACAGACACAGAGGAAGCAGAAATCACTTGGTGACCGTCTCCAGGATGTGACTCACCCTTCTACCTTCACACATTACCCTTCCTCGCCTGGAGGACTTGGTGCACTTCTGCCAAAGTCACCCCTCCTATAAAATTGAGCCCAGCACTCACCTTTTCCATAAGCCTTTCCAGAAAGAAGGAAGGGCATGTTTGCCTGCTCTAACCAGATCACAGGTATGCACACCTGTGTTTTGAGTCTCCTTTGTGGATTCAGCCTCTCTTCTCAGCTCCAGGTACTTATTCTTACTCTCACTTTCCAATTCTCAGCCAAGGACACTCAGGTATTTCGGGATGATTTCTACTCTGGGACATTTCCCTCAAAAGGGCTACCCAACTTGATAGTAAGAATTGCAGAAGTAGGAATAGTCTTATGAAAGGACACTACTAATTATTATTTGTGATAAAATATGACAAAGGGGGAAACCTCCCAAAATATTTTCCCTGACTCACATATTAAGGGCTTAGGAAATTCCCATCACTTCCTTAGGTTAAGCCACCAATATTCAGAGCATTTTACACAGAATACCGTTCCCATTAAAGAACTATATTAAACATACAACCGGGTTTGGTCCTAGAAATATATCAGGAGCATGCTATGTACTTTCTCCCTTGGAAACAAATAAAGCATATTAGCCTATTTAAAGACTGTGACCCTGTTAACTTTATTTAACCTGCTCTTTCCATATTTCCTTGAATACATGTCTGCTTTACAAACACATAATAATTTCTCTAAACACTATGGGGTAGTACAAAGTTAAGGCATTGGCCCAGTGGGCCTGGGGCAGGTTAGGGTGTTGGAGGGAGACGGCAACTGTTATTTGGATGGGTGTGACTCATCAACACTCAATATCATGTCAAATTGGTTCCTTGTACCAAGAAGATGACTCTGAGTTGGGTTTATAGGAAGAAGCACAGTGCGCCTGACTGGGAGCCACTTTCCAGGAAGGAATGGTCCAAGTCCACAGGAGGATGGCTGTTCATCCACAAGTAAGAAAATGGCCACTTCCAAATGAAGCCCTGAATCTCCCTTCCAGGTGTTGTTGGAGATAGTGGGCTGCTAATCAAAATGACTAACTCATGGTGAGGGGCTCAGAGCACAAAGCACAGGCCTTTTAACTCAAGCAGGATTGGCTTAAAATCTGGGCATTTTCTGACTTCCAGCCCTATGATTTGCTCAGTAAGTCCGACTTCCTTCAGCTGTAAAATGAGACAAATAAATACTAACATGGAATTGTTAAAAGTATAAAAGACACTCATTTTTTTAAACTAATATACTATAGCAAATAGGGCTATATAAATGAAACATCTGAAAGAACTCAGAAAGGGGTTTCAAGGACTATTCCTAAATTTACCCAGTATCATCAGTTTTATATCATGGTCAAATTTTCCGTCATGCATATTTAATTTTTAAACTTTTATTTATTTGCTGTGCTAGGTTTGAAACCGAGGGCCCTATACTAGGCAAGTACTCTCCCACTGAGCCATACCCTCAGTCCCATACAAATTTAAATCAACTGTTAGTTTCCCTCAATTATATCCAAATCAAAATATATGTTTATCTTTTATATCTTATTTTTGTAACAACAAATAAAATGTCCACTGTCACATAATTCTTCAGAATAAGTGACAATTTCTGCTGAATTAAAGAAGATGAACCAAACCCCATGACATGGATGAGTCTTGACTTCCATAAATGTCAAGATTATTTATGTATTTCTTAAACACAAAGCTTTTCCATTAGAGATATCTCCTGTTTATTTTCTTGTGCTTTTGGATATTTATTTCATCAGGAAAAAAAAGGAGAATTTTTTATATGTAAAGTTAGAGATAAGGTAGAAAGTGAACCAATTTGTGTAACCATGGCATGAAGTGCCTGGTGGACAGTCATCAGAATTCTGCAGCTGCCCAAAATACTCTGAAAAATCAGCTGTGCTTACAGTCTCTAATTCTGACGGTGAAATGTTTTTGGCCCAGATAACACAGTATTTGCTACACAAAAGCAAAATCAAAACACATCTACCAATGTAAATGCCACTAAAAGAGGCAAATTATATGGAGGTGTTTTTGTTCATATGTCTAACTACAAGCAGCTTAAATTGAAAAGAATCTCATTATCTGAGCCTACCATATGTATGTGTGTGCATAAGTAGAAGGAAAACAAACTCAAAATATCGCCTCAGCGGGTAGGATTGTGAGAACCAGTCTTGTCTCTTTAATTGAAATATTACATATTGGCTTTAATACTTAAGACATACATATTTCAGAGACTTGCAAGTCCGGAGAGATGTAGGCCACATGCACTTCATTTATGCCTACAATTTATTAAAAATTAAATGATGAAATCTCAAAATGGAGTTACCAAAGTTGGAGTCTGGTTTACATGTTTCTTTCTGGTTTTTTCACAGTAGAGTGACTGTAGATATCAATGACATTGTACATTTCAAAAAAGCTAGAAGAAAGGATTTTAATGCTTTCACCACAAAGTAATGATAGATGTTTTAAGGGAAAGAAATGTTTACCCTGATAGGAACATGATAAAATGTTTGTGTGTATTAAAATATCATGTGATATCCCTTAAATATGAAAAAATTTTATGTCAATTAGAAAAATAAAAAAGTAAATGGAACCAAATGTTTTCACTTAACAATGTAAAAATTTAACACAAAAAATGCAATGCAATAGAAATGCTTTTCACAAGATAGTTGTAATATATATTATAACTTACTATAAAACAGGTGGCCTAGTAATGGGAGAAAAGCATGAAGCTCTGTGATTAGCATTTTATTTTGTTTCTGTCAGAGTTTCTCCACAATAATGTGTGCAACAGCACTTTGAGATAATATCAAACATGCAAATATAAGACCGTGGTGAATATGAGGCAAATGTCCCCTCATCATCACCAACCAATGACAGGTCAGGCTTCCAGCATTGATCTTCTGTGTATTGATAATTCCCTAAAGAAGGGACTTAAATATATATGCCTAAGTTCATAGTTGGAATTAATATTAGACATAATCTAATTCAGTGTAACTTAATGAGAAAACTGAGGCTTGGGAAGAGTTGCTTGTACTTACATATAGTTTATTTATAAGAATGTAGGACCAAAACCTGTGTCCTTCAATATTTCCAAAATACTTTTATTCTGTTTAATTTTAAAATGCAAACCCAAGACCAAGATCTGTTCAATATCATAAGTGGAATGAGGCCGTGCACAGTGGTACACACCTGTAATCCAGTGGCTTGGGAGGCTAAGGCAAGAGGATCCTAAGTTCAAAGCCAGCCTCAAAAAGTTAGCGAGGGCCTGAGCAACATGGCAAGATCCTGTCTCAAAATAAAATGTAAAAAGGACTGGGCATGTGGCTCAGTGGTTAAGCACCCCTGGGTTCAATCCCCCATACCAAAAAAAAAAAAGAATGGAATGAGAAAAATCTCAATTTGGGCATTTTAAAAATTTCCAATGGAATTTTATAAATGACTAACACTGAATATAGAACATGCTGTGTTCCCACCCACATATATTTATAAAGGAGCACTATTCATGTACTGGTCTAATCAAAGAACCTAGTTAAATATATATAATATTGTGAATTAAAATAAATATGTACAATAAATCTAACTAGCTATTCAGGAGGCTTAGACTAGAAGACCACAAATTGGAGGTCAGGCTGGACAATTTAGTGAGACCCTCTCTCAAACTAAACTAAAAACAGGGCTTCAGATATAGTTTAGAGCTAGCATGCATGAGGTCCTGGGTTCAACCCATGGTACCACAAAAATAAATAATAACAATAATAAATATATAAACACTTAAATCCATTAAAGTTGTGGGGAAAATTAATAATATTTAACTTTGCCGGGGGTTTGGGGGGCTTAGTTACGTATTAAAACAATAGAAGAGAAACTTCTACTTCTCTTTTTGTTGTTTTCTGTTCTGTTTCAGTTTTTTAAATGCATGCCTTTCTTGATTTTATTTTATCAAAAAGTATCCAAGCTCCATACCTCTATTAAGAAACCTAATATGCAGCAAATGAATACTACAACTTCTCTGTCATACTCACAGACAATTTTCTCAGAATTCAACCATGTACTAGCTGGGACAAGCAGGAAGTCTCAGGAAATATAAAAACCAGAACTCAATGGGTATTACTGAACTTAATTAAATTCAGTCAATAAAGAGTTCTATTTAACTGCAAATAAAAGCTTTTTGTCCAACCAGGATGGAAAACTAGGAACCAGGTATGTATGTCCACCTGACACAGCCAAAAACTGGGCACAATATATGAAATAGCACATTTCAAATTATAGGACACCAGACAACAAATGCTAGTCAGACCTGAGGGAGGGAAAAAGCAAGTTGAGCCACAGTATCGCCTACAGCTTCCTTCCTAGAGAGTTTCCAGGCAACAAATTGCTCAGGAGAGCATGACACAGGCAAATCCAAGGGACTCTGAGTAGAGGAAAGTGAGCTAAAGCCCAAGGAGTTCCAAGCTGTTTGAATTATCAGGACAAAGTACAGGAAAGCAGGGATGTTCCTCTGAGAAAACTCCAGAGAATACCTTTGAAAAAAGTAATGAGTAATTTCTCTTGAGTATTGATCAATACATGCATGTGATAAAGTCACCTGAGGCTAGGAAAAGAACCATCTGAAGGATTAGAGGAAACAGTAGCCATCAGCACTCACAACACAGGTGATAATTCCTGATCTCACCAACTACATTATATGAACTCATAATTCCTAGGACATTGGGTAAAGTAATAACAACAACAACAATAACCATAAATAATAATAACAACATGTAAGTAGTAACAAAGAGCCCTAGGCCAACCCATACACTAGACCCAGTTAATCCTAAAGACAAGACCTGAAGGATCACACTATAATCATGTGCACATGATGATGCTGCAGTCAACAACAACCTGTATATTTAACAGTGGTCTTCTAAGTTTACCACCTAGTAACACTGGAGCCATTTTTATTTGTGAGTATGTTCTATGACATTCACACAATCATTAAGCTGTGTAAGTAATCCCTTATGAGAAATCAAGCAACATGTGGCTGTATTTCCAAGTAATAGAGCTGAATGAAAACTAAGCATACCTATATCTATAAGGCAAAATTTCAATACCCCCAAAGTGAAATTTATAATACCTGGCATCCAATGAAAAGTCACCAAACATGCAAACAAGCTGAAATTCCTAACATATAATAAGGAGAAACATTAATTAAAAACAATAAAAAATGACATAAATGTTCAAGTTGACAAACAAGTACATTAAAGTAGTTAATTTAATTGTATTTTAAACATTCAAAACATTAAATAGAGACATGAAAGATCTAAAAAAGAACTAAATCAAATTTCCAGAGATGGAAACTATAATGTCTGAGATGAAAAATATATTGGATGAGATTAATAGCTGAGTAGATATTGCAATAGAAAAGATTATGTTTAAAAAGACTGAGGTCATACAAAGTATTTTCCCTAACCACTATGGAATTAAATTAGAAATCACTAACAGAAAACTCTCTGAAAAATCCCTCAGCATTTGGAAACTAACATTTATAAATCATTATTACATCAAAGAAAGAAATTGAAAGGGAAAATAGGAAGTATCTTGATCTGAATGAAAATGAAAGCACAATATTTCAAAATCTGTGGAGTAGTACTTACAGGAAATCTATAACATTAAATACTTACGAAAGTAAATAGAAAAGAAGAAAGGTCTCAAATCAGTGACCTCAATTTCTACCTCAAGAAATTTGGGGGGGAAAAAGAGCTTATTAATTAAGTAAAAGACAGAAACAGTAAAGATTAAAAACCAAAATCAATGCAATATAGAGAAATGAAAAATGCTAGTGAGAGTCAATGAAACCAAAACCTTTTATATTTTAGATCAATAAAACTGATACACATTATATCCAGACTAATCAGAAAAAAAGAGAGAAGAGAAAAATTACCAATAACAGGAATGAAAGAAGCATCATCAGAACAGATTCCACAGTTAATAAAAGGATAACGAGGGAGCGTGATGAACAACTTTTTGCTAATTAATTTGACAGATGAAATGGAAAAATTCCTGCAAAGACACAAACTATCAGACCTCACTCAAGAAATAAAAAATGAATAACCTGAATAGGTCTATTTCTATTGAAGAAATTCAATTTGCACTTAAAAGCCATCTGACAAAGAAGAATCTAGGTTCAAATGGATTGACTCTTGAATTCTGCCAAAGCTTTAAGGAACAAGTAATACCAATTTTACACAAATTCTTCCAGAAATTGAAGTGCACGGAATAATTCCCTCATTACACTATGATGCCAGCATTACCCAAAATCAGACTAAAAAATTTTTAAAACAAGAAAACTACAAGTCAATATTCTTCATAAACGTAGATGCAAATATTCCCACAAAAATTGCACCAAATAATCCAACAAATTTTAGTACATATCTCCAAAGATATATCAAAAATGACATATATTGAGGAAGTAGAATTAATCCCAACATTGTAAGGACTTACCACCTTTTTTTATATATTAAAAAGTATTTTTAATTTTGTCAATTGCTTATTAATTGTACTTGTGCTTAGAATTTCTCACCAATGCTTTGTAGTTTTTAGTGAACATGTCTTGTACATCTTTTGTTAAAAATACAATTGATTTTTATGTACTGATTTTATACCCGGCAACCTTGCAAAACTCACATATTAGCTTTACTAGTTTTTCTGGTTTGGTTTTTGTTTTATTGTTGTTTTGGATAGATTAAATTAGATTACCTATTTAAACTATAATATCATATGTGAATAAAGATAATTTTGCTCCTTCCTTTCCAATCTGTGTACAAAATCCTAAAATATTTATATATATAATTATTTTAGGATTTTGTATATATATATTGCTTTCATAAACAGAAAACAAGTATCAGGAAAATAAAAATATGTGATTATTTCTCTTCCCTCTTATATGTGAGTCTCCTCATCATATATGGATTTTAACTATTAAGAAGAGATATCAGAAAATGGGTGTTGTTTTTACTGCTTTTGCTGTCATTTAAATAATCTAAATTCTGGTGAAAAAAAATACACCATACACCATAATATTGAATAATCTAGTTCTTTCTAGATATTAAGAAGCATCAGTCTTCTGCCATTAAGTATACTATTAGTTTTACAGTTTTTGTAGATGTTATTTATTAGTTTGAGAAAGTCTCTCTATTCTGACTCTTTTGAGAACTTTTATAAGGAATTGATGCTGGATGTTCTTTATTTTTTTTTCGCATCAATTGATATGATCACATCAATAGTCACAAAAAATACCATTTACAATCATGTAAAATATATGAAATAATTAATGATAAAACTGGCAAAAGAGGTGCAAGATCTGCATAGTAAAAACTCCAAAACATTGGTGAGAACCTGAAAAGACCTAAATAAATGAAGATACCTCATGGTTCTGTGTAGTGAAGCTCAGTATTTCATTGATTAAAGTTTCTTTGGGCAGAGATAGGAAGAAAGAGAGACAGCATATGTGCTGGTAATCTCTCTGAGAAAAAAGAATCCCAGGGAAAAGGAACTGCAAGATCAAATGCCCTAAAATGAGGCACATGATGTGTTTAAGGAACAGAAACGTGGTCAGTATAGCAGGAGTGCAGAAAGCAGTGGAAGAAAGAATGAAGATGAGATCAGAGAAATAGCTAAGTGTCTTCTCATGGAAGGCTGATGACATGTAGACAAGGGACCATAAATGATCTGATTTGGATTGTGCTGGATAAATAAACACGCAAGGGTCATTGAGAAAGCGATTTTGATAATGCATTGGAAGGATGGCGGTTCTGACAAGGCTCGTTAAAGTGTAAAAGTGGAAGGTTGGATTCGGGATCTATGATGGAGAGAAGGCCCCAAATGATTTGCTGATGGATTGTATGTGGACGTGAGAAAGAGAAGAATCAGAACTGAATGCACCACGTCTCATCTAGGCAACCTAGAAGAAGGAATTGCTGTTGAATAAAAAGAGAAACAAGACAGGAAGGGAAGGACAGAGAGGAAATGAAAAGTTTGCTCTAGTTCAAGTTCATATGTCTATTAAGATATCCAATGGGAAATGTGAACCATTTTCAGCCTGAGACCTAAATTTAGACAGTAAGAGTGTGCCCTGAGCTGCCTTGATGGTGGGAGGTGTGATAGACAATGTAACTATTAAAACAGAGACTAAGAGTCTAGGTGAGTGGGAGACAGGTGTGTCAAATCCTGCCTGGGGCAGGCATAGTGGTGCATACCTGTAATCCCAACGGCTTGGACTGTTGAGGCAGGAGGATTGCAAGTTCAAAGCCAGGCTTAGTAGTTTAGCATGGCCCTAAGTAATTTAGCCAGACCCTGTTTCAAAATAAAATATAAAAAGGGCTGGGGATGCAGCTCAGTGGTTAAGTGCCCCAGGGTTCAATCCTTACTACAAAAACAAAAAAATCCTGCCTGAAGACTAGTCACTGGTTTAAAACCGAAGGGTTCATCTGTAACCTGAACATCAACATTTCCAGTTATGATGGGCTCCATGAGAGAATGGGAATAGAGGATTTACAAAAGAAAAGATAAAACTCTTTTGAGGACATTTTCTGTAAAAGTGAGCAAAGAAATAGCACAAAAGCTAGAGAAGGAATATGAGATAAAGAATTAAGTGTAAATCTATCAATTTGTATTTGGATAATGGGATTATAGGAGGTCTTCTCTTCCCTGACCCCCACAGCCTTTTTGTATTTGTATTTTCTAATTTTATATATATATATATATATATATATATATATATATATTGCTTTCGTAAACAGAAAACAAATGAAGTATCAGAAAAATAAAAATATATGACTATTTCTCTTCCCTCTTATATGTGAGTCTCCCCGCCATATATGGATTGTACCTGTTAGGAAGAGATATCAGGAAATGGGTGTTGTTGTTACTGCTTTTGCTGTTGCTTAAATAATCTAAACTCTGGTTAAAAAAAAGAAGAAGAAGAAGTGGGGGGGGGGCAGCTACAGAGCCTCACAATGCATGAGGAAATTCAGGCACCTTGGATCAGCCTTGCCATGCTGTAGGCTAAAACGAGAAGCATGTCTGCTGCCCAAGAAGCACCTTCAAGTCTGGGAAGGCTTTATGTTAGTACCCATCTGTTATGGTGATTCATGCTGCTTACAATTATTTTGAATGGAAATTCAAATAATAACAGGCAATTTTGGTTTTATCCTATGTGTCAAGAATCCATGGCCTTGGGTTAACTATTTTTCTATTTAATTCAGCTTGGTTTTTGCTAAGGGTACAAATTCCAGGGAATCCAGCATCCAGGCAGGTATACATACAGTACACACACTTTTTTAGATGATGCACTCTGTAGAGAGCACAAACCCTTCAAAAGTGAAGCATCCATTGGATCCAGGAAGACATCCTGTGTTTTCATGCTTTCTAATGAAACAAATGAATAAACATCATATTTTTTGTTGTTTTAAAACAACTTTTAAAAGTGGATTCAGCATTATTTTAAAAACACAGATTGGGCAAAAAAATCATGACTGCAGTCTATACCTGGTTCTCTGGTCTTGTGATATTGTGAAATGTATATTTGGTGTTTTGTCCCCTTTCCTGGGGTACGTTGCCAAAAATCTTTAAAATGTTCATGTCTTTGGGTGTGCTGATGAGTCTGGTGGCCAGCAGCCCCTATGTTTCAGGATAAGGTTGTCACCAGAAAGACCAAGGTAGAATCAGAGGATTATAACTTTCAGTGGATTCCTCAACCTTTGGGGAGTACAGAGGAGCTGAAGACCAAGTTGGTCACCAGTGGCCAATGATGTAATCACTCATGCCTATGTGATCAAGACTTCCTAAAAACCAGAAAGAAGAGTTTAGAGAGCTTTCAGATAGCCAAACATATAGAGGTTCCTGTGGGGTGGTAAACTAGACAGAATACATTACCTCCATACCTTTTCTCCCATACCTCACTCTATGCATATCTTCATCTGTATCTTTTGTAATATCCTTTATAATAAACAAATGCAATGCTTCCCTGAGTTCTGTTACCTGCTCTACAAAATTAACCCAATTAAGGAGGGGTTTGTGGGGACCCTGATTTTTTGCCAGTGTGTCTGAAGCACAGGTAAATCAACCTGGGGCTTATTATGGTGGGCATTTGAAGTGGGGTACTTTTAGGGACTGAGCCTTTAATATGTGAAATCTACTGTCTCTAAGCAGATCATATCAGAACTGAATTTTTTCAAATGCTTTTTATGCATCTATTAAGATGATCATATGATTCTTATCTTTAAGTCTATTGATATGGTGAATTACATTATTGATTTCCTTGTGTTGAACCAACCTTGCATATCTGGGATGAATCCCACTTGATCATGGGATTCATCTTTTGGTGCACCATCTTTTTGGTATGTTTTTGTATTTGATCTTTGAAACAAAAGATCTTTGCCAGAATTTTTGCATCTATGTTCATAAGAGATATTGGCCTAAAGTTTTCTTTCTTTGATGTGACTTTGCCTGGTTTTGGAATCAGGATGATATTAGACTCAGAAAATGAGATTGGAAGTGCTGCCTCTTTTTCTATTTCCTGAAATAAATTGAAGACTATTGGTATTAGTTCTTCTTTAAAGGTCTTGTAGAACTCGGTTGTGTAACCATTGGGTCCTGGGCTTTTCTTGGTTGGTAGGCTTCTGATGGCATCTTCTATTTCATTACTTGATATTGGTCTCTTTAAATTGTGAATATCTTCCTGACTCAGTCTGGGCAAGTCATATGACTTAAGAAATTCACCAATGCCTTCACTAACTTCTATTTTATTGGAGTATAAGTTTTCAAAATAATTTCTAATTATCCACTGTATTTCTGTAGTGTCTGTTGTGATATTACCTTTTTCATCATGTATGCTGGTAATTTGAGTTCTCTCTCTCTCCTTCTCTTTGTTAGTGTAGCTAAGGGTCTGTCAATTTTATTTATTTTTTTCAAAGAACCAACTTTTTGTTTTGACAATCTTTTCAATTATTTCTTTTGTTTTTATTTCATTGATTTCAGCTCTAATTTTAATTATTTCTTGTCTTCTGCTTTTGCTGTTGATTTGTTTTTTTTCTAGGGCTTTGAGATATAAGTTGAGGTCATTTATTATTATTTTTTTTGATATGTAAATTGAGGTCACTTATTTTTCTCTTTTAAAAAATGAACTCCATGCAATGAACTTTTCTCTTAGAAATGCTTTCATGGTGTCCCAGAGATATCGATATGTTGTGTCTATGCTCTTATTTATCTCTGAGAATTTTTTAATCTCCTCTTTGATGTCTTCTGCAACCCATTGTTCATTCAGTAGTATATTGTTTAGTCTCCAGGTGTTGGAGTAACTTTTATTTGTCATTGATTTCCATTGATTCCAATTTCATCCCATTATGATCTGATAAAATACGTGGTAGTATCTCTAAGTTTTTGTATTTGCTAAGAGCTGCTTAGTGGCATAGTATAAGGTCTATTTTAAAGAAGGATCCATGTGCTGCTGGGAAGAAAGTGTATCCACTTGGTGCAGGTTGAAATATTCTATATATGTCAGTTAAGTCTAGTTATTGATTGTATTATTGAGTTCTGTAGATTCTGTATTCAACTTTTGTTTTGAAGATCTATCCACTGGTAAGAGAGGTGTGTTAAAAGTCACCCAAGATTATTGTGTTGTGATCAATTTGACTCTTGAACTTGAGAAGAATTTGTTTGATGAACATAGCTGCACCATTGTTTAGGGCATATATATTTATGATTGTTATGTCTTGTTGGTGTATGGTTCCCTTGAGCAGTATGTAGTGTCCATCTTTATCCCTTTTGATTAACCTTGGCTTGAAGTCTACTTTATTTGATATGAGGATGGAAACCCCTGCTTGCTTCCACAGTCAATGTGAACGGTATGATTTGTCCCAACATTTTACCTTTAGTCTGTGTATGTCTTTACCTATCAGATGAGTCTTCTGGAGGCAGCATATTGTTGGATCTTTTTTTTAATCCAATATGCTAGTCTATGTCTTTTGATTAGTGAATTTAAGCCATTAACATTCAGGGACATGGTTTGTATTCTCAGCCATATTTGTTTATTTTTGTTATTTAACTTGACTTGATTTTCTTCTTTGATTAGTTTTTCCTTTAGGGTACTACCTCCCTCTGCTGATTTTCATTGTTGTTTTTTGTCTCCTCTTCATGGAATATTTTTCCAAGGATGTTTTGTAGTGTTGGTTTTCTAGCTATAAATTCTTTTAACTTTTGTTTATCGTGGAAGGTTTATATTTCATCATCAAATCTAAAGCTTAATTTTGCTGGATACAAGATTCTTGGTTGGCACCCATTTTCTTTCAGAGCTTGATATATGTTGTTCCAGGATCTTTTAGTTTTCAGGGTGTATGTTGAAAAACCTGCTATTATCCTAATTGATTTTTCCACATATGTAATCTGATTCCTTTCTCTTGTGGCTTTTAAAATTCTCTCCTTATTCTGTATGTTGGACATTTTCATTATAATGTGCCTTGGTGTGGGTCTGTTGTGATTTTGTACACTCGGCATCCTGTAGGCTTCTTGAATTTGGATTTCCAATTCACTCTTCATGTTTGGAAAGTTTTCTAATATTATTTCATTGAATAGATTGTTCATTCCTTCGGTTTGGACCTCTATGAATTCCTCTATCCCAATAACTCTTAAGTTTGGTCTTTTTATGCTACCCATATTTCTTGAATGTTCCGCTCATGGTTTCTTGCCATTATCACTGTGTGATCTATATATTTTTTCTAGATGATATATTTTGTCTTCATTGTCTGATATCTGATCTTCCAAGTAGTCTACTCTGTTGGTGATGCTTTCATTTGAGCTTTTAATTTGGTTTATTATTTCTTTCATTTCAAGGATTTCTGGGTTTTTTTGTTTTGTTTTGTTTTTAGCATCTCTGTCTCCCTGTTGAGGTGATCTTTTGCTTCCTGTATTTGTTTATGTAGCTCCTTGTGAAAGCGATCTTTCACTGCCTGTATTTGCTCTCATTTATCCTCCTTGAATTCCCAGAACATTTTAACCATGTACATCCTGAACTCCTTCTCTGTCATTTCTTCTGTTGTGGCTGCCAATAATTCTAATGAAGTGGTGTCTTCATTTGTTTGGGGCACTTTATTCCCTTGCCTTTTCATGTTGCTCCTGTGTCTTCCTTTCTAGCTCTGTAGGTCTAGATTGTAATTGTAATTGTTTTTACCCTATAGGTTTGTAGTCCTCTCCTTTGTGGGGAAGGACAATGTTAACAGATCCCAATATCAGCAATATACCACCTCTGAACAATTTGTTGTTATTAAGATGTTTAGAGTTTAGTCTCAATGTACAGAAATGTTGGATTCAATTATTGCCTGAAATATAATCAGTAGTTTTGTAAAAACGTTCAGTTTCTGACAGTGGACAATAAACTTGGGGTGGAGCTTAGGACCATATGCTGAGGAGGTAGGATGTGAGGATATAGAGTTAATATATCTTAGGAAGTGTGAAGGAGAAGTCTAATGAGGAGGGTTAGTAGTAATAGAATAGATAGGAAGTAATTTAGGGTAGGCAAGTATGTGGGAAGACAGTAGAGTGCATACAACAAACACACATATGTATTTAGAAAAATACAGATGTTAAAACAGTAAAACTTGGAGGGGGAAGAAAAATGAAAGAATAAAAAGGAAAAGAATAAAAAGGACATATACAACACCTGTATATTATATTATTCAGATGACTCAGTCCTCAAAGTCCTATTTCATGCAAAGTTCTTGGTTTCACATATGTTGGGGATATGAGGGTCAGAGGATGGAGGGGTAAAAGAGAAAAAACCAACCAACCAACCAAAAAAAAAAAAAAAAACTCAAAGGAAGAGACTAGGGTTGTAGCCAGCTTTAGAGATCCGTATCTTTCCTGCTTCTCTTCTCATCCAGTAGGTGGTGTCGTCTGTTGACAGCTGGTGTCTCTGCCCTCTGGATGGTGGAGGTAACCAAGAGTGGGAAGAATGGTTCCTGCACAGGGCACCTGGATGTAGGGAGTGGCACCCACCAGTCCCCTATAGAAAGACTGCACCTCACTGGTCTCTTTTTGGGACCACTCGCTCATATGACGTGAGCACCTGGTACTATCTCCCTCTCTGGCCTGGATATTCCCCAGTTCCTGGTCCCTCTCTGCCCTTGCAGTTCCCAATTGAGGAAACTCTCACCCCGCGGCTCCCCGGTCACACTGCACACCTGTATTGGGCAGCTACTGTGTTGGGTTACTGTTGAGAGCCACAGCCGAAGGGGCCCCAGCAAACTTTCAGACTGCCAGCTGATGATTGGCTCACAGCGGCCCCAGCAACATCTAGCTGATTGGCTCCTCTGCGGTGATGCTCATTGGGCTGTTTCCCCGCCCTTTCAGACTACGGAGCTGCTCATTGGGGGACTTTTTTTGGCTCCGCCCACGTGACCCAGCCAATCGGCCTCAAGAGCAGGAGAAGTGGGGGAGGTTGAGAGGCTTGTGGGAAGCCGGTGGTGGCAGTTGGGCTCTGAGGGTTTTTCCTGAGGAGCTGTTTTGTTTGGCGTGTGTGGTTCTAAAAATAAAGTTCGTTTCTTTTGACAAGTGGCTCCTGAATTGTGCCCAGCCAGACTGCGGCAGGTTACCCCTGCTGGGGAGGGGGAAGATTGGAAACCTGGTACCTGGCCTCTGGAGATCGGATCTGGGAACTGCCCCCAGCTAATATGGTGAGAATGTTGAGCCAAGATGGCAGCAGTCTGCTTTCAGCACCGGGCTGTCTGGTGAGGTGGGGGGGAGCCTGGGGAGGTGGAGGGAGCCTGGGGAGGTGGGGGGAGCCCGGTGATGGCCATGTTCTATGGGTGGGTAGCAGCTGAGTGACCTGCGTAGGAGCAGAGCAAAGTCTTGGCTATATGCAGATGTGTTGGTAGGTGATTCTGCTAAGGCACTGGCTGAGTCTTGCGTGGGCTAGAACTTCAGGCTTTGGTTCGTGCTCCAACACCGGGCATCCCACTAGAATGCTGAGGCCTGGAGCCCTGCGTGGGGTCATGGCACTGGTGATTTCTGCGGAGAGCAGCTCCACAGGGGTCCTCTAACATTCTCAGAGATGGAGTATTTCTACTAGGCGAGATCTGCGTGTCTGGCTGCCTGGCCATGGGGTGACTCACTCCCTTCCCGCCGCCATGTTTCAGAATCCATGGGTAGTATCTTATTATGGTTTTGATTTGCATTTTCCTCAGTATTGATGATTTGGGATTCATGTTCATAGATCTATTGGCTACATTTATGTCTTTGGGGAAATGTCTATTCAGGACTGTTGCCCAGTTTTTAATTGGCATATTTATTTGTTTTTCTGCTATTGAGTTGTGTGAGTTCTTTATATATTTTGGATATTGACCTCTTTTTAAAATTTTTTTATATTTTATTTTTATTTGTGCTTTTTAGTTATACGTGAAAGTACAGTCTTTTTATATATTTTATTTATTTTTATGTGGTGCTGAGAATCGAACCCAATGATTAACACATGCTAGGCAAGCACTCTATCACTGAGCCACATCCCCAGCCTCAATTTATAGCAACATGGAGTATGTCTTATTCTAATTAGGATCCCAGTCTTGTGGATGTACAAGATGGTGAGATTCATTATGGTGTTTTCATTTATGTACATAGAAAAGTTTCATCTAATTCAGTCTATTGTCTTTCCTATTCTATCCCCACCCCTCCATATTAGAGAGAACATTCAACCTTTGGTTTTAGAGGATTGATTTACTTCACTTAGCATGATAGTATCCAGATCCTTCCATTTACCAGCCAATGTCATAAAGTTATTCTTCTTTATGGCTCAGTAATATTCCATTGTGTATACATACCACATTTTAATTCTCCATTCACCTTTGAAGGGCACCTAGGTTGGTTCCATAACTTAGCTATACTGAATTGAGCAGCTATAAATATTAGGTACATTAATCTCTTAAGAAATACATGGTTTGTGAATGTTGTCTTCCAATCCATAAAACATCTTTTCTGGTTTTGTTGTTGTTGTTGTTGTTGTTGGTTCCTATACTAGTTTAATATATTCCCATTTATTTATTTATTTAGTAGCCTGACTTCTGGTATAATATCCAAAAACTCTTACCAAAGCCAATGTCAAGTAGCTTTTTCTTATGTTTTCTTCAAGGAATTTTATGATTTCAGGTCTTACAGTTAGGTCTTTTATCTACTTTGAGTTGATGTTTCCATATGACAGAGGATGATTTCTTTCTTTTGACTGTGTATGTTTTCTCACCACCATTTTTATCCTTCCCCATTATATCTTCATAGTGTCTTTTTAAAAATTAGTTGATTGTTCATGTTTGGATTTATTTCTGTGCTCTCTATTCTGTTTCATTTCATCTATATGTCAGTTTTGATGTTAGTACACACTAATTTGATTTCTATATTTTTGTAATATAATTTGAAATTAAGATATAAAATGATTTTGATTTTGTTTTTTCTCAAGATCACTTTTTTTTTAAGCATTGCTGGCAATCCAACCCAAGTATTCACATGTGCTAAGCAGGTAGTATACTATTGAACTATACCCCCAGACTTTCAAAATTACTTTGATAATTCAGGTTTTTGTGGTTCCAAACAAATTTTAGAATTGATTTTTGTTTATGTGAAGAATGACACTGTCATTTTGTTACCTGTTTTGTTCAATTTGTATATTGTTCTGGGTACAATAGACATTTTAACAATAGGGATTACTTTTTATGTTGGCAAACAAAATACATTTACTTTAAATATTTATAATATGTACAGAAATGCAAAAGAAAAAGTCATTTGCAAGTGGTTAGTTTCAAAGATAAGAAGCAGGATGGATCATTCCCCAATCCCCACCAAGATTCCTGAGCCTTTATTGAATAGTGTGAGTAAAAACATGGATGTGGACAGAACGCATAATCAGTTCTGAGACAGGTGTAAATGCCTAGGGCTTGGCAAACCTGGAAATGACAAAAAAAACTTGGTATATTGAAGCCCAGGGTTTTTAGGGGAAGAATTAGGGCAAAAAGATGATGCACATAATAAATAATAAGAGTTTTCTCTTTCCATCTGCCACCGCTCAATCTGAATACCCTACTTATTGATGCCTTTATGTTTTAATACTGCTGTGTGACAGGTACAGTTAACATGCTGAGAAGACAGAAAGAAACAAGACCAACAAAATCCCTGATTCCATGCAGTTTCACAGGGATATAAAGAGGCTGATGGAGAGTCAATGCAAATCCTGTGAGAATTTTTAAGCTATGGTGAGAAATGTATAGAATTTTGTCATATGTGCAATGGAGAGGCACTGTCTGATTTTAATCAGGAAAATGACAGGATCTTATTTCCACTTTTAGAAAACCACTCTGATATCAGCATGGAGAATGAAATGGTACTAGATGAGAGAAGAAATAGAAAGATCAGGTAAGAGACTGTGTTATTCAACTTTCTGTTGCCATAACAAAGTACCTGAAATAAACAATGTACAAGAGGAAATGTTTATCTGTGCTCATGGTTTTAGAGATTTCAGTCCATGGATGCTTGACCCTATTGCTTTACAGCATGGCAAGAGCACATGTAGAACAAGCTGCTCATCACATGGTGGCAGAAAGCAAAGAAAAAGAGAGGGACAGGATCCCAATATCTCCTTCAAGAGCATGGCACCCGTAATGTCCTTTTCTTCCACTAGACCCTGTCTCCTGAAGGTTCCACCTCCCAATAGCAACAAGACTGGCAATCAATCCTTTTGTATATGAACCTCTGGGGGCCTTGTAAGGTCCAAACCATAACAGAGATTATGTCAAGGCTCTGTGATATGGGGGAAGAGATCACACTATGGAGCCCCTTGGCATCATGCCTTGTTCATGCATGAGCTATGTGACCTGCAAGAACTAACTTAATCACCCGTGCCTCTTTCCCTTGATTTGTAAAATGGCAGTAATGATTATGTTCATTTTATAGAGTTACTAGGAGGATAGACTAGACATGTCATGACACAAGCGCTCTGTGTGGATTTAGTTTTGCATTATTGTGGGTTTAATCTAGAGATATACTACTGAGGATGGATTACAGCCAGGTTTAGAGAGAGTCATCAGACCTGCTAATATTTTAATATTGAAAGTAAGAAAAGTGATGAATCAAATGTATTCTCCTAATGTCATCTGTGTAGCTTATTGTAATTTTTTTGGATAAAAGGTAAGTCATCTAAGAGTTGCATTCAATCAGAGAATTTTAAATCTAGAAGGGAACACAGAGAAAACTTAGTTCATTGGTTTCCAAAAAGTGCTTCATGGAGCCCTGAAGGTTCATTAAAGCCCCTTAGAGTTAGCATCTAGGACAAGAGGGGCCTTTCCATGACAAGTCCAACTTGAATATGACACACTACCTCTGCTTTTTGGTAAACAAGGCATTCTTTAAAATATCAGCAAAAATTGATAGAAAGAAGAAAATAACAAACAGAAAACAAGCAATTCCAAAGTTCCTTTGTAGATCTTATAATAACGTTTAATGGAAGTGACTAAACTCTCTTGCTATGGAATTACTCTAAATTTTATTTTCAATATCTTGAGTTCATGGTAACCAACTTAAAATGAGATGTTAGTTCTTAAAATATATTCCTTGCCATCAAGGAATTTATTGGATCACCATTTTTTTGTTAGAGTTCAGTCTCCAGCGACATTTCTGAGCTCTATATTTGACCTCCTCCAGAACTTCTGTACCAGTAATACCCATTTCTTATGAAAAAAAATAGTGCAGTTCTTTGTACCTTCTTGGGCCTACTTCCAAGCTCTAAATTTTCCCTTTCCATATCTAAAGTCACACATCAAGGTATTTATAAATATAGACTTTCCTCTTTGAAGAGAAATTTTAGTTACCAACATAATAAAACCGGTATTTTGTATCTACTATCTATATAGGCATGGGTGGGAACAAAGCTAACCAGATTCTAGGGCTAACTTCCAAGGGGAATGAAGCATTATTAAATTAAGCCATTCATCATGTGTGACCACTTCAGGTATAACTTCAGATGGCATTGAACTTTACGGCTCAATCTGATGGGTCATGAAGAAGAATTATGCCCAATGTCAGCTAACAGAGAAGTTCCTTGATCTGGGTGATTCAACTAGTCTGAATCACAGTGTGTGTGAAGGGCAGGTTTGATCACTCGTGGGAAGGGTGTCGATGAAGACCAAGACAATCAGAATTGGACTGCATCCTGCTCTTGCCCTGAAAATTAGAGAACCAATCAGGACATGAACACTTGGGGACCATCCTCTGCTCTGCAGCAGTAATTTTTAGAGGAATTGTTGGGATTCTATAGGCTGAGAGGGCCTTGCATTTTGTACAAAAATTCTAATTCCAGGCCCTGGAAAAAGATCCTGAGATACAGTGTTTTTTGGTAAGAACTACCTTTAAATATACGAGAATTGTCCTCAAAGATTGGTAACATCAGTTTCTATGGCTGAGCAATTCTGGGAAGGTTGACCATGATAAGTTAGAAGATTTGTATATATACAAAAGAAGAGTTACTTACTGGAAGCTTTGGAATTAGCTAAAAATCTACAAAAGGTTGATTTGGAATGCCTTGATTCATTTTGTCCACAAGGAATTTACAAATGAATGTATTATGATTTTTTAGACATTTTAGGTTTTAAATTCTGGTGAGTGAATTATTATTAATGGAGGAATGTGCATGTACATATAACCTTTATATCGCTGTTGTGTGTGGGTGTTATTTTGGGGGGGGGGTGGGGGGCATTGATATATGATGTATTTGTGGAAATAGTCTACAAAGTTTCCAGTAATGACAAATGCTATCTTTATATTTTCTATTATGTCATCCTTATAAATGTCTGTGTTGATATATGCATATGAATCAACACATGCTAAATAAACATATGTGGACTGCACATCTTCATTTCAAAATGTGATCACAGGCACAAAGGCAGACATGTTGGCCTCAGCCTACATTCCCTTTCACAGCAAGTATATGTTCTGTTTTGATGTGCCAACGTCCAGCCATGGGATATACTCCAAAGATAAAGATATAGCTAAGAAAAGTGAGCAGACAAGAGAAGGCAGGTGCAGAGGTTGAGAAACTGCCTTCACCGTAACACACTGTCAACAGATAATCCCATTTTCAGATGGTTACACCTTCCCCTAAATGGAAACTTGTTATAATTATGGTACTCAATTGAAATATCACCAAAATTAAATGACTTAAGAGAAAGAAATGAAAGGAATCAAAAACAATACATGCGCCTATTTATTGATAGCTCTCATAAAAACCATTAGTATGGGTAGAGTACAGATGTCTCATTTTTAAATACAGTGTTGAATTGCTCTCAATTTTATTTCTGGTTTTTTTTTTTTTTTCATTTTTGCTCTCATCCAGCAAAACTCTCATCCAGTTTAAAAACTAAAAACTCTCATTTTGTTTGACCAATAATAATATAACCAACTAGAATGGTTACATTTCTTCTTTTTCCATTTGGCCTCAAAAATGTGTAATTCTGTTTGTTTAATTGTGCTTGAGACAACTGATTGCCATGCTTATTACAGCCATTATTATTTAAGAGTCTATGAATTTATATTTACTGTATCACATAGGCCAGCATAGCCTATTTATAATCATGCTGTTCCTCCTACACTTGTTCTGAGTCATGTTGACGACTCATCAAGTCTTGGCTTCCACAGAAGGTGCTGCTTCACTGTGTCATTTATGAAATGCCAACATTATTATCTAATTGTATATGTAAACAGTCGTTATGAATGAGAGCATTTTTCCCCATAGACTTGCATGTTGCCTAAAACTCTGCCCCCCTTTAATGTCATTTTATGAGGACTGTCATCTGATACACTGTTACTTTAACTGAACATTGTCTCAGAGAGAAAAGTAGTGCTAAAACATTGTCTCAATGGGTTTATCTGTTTAATTAACTTGTTACTGATTTACACAGCCTAAGACAAATAGAATTCAAATAAAAAATGGATAAATTTTGGTGGAGATACACAAAGGAAGGCCAGAGAAATACATTACAATCTCTTAAGTGCTGCTCAGAGTTGGTCAACACACTTCCTGACCTTTTATGGACTGTTCACTATTGGGCAATGGGAAAAGAGTACTAAAAACACGGACTAGATAGATTGGACCTCATGTGACTGCTGCAACTAATTAGAAGGACACTAACAGAGGTTCATAAAGAATTTAGGGCAACTTTTTTTCCTTCTAAGCAATTGCATGAAAATGTCTCATCAACTCTTCCAGAACTTCAGGCTTCTTGATCTGTTAAAGATTCCAAACAAAAATTTTCCATCTAAATCAATTGCCTAATAGTGATATTGGTCCTCCTGATAATTAAAGTAAACATTTTTAACTAGCAAAATATTCTGTTGATTAATGTAATACTTACATTAATACAATAATATGTACTAAATGCACCACATAGAGAATAAAATCTTGATATATCTATCCCATGAAAGAAAAATGTCATCCCATTGATTGTGCCTGGAAAGAATCAAGTGCTCCTTATTCTAAATGGTTTTGATCTTATATTGAGATTTACAGGAAGCTAATGCTGCATACTCAGGTTAGAGATGAGAGCTAATTCTGAAACACTGAAGTGTTTTTTTCAGATATCTGTGAGGTCGATTCATTTAAAATAAACCACAAGTCAAAGTAGCCAATATAGTAAATGTTTTTTAAAAGGAAATGTATTCCCAGACTCACATTTAAGCTGCTGCCAAAGAGACCAATTTAGGGAATCTTAAAAGGCAGGTCCTACTACCTCCCAGTACTTCAGCTCACTGTTCTTATTTTTAAAACTAAGTGCTCAGAGGAAAGAAACCATCGCTGGAGGTTGTGGAGTCACAATCTCCCGTGGTTTTCCAGATTGCTCTCCTCCTTTATCTGACCCTTTCCATCCTTTACTTTGTGGTGGTTGACACTGGCCCTGTGCTGAGAAATCTGATTTCTTCTACTCACCTCCCTTCTTTACCTAAGTCATTCTGATCCTAAGCAAAAGAGAGATGGGAACCAGAAAAAGAAGAGAAAGACCATAACAAACAAAGGCAACGTCACCAGCAAAACTCTACCCAGAATAGACACAAACAAAAGAAATTTAAAACGTGTTTCAGTTTTGAAACTAAGAAGGGTGAAATATTGATATTAAAAGTACTTTCAAATTATGTGTCAAAGTCTTTAAGTATTTCAAATGTGAAATTTTCCACTTTAGTAGTGATTCTAACCTGAAAAGAATGAAACAGCTTTGTATCTTGGTTTCTTTCTTAAAATCAAATAATTCCTTAGAAGAGATGTCAGTCCAGCCCCTGGTAGCACTCTTGGGGCCCAGCTGCTACCCACCATCATAGTTAGCCATCCCTCAACCACCAGTTCTTGAATCTTCTAGCACTTTGTTTCATAACATGCACAATTGCACTGACCGTGGATGGTCCTGGTACTTCTTTGTGTGTATTTGCATCTTTGTATGTGTGTTGGTCAGCTGCACTGATATCTCCTTAAGGATACAGTACCTAATCTCTAGATCATCCAAAATTCTTGTCCCAGTACTTTTGTATAATCATCATCATTACAGAAATGTAATAAAACTAAGAGTTTTCCTGAATAACATCAACTCAACCTTGGAACAATATACTTCAAGGAAACCAACAGGGAAGTTAATTGGCTGCCTCATAGTCAAATGTTGGTAAATAATAATTATCTACCTGCTTATTCAATTTGGACTGACAAAGCACAGATTATTAATCCTTATCACATTATAACACAGAAAGAAATTATTTTGGGATTATATACTGGGGAAAATGGACTGCTGGTGACGGAAAGTGACTGATAGAAATCCATTTCTTGGCACCCCTGTGAGCCATCCTTTGCTCACCAGCATAGCATGGCAGTGTTGCAGGTACCTCTGCTATAAAGGATCTACATGCTGTTACACAGTGACTTGCATAGAGAGGGTCCATGACACTTGATTCTTGCCATTGAAAAGTAAGGACTGAGAGGTTCTAATGTGCATATACTTAGAATCCAAGGCTAGAAAGGAGACAACAATGAGGAGAATAAAGAAGGCTTATTGCAAAAGGCAGGATTATGTTCACTGGGCCATTCAGAAACACCCATTGAGTACCTAGTGTACATCTGGCACTATGCTATGCACTGGGAATATAGTTCCAGCCCCCAAAGATCTAACTTGCAGACTTATGGAAAATATGCCTTATAACTACACTGCTCTTAGGGAGGTATGTGGAGGCTTGTGAGAATGAAACTGAGTTCAACATTAAAAAGAAAGCTGAATTTTAATAAGGAGAGATGCAGAAAGGAGGTTGAGCTACATGAAAGACTGAAATCAAGAGACACTGCCTGGAGAAACACAGAGAAATACCCATAGAGAGCAAAGCCAAAGGTCAGTATGCTCCATGCAGAAGAAAATTGAGACCTCAGCACATTTGGAGGCAGATGAGAAGGAGCTGTTTACTCACAGTCATCAGAGATGGAAAAGGAACAAAAGAAGGGTGAAGTAGAGCCTTAGGTAAGGTAAGGAGTAGGGTTCCAGGTTTAGTGAATAGAACTATAAGATGCCTAAGACATTTCAATTTCAGACAGGCAGCATAATTTTTTAGCATAAATATATCTCTTATAATATTTAGGACTTGCTTAAGCTTAAAAAATTATTTGCTGTTTATCTGAAAACCAAATTTAACAATGTGCCCCATCTTACATCAGCAATTCTAGTGAGAGAAATGAGATTTGGTGTCCAAGTGAAAATGAGACTTGGCCCTTAGATGGTTTCTGAGTTAGCTTGTGGTCCCCCTGCAACATAATGACCTGAAACACTGACAGTTACAGATTCCTGGGCCCACTGCAAAACTGTATAATCACCTTCCTAAGACAAATG